>NC_136488.1:125742973-125940473 GCF_053919585.1 Euprymna scolopes
TGTAATAATGTTTTTAAATCATTGAAATCGTTTTTATGCGTTTCAGACGTTCTGTGAAGCGTCCTCGTCAGAAATTATTTTCAAATGTGTTGGAGATGTTATAGTGCTAAAAAAGCTTCAAATAGAACTTTCTCCATACTTAAAAAACTGTTTAAGCGTTGCCTTAAGGAGAAGTGCTTTACAACACCCTGGAAAACCTCATCTAAGAATTCAGGTGATAATCATATCCCTCTCAGTTCAGACCAATAGGTCTCCCGCGTGTCATGAGTAAGCTGCTGGAATCCATATTAAATAGAGAAGTAGTCAACCACCTCACCAGAAATAACCTTCTCAGTGACATGCAATATGATTTCCGTCCTGCTAGATCTACAACAGATGTGCTAACGGTTATATCTCAAAGGTTTAGCGAATCTAATGACAAAGGATTCCTTTCTAGGGCAATTGCTCTTGACATATCAAAGGCCTTCGATAACGTAAGGCATAAGGGTCTACTTCACAAGATTTCCAGCTACGGTATAACTGGATATGTTTTCTCAATTATTAAATAATTTCTCTCTGATAGGCTCATAAGTGTAGTGGTTGATGGGCAGAAATCAGAGGCCCAGAGTATTTATGCTGGCGTCCCTCGGGGTTTTACCCTAGGCCCAACTCTCTTCTGGATCTACATCAATGATTTCACAAAACACATACTTAAATCATTCGTTGATATCTATGCTGATGACACGACCATCTATGACAACACATCAAAGGCCGTAAATGACAAAGTTCTCTCTGATTCTCTCTCCTCTGATCTTGAGCGCGTGGTACAGTGGGGGAAGAGATGGCTGGTTACTTTTAATGCATCTAAAACCAAGCTCCTATTTTTACATCATCAACGCTCTGATCCCAATCTGGCATCAATTGAAATGTATGGCTCTCGTCTTGGGGAGGCTCCATGTTTGACAAGCTTCTGAGTTTGACCTTTACTTCTGATCTGAAATGGAACATGTACATCAAGTCTGTTGCCAAGTTCACTGGGAAAAATGGTGGGATCCTTCTACCGCCCCAGAAGATATTTCACTACTGATGCAATTCTCTATCTGTATAAAAGCCAAGTACGTCCAAGGATCGAGTACTGCTGCCACATCTGGGCAGGAGCTGTTAAAAACAGCCTATCCTGCCTTGACAGAGTACAAAATAGAATTCGTGGCTTAGTGGGGGATACCCTTTTCTCTTCCCTGCAACTTCTCTCCCAAAGAAGAGACGTTGTGAGCCTGTCTTTGTTTTATCGTTATTTCCATGGCAGGTGCTCGTCTGAGCTTCAATCTCTGACCCCCCTCGCCAATCTTTCACGATAAACACCCGTCTGGCTGAAGCTACTGTAATTGATTTTCCCCACTCTTTATTTGTGTCTAAATCAAAACGTAGATTCCATGAACAAGTTTCTTTCTTAGAAGTGCACGCCTATGGAACTCTCTTCCGTTTGTCTGTTTCCCACCTGACTATAACTTGGATGTCTTCAAGTCCAACATAAACAAATTCCTTGTGAACCGCCCTCTTAAATAAGACACTTTATCAAATCTCCAATACTAACGATTACTACGATACCATCCCATTGATTACTATACACGCAATGACCCTTATCCCCGAGTGGCTTCCGGGCCTTGATAAGTGGTGGCCTCCATGTAATATATATATATATATATATATATGTGTGTGTGTGTGTGTGTTTGTGTGTGTGTGTGTGTGTGTGTGTGTGTGACTGTCCGCTCCACTTTTTCTTAAAACTACTGGACCCGTCTGACTGAATTTTTTATGGACTTTTGTTACGATAAAATTCAACGAATTAAGTATTATGGTATCCATTATATGCACAGTTTATAATTAACATAGACCAATAAGGATTATTCACCATAATACCAAACTTACTCTAGACGTTTGGTAATAAAGCTCTCATTCTAAGTAAACGGCCTACACCCTTTTCCTATTTTTAACTGTCTAATAAGTTTAGTGTGTGTGTGTGTATATAGTTATTTCCACAGCTAAATCTTCGCGGGTATTCATTTCCACACAAAAAAAAGCTTACTTCAATATGTTTCCAGATTTTTTTCGTAGGGGCACTTTTATTGATAGTACACACACGAAACTCTAGTCCCCTCCAAAGTAATCTCCTTCGACTGCAATACACTTGTTGTACCGTTCAAACGACTTTTGGTGGGCCCCATTGAAGTCCTCTTGTGTGAGCGTGTCAATGATTCTTGCCAAAGCCTTTTTCATCTCAATTTTCTCATTACGACAATCTCTAAGGTTTTCCTTGGGCTTAGAGAATAACCAAAAGTTATAGAGAGCAAAGTCTAAATTATAGAGAAGGTGAGGAATTGTATTGGTGTCCATCTTGGTCAAATAGTCCGTGACGAGGATGGAGTTGTGGACTGGTGCATTGTCTTGGTGAAAATGCCACTGGCCTGATTTGAAGAGTGCTGGTCTCTTCCGATAGAATCTGCTCCTGAACTCCTTTTAAAACATAAACATAGTATTCCTTGTTGACTGTCTGTCCAGTAGAAACCCAGTGTATGTAGATAATACCCGTGCTGTCAAAAGAAGAGGGGTATCATCATAAGTTTCTGGGTGGATTTGCTCTGTCTGGTTTTCTTGGGTTAGGGGACAGTTCCCACACCAACTATGCACTTATTGCCTCTATAAACACACGACTGTCCTTATTCATGAAATTCTTTATTTGGCCAATCAACTCTGCTGTTCTGACTTCCTTACTCATTCCACACCTCTCATCATTCCTCACAGACTCCCTGCCACTCAAAAACTAATGCTCAATTCAAACATTAGTAGGGTGTATTCCAATCTCTGCTGTAGCTGTTCATTAGAACCTGAAATCATAAATATTGGTCGCTCATCTCATAAGATGTACGGCAATAAATTATTGAATTTTCAAGAGTCTATAACAATTTTAAATTAAGTTATTGAAGGCACACCGTGTGTATTGAAGGCACTCCGTGTGTAAACGTATGTATATGCGAATATACCAAGTAATAATTTTGAAAGAAGGATAAATCAATAGCAACAATAAAAAGACCCTTTAGACTTTAAAGCCTTTCATAATCCTCGAAGACTTCAAATTGAAAAGATGCTATAACAAACAAATGACGCACCGCCGTATTTTTTCAGTAAACGTAAGAATCGGGCCACAGTCAAACAGTTCGGAAGATATTTTCGCGCGGAGAACCTCTTCGAAAAAAAGGAGCGATCATTTTTTTTTTATTTGTTTTTATTTATTTCGAAACCCCTCAGAAAATTAAAGGCATTCCATCGAACTTTTTTTTTTATCCGAATGGAATTTACAGAAACAAATCCTACATGTCCGTTTCAAAGAAAAAGCGTTTTCTAAAATACATGCCTGAAGTTACTCTCACATTTCATAAATATCCTTAATTTTTAAACTTGTAGTATTTTTAACAGAAGATGAATATCATTTAAATATTGTTTAGTAATGGTTCTACTGGTTTTCATTTAAATATTGTTTTTTTTTTAAAAAACACAATTTAGCGGGTTTTGTTTAATTACGAGTAATTATTTCTTTCCTGAACCTAATAAACGTTTATTCATATTCTGTTTGATTCGTTTGTAAAAAATCTATGATACGAAAAATGTATTTATAAAAAAAAACAAAAAAAAAAAAACCCAGAATGTTTTTCTTCTTATTTTGTATTGTATGTATATAATGTTAAAGATCTATGTTAATTAATCACATGTTTTTTTATTATTATTATTTTTAATGTTTGTTTATTTTCAAAATCCTTTTAAAAAAATTCGATCCCTTTGCATGTTGGTGGGGATTTCTTTTACGTTTATGTTGTCTCCTTATTTGAGGAGGGAATGCGTTTTTCACAACTTTTGGTAAACTTCAAATATATATATTTATATTTACATATATATATATATATATATATATATATATATATATATATATATATATATATAGTAGAAATGGTAATTAATAAAAACCTGAAGTGCTCAGTACTGTTGTAGAGCATATATATATATATATATATATATATATATATATATATATATATATATATATATATATATATATATATATATATATATATATATATATAGGAGAACAAATGAGAAAGGGAAACGAAGTCACAAAAACTATATATTGGTAAATATAGATGGGTTCATTTATTCAATAAGGGAATACAATGCCAAGGCATTTCGAAGTCTAATGCTTCTCATCAGAAGAGTAGAGAAGATGCTAGGTAACATAGTCGGGATGCGGCGTCTAGCGTGGGATTCATTAGGAATGAAATAGATCAATTAACATCATAGATTTTTTTTTGGGGGGGGGGTATCGAATTTTAAATAAAGGAGGAGCGTACAATATAGAGTGTAATATGGAAAGGTGTAAAGGGTCTTTATCATAGTCTTAAATGCATATAGTGTATGTTTTGTAATTCTATTTTATCGGGGTGTAAGATGTCTATTATCTAGGAGGGGCATTTTTTGACATATGCAGTCGAGATTAACTATAAAATAAGAAAATTACAATAAAAATATAATAATATAATAAAATAATATGAAATAAATAAATAAAATAAAATAATAATAATTCGCCCCTAACATCCTGCACGCCCTTTATATCAGAAAAAAAAACACTATAAATACACCAAGTCTCAAAGTAAAAAAAAAGGCGACAACAACAACAACAACAACAACAACAACAACAACCGCTCCTGACGATAATCGGACACACCGATAGAAAGCGCCTGAGAAAAACATAGCCAAACAAAACATTTGGACTCTATTCTATATAACAGCCAGCCGATATAAAAAAAAAAGACTTCTCGGCAAAAAGAAAAGATTTCCAGAAAAATCGGAAGAATAACTCTGTTGTGTTACATCAGACTTGCCTGAATATATATATATATATATATATATATATATATATATATATATATATATAGAGAGAGAGAGAGAGAGAGAGAGAGAAAGAGAGAGGGAGAGAGAGAGGCTAAGTTAAAGGTAGTCAATAGGGAAAACTCGTGAATTAAAACGACGTTATTAAGAGTGCTCCACGAAAAGAGCAAAATATAATATTGCTATGGAGTACAAATCACCCCTATTTGAGAACTAAGTGGAATCAACCAGTCCTATGAATACCACTGGTTGCAGAGACTAAATGGAGACATTCATGCCATGTTTAACCGCATGCTACGAACACGTTCCTCTCATACCACTTTAGTGGTTCCTGTATCCTTTATGATAAATGCATATTATATTTTATACACTTTACACTACTTGTGGTTTCTTTCATTTGTAACCCCTAGTACGAGTCTACAACAACTGGCTGATGAAGACGATTCAAGAACTTTCGTGATCAATCTACAATAATTTCTAACAACAACTGAATGACGAATACCCGAGCAACGAATTCACTCTAAAGAAAAGCCATTGGAAGACAGCATTTGACGATCAAAAGGATTCAAGAAAAAAAAACACGCGGATATTCGAAATAATTTTTTCCTACACTCGAGGGAAATTCGAAACTTCAAGAGTATTTATTTTTAAAAAGTTCGGTGAAGAAAGGGAAAAACTATTTGTCAACGTTGGGACAAAAACCAACATTCGAACGTAAAAATCCACAAATACGGGATAAAGAACACTTCGAAAAAAGGACAACAATTATTGCCGAAAAAAGGATTTTATAAAGATGTCGTCAAAAATCCTTATCTTGCTGTTCAAAAAGTTGCTAAAACGTAAACTACGAGCTAAAAAAGAACTCATAAGAGGAATTGCGTGTAGAATTATTATTACTGAATTAACGAGACCAAGTTTTCAGTAAGTACAAAAAAAAACTTTGTCATTCTAAAAAGCATGTCTTGCTAATACGTCTTATGGGTAAAAGACATTAGCCTTGGAAAAAAGAAAAAAACTGCAAAAGTAAATGATATATTTTATTTTATTGGCTAAAGCGATTATTTGCACAAATTAAAAAAGACGTCGGATTTTAATCCGATTAAAATACTTTTCACTGGTCGACGGGACTGCACGTTGAAGTAAAAAAAAAACGATTACGCAAAGCACAACAAACAAAGTTTTAACGAAAAAAGGACATTCTTTCGCACAGAAATTGAAAAGAGTAGCCAATATTAAATAAATTTCAACGATAAGTAACTTTTTCCTTTTAAAGAGAAAAGAGGAAAAAATGTGTTGGATCAACAAGGAATTGAACCCAGTATCTACACGTTATGAAAATTGAAAAATTCCAAACGAAATTTACTGCTTTCTATATGAATGCAAACGCCGAACTATTTTCTCAGAAAAATTGTCACACGAGGAAATAAATATATGAGAGAAATATTCGTTAAATAATCAGGTACGAATTTTGTAACGAACCAATATTAGAAAAGCAGTTAGATTTAATGAAATTCTTCGAGGAAAAACAGAAAAGAGAAATGAAAGAAATGAATGAATATAATGAAATTCTTTGAGGAAAAACAGAAAAGAGAAATGAAAGAAATGAATATTGGAATTGAAAAAATTACATTTAGAGCAACAAAACCAGTCAGATAAAAAAAAAAATGGATTTGATAAGACAAGTTTTAGTAAATAAGAACAGCGGAAAAGAAACCAGCACGGCTTTATCCCGAAATGCGATCTGGTCAGCTATTGATACATTTCACCATGGTCCTGAGGAAGATCTAACGTTTGAGGCATATTTCAGAAGATTTGAAGACCTTTTTTAAATTGATTGCCGTGCATGAACGGATCAAAAGAAGTTTCGTTTATTGCTACGGAAGTTAGGTACATCTGAACATACCAAATTCATGGACTATATTTTACCAAGAAAAACCAACGTTTGACGAGGAAGTCAAACTATTAATGGAGTTATACTGCCCCAAAAGAAGCCTTTTAAAAAATGGAAATGCATGAATCTTACACGTAAGGAGAGTCAAGACTGTATGACATTTGCGTCTATAGTTAATAAGCACTGTGACGATTTCAAATTGTCGTTATTAACAGCGGACAATTTCAAATGCTTAATATTCACACAATGTTTGATAGCCACAAAAGACGCCGATATAAGACGTTGTGCTCTAAATTAATTGGAATTAGAACCTGATCTGTCGCTTCAGATTGTCAGCGGTTCGTGCCAATGAAGCAATATTCCCAAGACATAGAGGTAACAGGTATTGCGCACATTAAAAAAATACGCTTCAAAAATAAAGGACACCCGCCCGCCAGCAATTACCAACGAAGAGGCAAAAAGAACCCTTTAAAAAATTATCAGGATAGACAAAATCCTAGGATCCCTTGTAAGCAAATGTGGAGAACCTCATGGGTGCAATGCATGTCAGTACCAAAGGAAAATAACATGTAACCTATGCAAGCGAGCAGGGCACAAGGCCTTATATTGCAGAGCAAAAGTAGCAAAAAACGAGCTACGTAAAAACTGCAAAAATGGACCCTTCACCAACAGTGAACATAAGTAAGTATATTACGGTGAGAATCAGAAATAAAGAAGTAAAACTGCAGCTCGATTCAGGGTCAGATTTATCAATTATAAATTTTCACATGTGGAAGAAAATAGGAAAGCCCACAATGACAAAGACGAATAAAGTCGCAAATTCAGTAACTGGCGAAAAAATAAATTTCGAGGGTGAGCTAGTTTTTAATACATCACTAAAAAGAACTACGAAAAAACTAAGTGTTCGTGCTAAGGAACGCAACGAACTTATTCGGGACCTATTGGATTCAGGAATTTGGATTATGAGACTCGCCAATTAGTGATTTCTGTCACAAAGTCAAAAATCTAACGGCCGAAGCCGACAAACTCAAAAAAGATCTCAAAAAATCTTTCCGACGTGTTTTCTCTGAAAAGCTTGGATGCTGCACAAAAATAAAGGCGAGATTCGAATTGCTGGATGAAGCGAAACCAATATTCAAAAAGCCACGGAGCATACCGTTCGCGTCGAGGGAAAAAATTGAAAAAGAATTAGAAAGACTAGTTAACACTGTGAGTTTAACCCCTATTAACTATAGTGAGTGAACAGCCCCCACCGTATACGTGAAAAAAAATCTAAAGAGATTAGGGTATGTACGGACTTTTCAACCGGATTAAATGCGGCGCTCAAGGACCATCACTACCTGCTACCAAACCCATACGAAATATTCGCTAAGTTAAATGGCGGAAATTTTTTTTCCAAAATACTTAAGCGAAGCGTACCAACAAATACCGGTAGAGGAAGATAGCTTGAAACTTTTGTGTATCTCAACGCACAAAGGACTTTATAAATTAGATAAATTAGCATTTGGTATAAAAGTAGCACCTGCAATTTTCCAACAGGTAATTGATACTTTGCTAAGCGGTTTGGATTTCGCAATAGGCTATCTGGACGATATTCTTATGCGTAGTCAAAATGTTGAACAACATAGAGATCATGTATTTCAAGTGTTTAAAAGAATAAAAGAATACGGCTTCATATTGAAGGAAGCAAAATGCGAATTTTTTTTTTTAACGAATTAAATACCTGGGTCATATCATAGATAAGGACGTGAGGAAACCCCAATCCAGACAGGTCCATAGCTGTAAAAGACATGCCAGAACCTCATAATGTAACTACATTGCAGAGTTTTTTAGGACTCGCGAACTATTATCAAACGTTCATTAAGAACATGCATGAATTGCGTGCGCCATCGAATGTACTATTAAAAAAGGACAAAAAAATGGGACTGGACGCCTGAATGCCAGGCAGCGTTTAAGAAATTAAACGATGTATTAACGTCAGATTTATCAATGACTCATTTCAATCCGAATCAAGAGATTATTGTCGCAACTGACGCAAGTTCTTATGGGATCGGGGCGTGCATTCTACACAAGATGCCTAATGGGTCCACTAAGCCGATTGCCCATGCGTCAAGAACTTTACTTCCTACCGACAAGAATTACTCCTAAATCGAAAAGGAAGCACTAGGAATCATATTCGGTGTTACAAAATTCCACCGATTTTTACACTATCGTAAATTTAAATAGCAAACTGACCATAAGCCGCGTATAATCATCTTTTGCTCTAAAAAAAGGGTCTGCCAACTTACGCAGCCAACAGACTGCAAAGGTGGAGGACCATTCTACTGAATTACGATTTCAGTATAGAATTTCTTACATCTGCGAAGTTAAGTAACGCAGACTAAATATATATATAAAATAAATAAAAGTATTATATATATATATATATATATATATATATATATATATATATATATATATATTGAACTCATTCTGATATTGGACTGTCAAGGTTGTATGATATCCTTTTTCTATGACTTTTATATAACATTTTCAATATATGTGATGAAAAGCAAAATATTTGTTTATTCATAGCTGGACATTTTGCTAATTGCATTTCATTTGCTCTGATGATATGAGCCGTTATTAAGAATTCATGGATTAAGGAAATAGATATAATTCTTTTCCATATATTTCTTGTTTCAAACAATAAATTCTTAACTTGAATATATTTTTTATATATATTTTAATCAACAGAATTTAACTTTAATCATTAAACTTATATATATATATATATATATATATATATATTTCATCACAAGTCTCCTGTGGTGTGCGTCCTTTCAAATACAAAAACCGGATCACTGTTCGACATTCAACAGGCTCCATTTCACACCTGACTAAGTTCAAACACCTGTAAAACATAAACCACAGTTAGTTCAGAGCTGTAATTTGTCACATAACTCTTAGAGATATTATGCATTACATATGCAAAATTTCAGCTAGATCAGACAACAGAAATGGGCCAGGGGCATTACTTATTGCACGGTTCTCGTATATATAGGATTTCATAACAGGACTAACATAATTATTTACTATGCTTAAATACTTACAGACACTAGTGTTTCATCCTTTCGGGAATCATCAGTGCAAGGTGTCATGATTAACACAATATAAAAAATAATCTATTAAAATTTTTTCTTCAAAATCACAGGATTCGGCATTGAATAACCCGAAAAGGAATCACATGCTACAATCAATGTACATATATATATATATATATATATATATATATATATATATATATATATATATATATATATATATACATATATACGCTTGACCTACTCGCGACAATTTTGTGGATCTTAGTCAAAGGTTAAGGAAAAATCGGAAGACAGACTTTGAACAATAACTGTGGTTCTATTTGTTATGGAGGCTTGCTATTCAGGACATATTGTGGTCAATGAAATCCTGTGTCTTATATGTCCTTGATCTTGAAGATTTGGTCAATGTCGAAATTTGGACGGAATTTCAACATTCGATTTTCCGAATTCGACATCTGGATTTAATGCTCTTCGTACACGATAATCCTCATGCAGTCTTATCCGATAGTTTTTGAACTATCGATATGTAACCATAATGTTAATCCTCTTCAGCGGTGTCGTTACATTTTAACACGGACCCACATGTTCCATGTAAAGAGACAATCACAAAGGGGGGGGGAAAAGGACAAAAAAACGGATTCAGCTTTTTAAGTTGAAAAATAAAATCATTTATTTATGGTACTTTCCAAAACAAAAATGCATTGCTTCTTATTTTAAGTCTCTTAGTGCGCCATGTAATTCATGAACCCCTGCCGTGTCGATGCGTAACTCTCTTAAGTCGCCATGGGCTACACGTCCGTTTTACGCCAGATCGAGCTTTTTAGGTCCTCGCCACATGGTGCCTTTTATTTCTCTGCTTTTCTTTACCTTCTCCTCCGTCAGTTGTGATGTTATCTTGGGCACTGGGAAGGTCATTTGCATTCCTGTCATACCGCTGCTGCTGTTAAATACGCCTCAGTGACTCTGTTACAGACGTTTCACAACAGGATGGAGAAGAAATAACTTTAACCACATCCTTACGTTCTCAGGCAGCTGTGAAAAGATCCCGGTGCCAGATTGTAAGATAAGTGTATTTGAATTCTCCAAATATCGTACGTCTTGTAATTAAATTACAAAATAGTCATCATTTTATTGGTAGCAGTATTGCTGTCGTTATTGTTTGTTGAGTATTATTCATGATGATGATTATTGTTGGCATTTGTTTCCCCGATATATTTCTTTGGGAAGAATTCTTTCTAGAAAAACATCGCGTACTTACGGGAGAAACCACGTGACGATTGCCAACGTTTCAAAATGATAAGCGTTTCTGTAGAACGAACTGTATTCGAACGTGACCCACCCAAATTATCAGTCCGCGTCGTTAACCACTTCGCCATCGTCACTTTCTTTTGTTGCTGCTTGGTTTCTTTTTGGTGTATTTTTAAGATTTAAAAAGAGTAATTTTTTATCGTTGTTGTTGTTGTTGTTGTTGTTGTTGTTGTTGTTGTTGTTGTTGTTGTTGTTGATTATTATTATTATTATTATTATTATTATTGTTCAAGATTTTGTGTTAGTTACAATAAACATAATTGCCAAGCCTTTCAAAGTCCCTTATCGAATTGAAGATCCGGGGTATGCACCAATATTCTGTCATGTCCTCATGGCAACACAGGGGTGGATTACCCTTGTGCAACGTACCCGTATGTTCACAGTCAAACTAAAAAACAACTTGTGAAATTGGCTTAGGGCCATCTTTTGATTTCATTCTTTCATTTCAATGTTAACACGAGGAATGCGAATTGTGAAAAATACCCTCCAGCAAGAATAGAGTTGCTCACTTCTGTACCTCTTTTCTTACTTGTGTTATGTGGAATCCCTAGCAGAATCCCTTAGTAATTCTCTTTTGTTTTTTGTTTGTTTGTTTTTTCGGTACGAGCCATTCCAAAGAAACAATAAGCGCGAATTAGGGATGTTTGGGGGACTTTATCAAAGCGAATCTCCAAGAAAAATCAAAATAATATAAATGGTTTCCTTTAAGTGAAAATTTGGTCTTATTTGAACGACGAATCGCCCAAAGTTAAACTGCAAAAGAAATGGAATCTAAATTCTTAACTTTTTAAGCAAGATAAAACAGGGTTCTTAAATTTCTATCGAAATATTTATATTGTCCAATAAATGGCATGGCGGTCTACTAAACAGTCAAATGGTAAATTTAAATTCAAATTTACAGAAATTTCGAAATATTATTACTTTTTCTCTAAAACTACGAGGGGTGTTCCAAAAGTAATGCCTCCTATTTTTTTAATCCTCCCGAATGGATCAGAGGGGAATTGCATATTGCATTCTTATGACGACTAAACTGAACTAATATACAGTATATTATACACATGTATATAATCAAATAATACCATAAATATCATCGTAAGGCGGAGCAAATACCGTAACCAGGGGTCGGAAAACGTATTCCACACCGTAACCTGAAAAAAACGTAATCTAGGGCTACCGTATGCTGGGGTTCCAATATATATATATATATATATATATATATATATATTGTGTACAGAAAGTTGTTAGATGATACAAGTCATTGGTACCGTCGGTTTCAAGCCCGATAATTAGGACCGTCTAAGATATCCTTATCAAGCTCTCTTCAGCCAACATTCGTCTGGCCTTTAAGATTTGGTCAATGAGACGAATATTGTCTGAAAAGAGCTTGATAAGGATATCTTAGACGGTCCTAATTATCGGGCTTGAAACCGACAGTACCAATGACTTGTCTCATCTAACAACTTTCTGTACACAACATATAAATACGCTCATATTTCAGATTTTCCTTTTAATTGAGCACTCTGATGGATTTCTTTTTCCAAAAAAATTAATCACATATATATATATATATATATATATATGTATATATATATCTGTAGAAATATATTTTTTATGATATATACCAATCCTTATTTAAGAAGCTCAATGTAATTACAGACCAATACAGTGAGAACCGGTGTGTCAACGTGATTATGCCGTATATGAAACACACAGACACACACACACACACACACACACACATACAGACACACGCGCGCGCACACACACATATAGTGAATAACTGACAAAAAACTATATTCCAAAATTCATGATTTTGACCATCTTATAGTTTATTCCTTTAATTCAGTTGGCATTATACATTCTTGGCACTATCTGTTTCGTAGCGCAAAATCAATCACGTAATTATTATATCAATCACTTAATTAACTGATTGATATAATAATTAAGTGATTGGTTTTACGAAACAGATAGTGTCAAGAATTTTAAACGTCAACTGAATTAAAGGAATGAATTATAAGATGGTCAAAATCATGATTTTTGGAATATAGTTTTTTGTCAGTTATTCACTATATATATATATATATATATGTGTCTGTGTCTGTGTATCTGATATACGACATAATCACGTTGACACTCCGATTCTTGTCAGATCATGACCTGACCTCCCTGAATGACATGACCTCCCTGTTTAATATATTGATGGTGCGAGATCATGGGCATGCGCCAGAAGCAGAGATGTTTCATTGAATTACTGGCAAAAATCCGTTGATAATTGTGACTGTATTAAAAATCAATTCTTGAAAACAAAAGGTCAATCGTTTTAATGGTATCACTCTCGTTTCCGTAGTTCTTCAACATGTCGACTTTCCTTCTTTTTTTTTAATAGGGCTATCCTCTTATGCCAAAGTTCATACCGGACGCCCATGCTTAGCCATCGTTCATCGATGGCAAAAGTGCATTAAGAATAGTGGCGATTATGTAGAAAAATGAATGGGTCGCTTGTTTTAATGATACAACTTCCGTTTTCGTATCTGTTCATCTTTTTTAGTTAAAAATAGGAAGCTTTATTTTTGGAGCAGCCTTCGTGGCTAACCTTCTTTACAATTGTGTGGTTAAAAGTAAAGAACCTTACCTCATGCATCGTGCGGCTCGTGTTAAGAAAGAAAAAAAAAGAGAAAATAAAATGGCCGCCCCCTTGTATTTATGGACTGATGATCACGTGATGTTAGGAGAGGGGGATGGGAGATGCAAATGATATATGATTGGGTCTCTCTATAAAAGAGCCGTCTTCTTTATTTTGGGCGTTAGTGTGGGAAGTGCAGAGAGAAGAGAACAGTTGGATTTGGAGTTGGAGTTGGATTTAGAGTTGGAGTTGGAGTTGCGTTCAAATTTAACGTCAAGCTATTTCAGCGCAGTGACAAAAATGGGTGACCGAGTAAGATTGAGCAGCGATATCCTGAGGCCATTTACTTGAGAAGGTGACGTGATTGCGTGGTTTAACAAGCTGAAGTTGTTGGCAAGGCTGCAGAAGATCGAGGATGTAGCCACGTTAATACCAATGTATTTGGAAGGAAGTGCTCTAGCGGTCTATCTAGAAATGGGAGAGACGGAGTGTGGCATTGCTGAGAGCATCGAAAACCGGTTAAAGACTACATTTTCCGAGAGCGCGTTTGAGGCTTACAACAAGTTCAAAAGAGTCACCTGGGCTGGGGAGTCTGTGGACGTGTACGTGGCAGAGATAAGGCGACTAGCAGATTGGCTGGATATGGGGACGCAGCCTTGAGAAAACTGTAAAGCTGGCGCTTGTAACTGGTTTCCCTGATCGCATCTCCATGGAACTGCAACGATTTACTGATATTGAAACCATGGAGGTGGAGGAGATTCTAAGGCATGCTAGAGTTTTGGGGAAACAGTCCGGTGAGCTGGGGGCGGTCGCGGCTGCTGTGGCAAGCAGAAAGGAGCGACCAGTGATGAAGCAAGGGAGTGGATTTACCGGTAAATACTTTCGATGTACAAGGACCACACCTGATGAGAGACTGTAGGGAGCTACGGCCAGATATTATCTGTTTTCGGTGTGGCCAAGTAGGGCACATTAGCAAGAATTCGTTAGAGCGGTGGATAGCAGAGAAGTGGAATGCTGTGGAGAGGCCGATGCGGAGATTGTAGTAAGGAATATGCCATTGCGGCTAAAAGTGATCGTGCTGGATAGACTGGTTGCAGGAATTGATGTGGTGCTGGGCCTGGACGCGATAGACCGACTGGGAGGAGCTACTATTGCTAAAGGCCAGATGAAGTTTGGCAATCAGAGTGCACCGGGAATAACAGGAAGTGTAACCAGGGTGATACCAACCAACCATCGAAAACCCGACCGTGTCTGATTGAGGATGATGACGTTCGAGATGGACCGCGGAGCCACCTGTATTGACGAATCGGGTCAGCTGCTACAAAAGCACACTGAAAGGAGCTGCGGAGCCGCAGTTTGAAGAAGAAGTTGAGAGATGGATAGATGAAGGAATATTAATGCCGTGGTCAGGGAAAGTTGAAGGAATTTTGCCACTCATGGCTGTGGTCCAACCTATTAAGAAGAAAGTTAGGCCAGTTTTGGATTTCCGTGAGCTGAACAAGTTTGTCGCTTGTCAAACAAAGGACGTAATCGACGTGTGTGAAGAAGTCGTAAGGAAATGGAGGAGGATGAAGCAGGCAACTAAAATTGTGGACCTGAAGTCAGCCTACCTCCAACTTCATGTGGATGAGAAATTGTGGAAATATCAATTGGTAGAGTACAAAGGTCAAGTTTATTGTCTGAACAGATTATGGTTTTGTCTGAACTCCGCACCAAAGTTAATGACGGCAGTTCTTAAGACAGTGTTGGCCAAAGACGATGCAGTAGAGAGGGGCACCTGCTCTTACATCTTATAAAAGAGCCGTCTTCTTTATTTTGGGCGTTAGTGTGGAAAGTGCAGAGAGAAGAGAACAGTTGGATTTGGATTTGAATTTGGATTTGGATTTAGAGTTGGAGTTGGAGTTGGGTTCAAATTTTGAAATTTCAAAATCAGAGATGCATGGTCATCCACGTCCTTTATCATTTTAAAGAATTTCTGAAACCGCTCATGTATTCTCTACTAAAATCGGAACTCTTCTCGCTGTGATCTGTTCATATTGAAGAATTGTTGAAGGCTTATGATCGAGGCGTAAGGAAAAACGTATGAACTCTATTTTTTTTTTTTACAGAATACTTGACTTCGGGAAAAGATCAAAGTGTAGTATCTGTTCCGGCAGATGCTGCACTTAAGATAATTTGTACCAGTCAATGGAGGGGAAACCCTCTATACTGGGACAATTATTATTTTTGGTAACCAGAGTGACCCCTTTTAGGGGAGCTGGTTTTTACCTCACATTAAAAACGGCCTTGTGCCTAATTTGCTCAGTGGGGGAGCAAATAAACACCATCTGTTCCGGCAGATACTGCAAGCAAAGACCATATGTGGGGGCGACCCCACATATAAGACCTTGGTCAATGTAGGGGCAACCCTTCATACCAATTGTCACTATCCAGCTCCCCTACTCCCCGGGGAGCTGGTCCCCATTTCCCCTTCACTCCTCACATTAAAAATCGGCCTTGTGCCTAATTTGCTCAGTGGGGGAGCAAATAAATACCATCTGTTCCGGCAGATACTGCAAGCAAAGACCATATGTGGGGGAAACCCCACATATAAGACCTTGGTCAATGTAGGGGCAACCCTTCATACCAATTGTCACTATCCAACTCCCCTACTCCCCGGGGAGTTGGTCCCCATTTCCCCTTCACTCCTCACATTAAAAATCGGCCTTGTGCCTAATTTGCTCGGTGGGGGAGCAAATAAATACCATGTTCCGGCAGATACTGCAGGCTATGACTAGCTATGACTAGCAAAGACCAGATGTGGGGGCAACCCCACATGCCTGACCATTAACCAGCTCCCATTTCCCACCTCTCGGGAGCTGGTCCCCTTTTTCCCTTCCCCCTCCCTTCACTCCTCACATTAAAAATCGGCCTTGTGCCTAATTTGCTCGGTGGGGGAGCAAATAAATACCATCTGTTCCGGCAGATACTGCAAGAAAAGACCAGATGTGGGGGCAACCCCACATATGAGACCTTGGTCAATGTAGGGGCAACCCTTCATACCAATTGTCACTATCCAGCTCCCCTACTCCCCGGGGAGTTGGTCCCCCATTTCCCCTTCACTCTCACTTTAAAAATCGGCCTTGTGCCTTATTTGCTCGGTGGGGGAGCAAATAAATACCATCTGTTCCGGCAGATGCTGCAAGCTATGACTAGCTATGACTAGCAAAGACCAGATGTGGGGGCAACCCCACATGCCTGACCATTAACCAGCTCCCATTTCCCACCTCTCGGGAGCTGGTCCCCTTTTTTCCTTCCCCCTCCCTTCACTCCTCACATTAAAAATCACCCTTGTGCCTAATTTGCTCGCTGGGGGAGCAAATAAATACCATCTGTTCCGGCAGATACTGCAAGCTATGACTAGCTATGACTAGCAAAGACCAGATGTGGGGGCAACCTCACATGCCTTACCTTTAACCAGCTCCCATTTCCCACCTCTCGGGAGCTGGTCCCCTTTTTCCCTTCCCCCTCCCTTCACTCCTCACATTAAAAATTGGCCTTGTGTCTAATTTGCTCGGTGGGGGAGCAAATAAATACCATCTGTTCCGGCAGATACTGCAAACAAAGACCATATGTGGGGGCGACCCCACATATAAGACCTTGGTCAATGTAGGGGCAACCCTTCATACCAATTGTCACTATCCAGCTCCCCTACTCCCCGGGGAGTTGGTCCCCCATTTCCCCTTCACTCTCACTTTAAAAATCGGCCTTGTGCCTTATTTGCTCGGTGGGGGAGCAAATAAATACCATCTGTTCCGGCAGATGCTGCAAGCTATGACTAGCTATGACTAGCAAAGACCAGATGTGGGGGCAACCCCACATGCCTGACCATTAACCAGCTCCCATTTCCCACCTCTCGGGAGCTGGTCCCCTTTTTTCCTTCCCCCTCCCTTCACTCCTCACATTAAAAATCACCCTTGTGCCTAATTTGCTCGCTGGGGGAGCAAATAAATACCATCTGTTCCGGCAGATACTGCAAGCTATGACTAGCTATGACTAGCAAAGACCAGATGTGGGGGCAACCTCACATGCCTTACCTTTAACCAGCTCCCATTTCCCACCTCTCGGGAGCTGGTCCCCTTTTTCCCTTCCCCCTCCCTTCACTCCTCACATTAAAAATTGGCCTTGTGCCTAATTTGCTCGGTGGGGGAGCAAATAAATACCATCTGTTCCGGCAGATACTGCAAACAAAGACCATATGTGGGGGCGACCCCACATATAAGACCTTGGTCAATGTAGGGGCAACCCTTCATACCAATAGTCACTATCCAGCTCCCCTACTCCCCGGGGAGCTGGTCCCTATTTCCCCTTCACTCCTCACATTAAAAATCGGCCTTGTGCCTAATTTGCTCGGTGGGGGAGCAAATAAATACCATCTGTTCTTCAGATGTTACATTTCAATTTCTTGTTCTCTGTCAGTGGAGTAGAAATCCTTCACGACTGAGACAATTTTTATTTTTGTTGCTTTTCTCCACATTAAAAAAAAAACGATCCTGATGTCTAACTCTGCCCTGTGGGGAGGCATTGTAAATAGGAACAAAAATATATTCGTGCCAATAACACACTGAAAGAATTTGCGTTTTCGTCGTTCAATTTTAAATTAAAAATTGGTTTTAAACGTGACTTAAGTCTATCAAGTAAAAACCGCCAGGTAAAATACTTTCTGAAGGAATATAAGCGAATTATATTTTTCTGTTCTTAGCTGAATGTTACGCCGGCGGATTTTCGATTAGAATTGTGTTAAACTTTTTTGGTGTGTGTGTGTGTGTGTGTGTGTGTGTGTGTGTGTGTGTGTGTGTGTGTGTGTACATATGTGTATATATATGTATATACCTCTATTGTTCCTAATATTCATTAATGACATCCCCGACAAAATTGCCTCTGAGATGTGTATATATGCTGATGACACCACACTCTATAACAGGCATGACAGGAAAACAAATGAACATATATCTAAAGAAATGGCAAAAACACTAGAGGATGACCTCCAATCCGTAGTAGAATGGGGACAAAAATGGGTGGTCACATTCAATGCTGCCAAGACTAAACTGGTTTCCTTCAATAATTACAAGAAACATTCTCTACCACCAATAGCAATGGCCAGTGACTCTTTATCTGAGAGCACATCTTTCAAATTGCTTGGCCTGACGTTCACAGGAAACATGAGTTGGAACAATTACATTGAAAGCGTTGCCAGGGCCGTTGCGAAGAAGGTAGGCTCTCTCTACCGTGCTAGAAAACTACTAACACCCAAAAGTATCCTGTACCTCTATAAGGCCACCATTCGCCCATGTATGGAGTATTGCTCTCATATTTGGGCTGGTGCATCTGCTACTAGTCTCTCGTTCAAAAGAGAGTTGCAAATCTGATAGGCCATGAACTGGCATCTAGGCTTCAGCCTGTTCTAGAAGTATTTTAATGGTGAATGCTCTGGCGAACTGCAGACACTTGTGCCCCCACGATGTAGACACACTCGACAAACCCGACAGGCAGCTAAATCCCCCCCACACAGTAGAGATCCCTAGATGTAAAAGATCTTTCTACTCCAGTAGCTTCTTCCCCAGAACCGCTAAACTCTGGAATTCCATTCCAGGCCACTGCTTCTCCAACTGTACTGACATGCAGAAGTTCAAGTGCAACGTAAACCGACATCTTGCTGCCCAAATCCCAACAAAGTACCCCAGTAGTTGTTGCCCCTGATAGTAGCCCCCTACACCAAAGTGGTAATGTGCCTTGTTTGGTTGTTTGGGGTGAAAATGTAAAAAAAAAAAAAAGTTTCACTGATTGTTAATTAAGTGATTGATTTTGTGCTACGAAACGGACATTGTCAAGAATTGTAAATATCAACTGAATTAAAGGAATAAATTGTAAGATGGTCAACATCATGAAATTTGGAATATAGACTTTTGTCATTCATTCATTCATTATATATATATATATATATATATATATATATATGTATGCACACACACACACACACACACACACACATATATATATATATATATATATATATATATATATATATATATATACAAAACTAGATTTATGATTTTGTTTTCGCTATCAGCATTTTCTGATCGCAAATATCAGAAGTGTTAAATGGTTAGCTATCTCATAAATGCAATCTTTTCTAAGGTTTGCATATCATTCTTTGTTTTTTTTATGTACATTTCTGTTATTTTCTTTTCCTAAATATTGTTATTGTCAAGTTCGATTTTATGACAAAAATGCGCATCAACTTCTTCTCTCTTGTTTGAGATAAACGGGTGATTTTCTTTTTCTAAGAAGAAGGAAAAGTTGTGCAATTGATTAATCTTGCAATTTAAATCAACCATTATATCTAACTGCCGGATTTCGAAAGTCAGTCAAATCCAAATAGCAATTTGTTTGTCATATCTATACGCGATTATAAACATGCCTGTTGTTTTCGAAGTTGCCCGGTCGTAAAATACGCTCGAATATCAGTTTTACAAGAAAGTTTTTGCGTTTTATCACTTTTAAATTTAGATGAGTATATCTCTGTCCAAACAAAAATTTATTGATTGAAATAAGCACCATCAGAATTAACACACTTTTGACAATGCAAAACAAATATATTTATATCAGTAACGTACAAATCTTGCGTTCTGGTGGCGATGAAGTCGCTGAGGCGGTTTTAGTATCGCTTAAGTTTTTGAACCATTTCTCACGCAAGAAAGTTGTCGAGATGCTTGAAAAAGTGTTAGGAATAAGTCTGAAGAGTATGGTGGATGTGACAGAGTTTCGTAGCTCAATTCGTTCAATTTATGCAGGGTCGGTTTAGCAACGTGCGGTCGTGCATTGTCGTGGAGGTGAATTGAGCCTTTTCTGTTGACTAATCCTGGGTGTTGTTGTGGAAGTTTCTGATGAATTTAATCTATTTGCTGACAGTACTTCACCGCTGTAATGGTTTCGCTTGCAGCCAAGAAACTGTAATGGATGAAACCGGTCGCAAACCGCCAAAAAATCAGTATGACGTCCTTTTGGTGCAACTCTGGCTTTGAGAAGTGTCGTGGAGCTTCGTCGGTGTTTAGACCACTCAGTTGAGCAGCGCCAGTTGTAAAGAACCTACTTTTCATCGCAAGGCACAACCCAGTCGGGAAACAGGTCGCTCCTGTTGCGTAAAAGAAGGGAAGATGGCACTTCATAACAGCGTTTCTTTTAGTTGTCGTTCAATTCGTGAGGCACCCAGTTATCAAGTTTTTTTTTTTTGTCGTTCCAATCTCTTTCAAGTGATCGGAAATCGTCATATAGATTAGTCTCAGAAGCAAGTTCTCGAACACTTGTGCGTGAATTGGCTTCCACTAAAGGCTCTTAATCGAACGTTGTCAACATCCGATGGCCGACCCCTACCTTCAGCATCTTCAAGACTCTCGACGCCGCCAGGAAACCTCTTAAACCACCATTGTCTGTGCGTTCAGTAGTGGTTCCCAAACCAAACGCTTCGTTGATATCGCGAGCTTTTTCAGCAGCTTTTCGGCCTAGATTGAATTGAAAATAGAAAATTATGTGGATTTGCTTTTTGTCAATTTTGTATTAAAAGATTGTAATTCGAACGATTTAATAGAGCGAAAAATGCTCTTTAAAACGCTATATAAAGTAAAGGTATTCAAATGAAAACTTATTTGAAAATATATCATTTGAAATCAAAATTAAAAATTTCGCAAGAGCTTTCTTAACTTAAAATTTCGCAAGAACTTTCTTCTCAAGTAAATATTCATGCAAATGTCGTATTTATTACTATAGACCTAATTCTCTATTCATTAATATATTGTACCTAATATATAGTAGCAATTTCAAATGTAAAATAAACGAAATTAAAACATACAGATCTCCAGTCTTATTCGTTTAGCGTATGACTTAAATTTATTCGTATACAAAAACAAAAAAAGGACATTTTTTTTTTACAGTTTTAACCACTTAGGAGCTATTTTACTGTCTAAAAAATAAAGCAAAAGTGTGTTAAAGGTTCGAATACACTAAATATCAACTATGTAGACCAAATATTCAGAGAGTAGCTTGATAGATAGTTTTCGCGCGTTCGCGCCCACCCGCGCGCGCGCACACACACACACGCATACACACACACACACACACACACACACACACACACACATATATATATATATATATATATATATATATATATATATATATAGGTAGATAAATAAATATTTTCGTGTGCTAAAACGTTTTCATTTTAATTTATGCAAAATGTAGAAACTATACAAAAACAAAATGAACATAATAGTGAAATGAAACTAATCAACAAATAAGAAACCATCAGAAATATATAAGTAATTAATTAACGCTAGTTTTTCACAGGAATATGCATATATTAGTTGACCTTCATATAGTCGCTCGCATGTCCATGACTAAGTATATTAAAAAAAAAGTTCATTTCAATAAGTTTAAAACAGGAAAAATAGGCCTTTAATGTCAATGTCAGAGCGACAAAAATTAAACTGCATAGGTACATAGATTACGCTTTATTTTCGTTCTGTAAAACCTTATTCCGGAAAGGGCCCTGTCGGTGGGGCATTAGGATACGCCGACTGCCCCCCTGCAGAGGGTAAAAGTCTCTCAATGTAGGTTCTGGATATGACCTTAAAATATATCCAGTGGTGAGGCCCCAGCTTGTGGGCTTTGGGGAGTGTGGAGCCACCCTTTAATTACCATTGCTCCCAGGTCCACTCTGACCCGGAGTGGTAGTACCTGTTAGGGTCCCAACTATGGGTTAAATAGAAACCGACGTGAAAGCAACAAATATATTCTATTAAAAAAAATTTTTCTTCAAAATCTTTGGATTCGGCATTAAATAACCCGAAAAGGGTTGATATGCCGTAAAACAAAAACAACCAACCGGAAAGAAAACTTTTGTAGTAGAGACTTTTTTCTTTACTTGCTGAATATCTTCATCTCTTCATCTCTTGAACTATTTCTCTTGACTTCCGGAAAATAATAAAATAATGTACTAACACACGTAATATTTTTAACATGAAAAGAAGCTTATACGTTAATTACACGCCATTATTATTATTTTTTTTTACTAATAATCCATTAACGCTAAACAGACTTTTTTTTAAACATTCCTGTTTCACTTAAATAGCTTATAAAATTAAACTCAGCAAAATTATTCTTTTATTTCTTCGTAAACAGAAAGCTACTCCCAAAATATTTTCCCCATTTTACGTCTCCTTCGTCAGACCTCTGCTCCATATCTATTATGTGATATCCGATAACTGGGGAGTTTAGGGGCTGGTTATTCGAATGATATGGGGGCTGCGTGATGTGTACTACGAGAAGCTAAATCCTGTTCTCCCTTGACAGCCGACGTTTACACGTTGATCTTATTGTGGCCTGCAACGGCCATTACGATCTCTCTCAGGATTTACTGTTCATTAGAAGGAAGGAATCTGTGTGGGCATTACTAAAAGATGATTCACTGGCGATTTTGATTGAGTCGAAGGAGAGGCGAATTCTCGATCAGAATGTATAGACCTTGGAAGGTACTTTTCAGAGGTTGTGATATATGCACCAACGACGCAGTGATTCAAGATGATTTTAAACAGGTGTAGGTCTTATCCTCGAGTGGCTTTTTGGCCTTGATAAGTGGTGACGCCTATGTAAAAAAAAAAAAAACTTCTACTAAATTTTTTCTACCTGGTATCTAAATTATGCATTTCTGTTTTATTCCTGTTTGCCAAATTTATTTTATTTATTTTATTTATTGAACTGAACTGAATTGAAATCAGTGATTGATTGCAGACGGTTTTCCCTTTGATGGCAAATAAAAAAATCTGGAGGAAGAAGAAGAAGAGTAGGAGGAGTGGAAGAATGAGAAGTAGGAGAAGAGTAGGAGGAGTGGAAGAAGGAGAAGTAGAAGAGTAGGAGGAGTGGAATGTATATATCCGACACAGTTAGGCACAATTAATCAACCGCGAATCACATCATTCTATATAAAAGCGTATAAGATATCAACGGATACACACCAGAGAGTCAAAACAATGAAAAGAATATGCTGTTGTCCTATCCCTAGTCATTACAAACATTTTGGTAATACGTTTCTGAATTGTTGAGATAAGGATTGGCTATTCGTATTATTTGTATTCTTCGGACTACTGTTCTCATCTTGAGTGTCATTTTCGCAACGTTTCGGTCGATGTGATCTCCGAGCTTCTTCAGGTGTATCTTGTCGAACGCCGGAATGTTTCTGTCGAACTTGAGAATTTGGTCCGCAAGGACTCGTGCCGCAATAGTTAGAACACTTGGAAAAATTGTACAAGTCATATTCTCCTGAAGGTTGAAGGTTCAGTTCTCAGTATGGACGACCGAAAAATACAACTGCGAATTACTTAGGGCCTCTATCTAGTCATGGTTGACGGAACAAGAGCATGCTACTCCCCCTCCCGTGAAGAAAATAAAAAGTAACGGTAATAAACGCCTTTTTTTTTAAACTGAAAAAAGTTGAAGTACTTTCTTTTCTATTTTTTGTTCTTTTGCAACTGGTCTCTACATGTAAAGTGTGGGTCCGGGTTAACACGTCACTACAACGTTACATATCGTCGGGGTTGCTCAAGCATTTTTATAGGCAAAAGTACGCTTATCATAGTCCGATGTCTTTTCCAAACCGCACATAACCTTGTGTTTTAGCTCTCGGAAATAAGGTAAAATGAAATACTCCAGCGGAACCTCTTTTTTTTTATAATTTCGACAGGTCTAAGCTTAAATTTTCATGTAGGGAGGGTAGTTAAAATTAATTAATTGAAAAATAACAAAAAGTATCGTTTGATTTAATCATTCACCCTGATTACACTGACGTGACGTCATTTTTTTTTTTTTTTTTTTTTAAGAATACTTTATCGCTTGTTTACAAAATACATTCTAGTTTCGCGAACGAATTCTCATTGGCGCCATGACATCACATGAGACGTAAAAAAACATATACACTAAATGACCGTTAGTTATAATAAGATTATTGGGGTTATTGTTGTTATTGTTATTGTGCACCAAAAATCTCTTCGGGGAAATTCAACTTTCTTTTGCAGCTATTTTTTAAATCACGACTCATTCGTTTTCCATTGTTTTTAACTTCGATTCGTTTCGTAATTCTTCGGACTTTTCCGTAAAGATGGGGAAAAAATAAAACAACTAAATAGAAAATGAAAACAGAAAAATAAATAGTAACAATAACACAGACAGTAACAACAACAACAACTATTATTATTATTATTATTATTATTATTATTATTATTATTATTATTGTCGTTGTCGTTGTCGTTGTCGTTGTTGTCGTCGTCGTCGTCGTCGTCGTCATTATTATTATTATTATTATTATTATTATTATTATTATTATTGGCTCACGTGGAGCTTTCACACAAGTCAACAAACGATCTGACTGGAAACCTGTAGTGTTCTCTGGAAGCTGAGCGACAACAAGTCTCCTCAGATGTCCAGCTCTCTCCACCTCCTTCAATAGCATTTTCAAATGAATTTCCGTCATCGCAGCAGCCTCTTACCATTGATTTCTCGCTGGCAGTGGCCATTGGTTTATACTGGAATTTGAGTGGCACTAAGCCCCCCCCCCCAAGGTCCAAGGTCGCGCTTGTCCAGCCGAGGTCTTGTTAGCGCTCTCTCCTCGGTCTTCCAATCCTTCTTGACACTTCTCGGCTCTTTGGTATCACTTTTCTATTGGGAGGAATGGTGATGAAACAATGGGGGGATGCATGATGGGGATGTAGAACTTGTAGATATACAGCTTCAGTGTTCTTTATTCTCTATAACACTTCTTCGTTATATTGTCTTCTTGTATTATTCTCCGCATTCAAGGGTTTTCCTTAATATTTCAGCTGTTTTCATTATCGTTAGTCGTATTTTTGCAGCTGTTCCTCTGATTCCAATTTCTGACATTCTTTTTTCGAAGTTTTTCGGAATTTTTCCTAGTGCCTATACTATTATTGTTACTATTTTGATTTTCTTAATCATCCAAATCCCTTTTAACTCTCTGGCTAGCTCTGTGTATTTGCTTCGTTTCTCCTTTTCTTTCATACTCACCCTGTGATCAGCTGGGACAGCAAAATCTACGATTTGACAGGATTTTTCTTTCTTGTTAATTATTACGACATCTGGTCTTCTTGCTTGGATCGGTTTGTCCGTCTGTATGTCCATGTCCCATAGGATTTTGTGGTTCTCGTTTTCGAGTGCTGTTGCGGGTTTATGCTTGTACCATTTGTCTGTACGCTCAAAATGCAGTCGTTTGCACAATTCCCAGTGCACCCCCTCCCCAACTTGGTCATGCCTGTTTCTGTATTCCTTTTGGGCCAGTTTGCTGCATTCACTTACTATATGGTTTATCGTTTCGTCTCTTTGTCCACAGAGTCTGCACTTGCTGTTTTCTCGTGTTTTATCGATCCTTGCTTTGATATGGTTGGTTCTTATCAAGTTATCTTGTGCTGCAGTTATTAGAGATTTAGTTTCTCGGTTTATATGTCCTTTTCGCGCCATGTCCAGGTGTTTTCGTTATTCTCATCTTTTGTCATTCTTATGACTCTTCCGTGGAGTTGTTTCTCTTCCCATTTCTCTTTTCTCGTTTTGTCATTTGTCTCTCTGTTTTCTGTTTTGTTGTTTATTTCAGTGTCTCTTGTTGCCATAATAACCATTTCAGTGCATTATGTAATTTTCTAGTTCTTTTTTTCGTCTTTCCTTTTCACGTAGAGTCTGTCAATATCGTCCTTTGGGTGTAGTGCATCATGCATGATCTGGAGTTTCCTGGTTTTCTGGTCGAGTTGTGTCAGTTCTTCATTTGTTCACCCTATAAACGGTCCAGAGTATCTTACTAGTGATACTGCCCATGTATTTATACCTTTTATTAGGTTTCTGCTATATAATTTCGTTTCCAGGAGTTTTCTTTTTCTCCTGAGCTTTTCCTTTCCAATTTTCTCTTTCATTTCTGTTGCTCTGATGGTTTCGGCTTCCAGAATTCCCAAGTATTTATAGTCGTCTTGTTTCCCTAGTGCCCTAATTTCTGTTTGGTTGGGTGGCTCCATGCCTTCTGTCGTTTCCAGTTTTCCCTTTCTTATAACTAGTAGTGCGCACTTTTCCATTCTAAATTCCATTTGGATATCTTGGCTGAAGATCCTGGTAGTGTTAATTAGTGTCTCTAGCTCCTTTTCGGTCCTTGCAAAAAGTTACAGATCGTCCATGTACATCAGGTGGTTCATTTTTTCCTCTGTATTGGAGAACTTGTATCCGGCTTGGCACTTTCTCAGAATACTGTTCAAGGGCATCCTGGCTATGATAAACAGTAATGGTGATAGTGAGTCTCCTTAGAAGATGCCTCTTTGTATGTTAATTTCTGTTATGTGTTGTCCATCAGGTGTCAATTCCAGTCTCCATGTGTTCATCGCATTTTCTATTACGTTGGTGATCCCGCTTGGTATTTTATACATTTTTAGGCATTCTATTATCGATGCTTGGGGGATCCTGTCGTACGCTTTTTTGTCGTCGATCCATGCCATGGCTAAATTCTTTCTCCTTTTTACCTCCTTTAGGATCTTCTGATCTATATATAGCAAGTCATGTGTTCCTCTTTTTCCTTTTTGGCATCCTTTCTGCTCCTCGGGGATGAGTTCACGGTTAATCAGGGAGTGGTAGATTTGTTCCCTCATTTGTGCTGTCAGTATCTTCCACATAGTTTGTAAGCACGTGATTGGCCTATAGTTGCTAGGAACGGTTCCTTTCTCCGTGTCCTTCTGTAGCAGTGTGGTTCTACCTTTTGTCATCCAGTCTGGTACGCTTGCTTCCTGTATACATCTTCTCAGGTTTTGGGCTAGCCTTTTGTGTAAGGTTGTGAATTTTTGGAACCAGTATGCATGTATCCCGTCGTGCCCTGTTTGCCATTTTTCCTGTGGTTTTCTTTAAGGTTTCCTTGCTGATTTCATTCACTGTTCCTTCTTCTAATTGTTGTAACTCTTCTTTCATATCTTTCAGCCATTCGGCATTTCTATTGTGATCTCGTCGCTCTTCCCATATATTACTCCAGTAGAGTTTTATTTCTGTCGGATTTGGTTGTTCTGTTTTTGTTTTTCCTCCGTTCACATTTTGGTAGAATTGGCGTTCATTAGTTTCAAATGTTCTGTTTTGTTTGCATTGTTCAGATTTATATCTATATCGTCTCAATCTCGCTTCTTTTCCTTTTACTTTTTGGTCCAGTTCTTCATGTTTCTTGTTTAGCCTCTCCCTGTCAGTTACATTTCCAATAATCCGTTTTCTCCACATTGCTTTCTTCCTGTTGATCTTTTAGGTTTCTTTTTTATGTTTGTGTATTTGAGTTTCTAGTCTTATTTCCCATCCAGGTTTTGTCGGTCTGCTTGTTCCCGGTTGTTTTTCTGATTTAAGATTCATCCTTACCATTTTGGCGCCTGCATACATTAGGTTGTTTAAGTCTGTGATTGTATTTGTTGGGATGTGTGGGAGGAGCTTGTTAACCTTCTCTGTTTCTGCTTTTAATTTCTTCTTCTCTTGGTTCCCTAACGATGGGAACTTTTTTTTTTCCCCCTCGTTCATCAGCTGTATAATTTTATTTATTTTATTTGCTTCATTCTCTGTTAGTTCTGTTTCATTGTTCTCGGTTTCCACGTTTGTAGACTTCGTTCGTTGTTGGTCCTCGGCTTTTGGTGTTTTTACTTGTGAGGCTTCAGCTTGTGGGGTTTCTCTACGTGCGGTTCCGTTTGGGGATGCTTCTTGCTCAGTTTCATCATTTATTTTTCGCTGAATTTCTGTTAGTTCTAGTTTAGAGAGCCAACCTTTCTTGAGTACCAGTCTTGCTTGGTCCGCAATTATTTGTTACGTCGCATGGTAGTCACTGGAGAGGTCCCATAGTTCTTTCATTCGTTTCCGATAACCTCCATATCTATATTTAGGATGACTTCTATTATTATTAATATTATTATTATTATTATTATTATTATTATTATTATTATTATTATTATTATTATTGTTATTATTATTATTGCCTCACAAGGCGCTTTCACACAGATCATCAAAATCTCACCTTGAAAACAACCTGTGGTGTTCCCTGGAAGCTGACTGACAACAAATCTCCCCAGGTTTCCAGTACTCTCCATCTCTTTCAATAACATTTGCAAATAAATTTGCACTATCGCAACAGCTGCTTGCCATTGATTTCTCGTTGGCAGCGGTCATTGGTCTTTACTGGAATTTGTGGGGCCATAAGCTTCCCCAAGGTCCCAGTTCTCTTCGCACTTATACAGCGGAGGTATGGTCAGTGCTCACTCCTCGGTCTTTCCTTCGTCTTTGGTTTTACTTGGCTAATCGGTCTCACTCATTTTTTATAGGGGGAGGACAGTAATGTGGTGATGGGGGATGGAGTGGGGTTAGTTTGTATGCAGTTTCAATGTTCTAGGTTCCATGTAGCGCTTCATGTTTTGTCTGTGCAGCAGTGTGTCTCATCTGCACTTGTGGTTCGTCTATGTTGGTTTCCACATTCGAGGGTTTTCCTTAATATTTCAACTGCTTTCATTATTGTTGTTCATTGTATTTTTCCAGTCATTCCTTTGATTCCAATTTCTACTTTAATGTTGT
This sequence comes from Euprymna scolopes, assembly GCF_053919585.1. Classification (NCBI taxonomy): domain Eukaryota; kingdom Metazoa; phylum Mollusca; class Cephalopoda; order Sepiida; family Sepiolidae; genus Euprymna; species Euprymna scolopes. The sequence continues at coordinate 125,772,462 of NC_136488.1, forward strand.
TGTTATTATTATTATTATTATTATTATTATTATTATTATTATTATTATTATTATTATTAGCAGGCCCTGTGGAAATTCCACGGAAACAGAAATATATTTAATCAACAAATATGTTTTGATAAAGCGGATATTTTTCTCGATAGCGCAAAAAAAAAAAAAAATAGTTTTTCGGACCGAAAAACTAATAACATGCAGCAAATATGATTTTATACAGACATTTCTATGAAAATAGTGTCCATTGTATTTTAAATATAAAACTGACCCAAATAAGATAAATTCATAAGTACTACTAAATAACCAAAAAGTAATATTGTGCTACATAGTTCAATACAAATAATAAAATCACATTGAAAGTGGCAATCTTTAATCTACTCTTTCAGTACAGCAGAAAATTCTATTTTTTTAAAATTTTATTGTTTCTTTCGAATATTCCCTTTTTATGCAACGTTTCGCTGACTTCTTTATTCAGATAAAAACCGTTGTATGTTTCTTCTTTTTTCGCACCATTAAAACAATGATCATATATTATAATAATGATATTTGAAAACGTGGCTACATCAAAGGGAGCTCACTCTTATATTTATGTCCACGGATTTGTCTTTTTAAGGCGAACTTTTGCGAATTTGGTATTTTTAAAGCAGTTGGGCCTTCAATAATTGTATTTAGCCTTTTTTTTCGTAACGTACGAACTAACTAAGGGAGAGACAACCAGAATATTATATAGATTAGTATTATTAATCATTATCAGTGATTGCGTATTGACTCCAACTAGTGGTGTTCCTTGGAGACTGAGTGATAGCAAGCCTTTCCTGTAACCTCTTTTTCACGGAACTGACGTTGCTATCATTCTCTACTCTATCATTATTTTCATGGTAGCAGCTCAACTTGGCGCAAATCGTTTGTGAATATTTTCCTTCATTCCTCTACTAGCCTGCGTGCCCGGCGTTATCCGGGTGTTTGGAGGTGTGTATTGAGAAAAAAAAAGTTGTAGTAGGCAGGCAGGTTCGAACCCGTAACGTGAAGGCGGAAAAGAAAGTGGAGGTGTGTGTAAGGGTGTTGGGTGAGCAAAGAAAAAAAGAAAAGGAAAATTGCGAGCGCAAAAAAAAAAAAAAATAGGAGTAGTAAGCAAGCTCGAAACTGTATCGCGCCAAAGGAAAAAGAGGTGAAAAAGATGTGCCTACCGTGGTTGTGACGTCACGCGCCGTCGAGATAATGCTTTTTAGGCGACCTCGTGAACGCGATGGCTGAATGACTTGCATAAAATGTTTGTGAAAAAATCGACCCTACTCAGTTGAGGGTGAAGGAATTAATGATTTTGTCCAATTTTTCGATATATGTCGTCTGAAGGGTCGAGCTTCAAAATGATACCAATCTCGTGAAAATCCGTTGATTCTGTCGAAAGTTTTGGGCATACATACATACATACATACATACATGCATACACTCATACATACATACATACATACATTTAAACAGACAGGTGATATTTATATTATAGAAGATGGTTCTAAAACTAATTGGAACTTCCATGAGGTCATTTCCAAATATTGCCTTTACAGGACTGCTACCCCGCTGACTACAATATGATCGTATTCAAGTCACTGACAAAGTTTTGTTGAATCAGTTCTTAAATAATCAAATACTTAACAGTTTCATCATTACCAATTCTTACGCTGCTATCTCACCGCCGACTGGCCCAATCAGGACATGAGAACGATATGCAATAAAATTGTTTTAAACCGGGAAAATACCACAGAAACACATGGAATGTTTTTGAACCATCTTGCATGAATCGAGCATCATTTTTTGAGTGGCATAGGAGATTCAAGAAAGCAGGCAAAAAGTAGAAAGAAGTCTGTGAGGGATGATGAGAGAGGGAGGAAGAGTAAGGAAGTTAGAACGTCAGAGTTTATTGGCTAAGTTAAGAATTTAATTAATAAAAACCTTCGTGTGTCTATAAGGACAATAAGTGCACAGTTTGATGTCAGTGTGGGAACTGTACACACAATCATGAGGAACTGAAGATGCGGAAGAATTGTGCGAGGTTTGTCCCTAGACTGCTCAGAGAATATCAGAAAGAAAGACATTGTCATGGGCATCAAGACAATTCCTCGCCATCAATATAGTTCAGACCTTGCTTCCTGAGACGTTTCGGCGTTCTCTAAGTTCAAGGAAAACATTAGAGGCTATCATTATAGGACAATAGAGGAGATGAAAAAGGCCTTGAATATTGGACACGTTAGCGAACACAGAGGTCTTGTGCTCCAGGGTTCGGACTTGACGCCCGTGGAAGAAAAGAAGTGAAATAGCAAAAGATAGACTTGTTCGAAGTGTGTTTAACTCCGATGAAGAGACTCAGTGTGGAAATAAATGATGTTTTTTAATTCCATTTTCACCCCAAACAAAGCACAGTGCCACTTTGACGTGGGGAGGGGGCTACCATCGGGGACATAAGTTGCAGGGATACTATGTCGAGAGATGAGCATCAAGATGTGTGTTCGGATTATACTTGAACTTCTACATGTCAGTACAGTTAGGGAAGCAGGAACCCGGAAGGGAGTTCCAAAGTCTAGCAGTTCTGGGGAAGAAACTATTAGGGTAGAAGTCTTTCTTACATCTAGGGATCTCTTCTTTGTAAGGGTGGGATTTTGCTGTTTCTCGGGTTTGTCGGTGTTATTTATGTCGAGGGAGTACAAGTGCTTGTAGTTCGTCGGAGCATTCACCGTTAAAATACTTGTAGAAGAGGCAGAGGGATGCAACATTTCGTCGATGGGACAGAGGTTGAAGCTTAGATGACAGTTCAGGACCTATCGGGTTGGCGACTCTCTTTTGAAGCCTGTTCGGAAGCGAGAGACTAGTGCTGCACCAGCCCAAATGTGACAACAATACTCGATACATGGGCGAATGGTGGCCTAAAGAGGTACAGGATAGTTTCAGGCGTAAGTAGTTTTCTAGCACGGTAGAGAGAGCCTACCTTCCTCGCAGTTGCCCTGGCAATGCTCTCAATGTATCTGTTCCAACTCATGTTCCCTGTGAATGTTAGGCCGGGGAGTTTAAAAGAGTACTTTCAAGTATTATATAAAAAAATATAATTCACGTCGTGGTGTTTCCTTTTTCGAAATAAAAGCATTTTCAATTGCAGGAAGCACGAAAGAAACTTTGTAAAGGTATGTGTATTTTGCTGGTGTCTCCACTGACAATGTTATATGTACCTTTCGTAAAGACTGTCTGTGTAAGGTGTCATTATTCATAGTTGGTATACACACTGTTATAAAAAATATCCACACACAGAGATACTAGACACGATGAATAGACGTTTTAAGCACATTCAAAAAACTAGTTGGTGTCTCCACAATGTTATCCGTCCCTTTGGTAAAGATTGTCTGTTCCTATTGTTCACAGTTGATATATGCACTGTTATAAAAAAATATATCCAGGCAGATAGACACTAGCGACGATCAATAGACGTTATAAGCACATTCAAGAAACTAGACGATCACAAATGTTAAAACACGTATTTTTTACGCAGAAATAACCACTTATCAAGGCCCGGAGGCCACTCGAGGATAAGGGTTAATGGGTAGACATTAGTCAATGTGATTATAGTGTAGTAAACATAAATAAATAAAAAAACATAAATAAAAAATATTAATTAATATTAATATTATTAAATAAAAATAAACATAAATAGTGGGAGTTTTGTCAATTGGATTACTTAGGGGGACAGTTCATCAAGAACTTGTTTACATTGGACTTGAAGACAATCAGGTTGTAGTCAGCTGGAAAGCAGACAATCGGAAGAGAGTTCCACATGCGTACAGTTCTAAGAGAGAAGCTTTGTTCATGGAATCTACATTCAGGTTTAGGTACAGATAAAGAGTGTGGGAAATTATGTATAGTGGTTTTGGAGAGACGAGTGTTTTTCGTGGAAGTTTGCGAGGGGGGGCATATATTGGAGCTCATCTGAGCACTTGCCATGAAAATAACAAGAAAGCAGAGACAGTCTAGCAACGTCTCTTCTGTATGGAAGAGGTTGAAGGGAATAGAAAAGAGTATCCCTTACTAAGCTACGAAGTCTATTTTGAACTCTTTCAAAGCAGGATAAACTGCTCCTAGCAGCTCCTATCCAGGTGTGGCAACAGTACTCCTTCGTTGGCCGTACCTGGCTTTTATATAGATAGAGAATTGCATCAGCAATGTGATATCTACTGGGAGAGTAGAAGGATTCTATAATTTTTCCAACGACCTTGGCAATGGATTTGATATACGTATTCCATTTCAGATCGGGAGTAAAGGTTAAGCAAAGAAGCTTGTCAAAACATGAAGCCTCTCCAAAATGAGAGCCGTTCATTCAATTGATGCCAGATGGGCATCAGAGCGATAGACATCCGTTAAATAAACCCTGTTTATATGCACTCCTTTAGGCCAAAATCAAAGTGTAGTATCTGTTCTTCAGATGCTGCATTTCAATTTCTTCTCTGTCAGTGGAGAAGGGGTCCTTAATTTTTGTCCCTTTTCTCCAGGTTAAAAAACGACCCTGGTGTCTAACTCTGTCCCGTGGGGGGGGGCATTGTAAATAGGAACAATGCAACCATCGGTGAGTGAAAATATAACGCCACTACTTTCGCTACTCACCTCTCCCACAACTTCCCGTCCCATTTGCCATAATTCTCATCTGAAACATTCCATGCGCAAGCAAGCAAGCGAGGTGATCAGGGTTTTGTATCATAAAGATAGATGTTTACCGCCGTAATTATTCATGTTGTGTTTATGTATAATGACATCAGTTGTCAGTGAAGCTATTATTTTATTATGAGAATTGAATAGATTATGATCGTTTACTATGTGAAAGGAGGATCATGTCATTCACAAGATAAATTAGCGATCACTACAGTGGATACAATGCGCTATTCCCATGATTTATATATTTACATGAATACATATTTCTTTTACATTGTCTTTGTTTTCCAACTATTCTATTCACCAATGCCATGCATATCTACTTCTAGTAAGTTTAGATCGATGTGATCTCCAGTAGTGTTGGGGCGATTACCCGGAATTACAATCAGGAATCAGAAAAATCGGAACTTTTGGGGTACCGGAATCGGAAAAATTTGTGCCTATTTCCGATTCTAAAAACGATTCTTTTAACTGTCTTTTTTTTATTCGATTTTGTTTAAAAGAAAATCTTCCACTGCTGATGGCAGTTTGAAATTAATAAATATTTATTGAACATTAGGTAAAACTAAAAGCTATAGTTCCTCTTGGACAAGTGCGTTCTTACGTTTCAGGAAATTTCCGCGCATTCAACACGTGTTTTTACGGTAATCGGGAACAATAGCAACTCTATAGTTAAATATTTAGAGATTTATGAAGAATCGAAATCGGAATTAACAATTGTGTCAGAATTGAGAATTTAGTACGGAATCGGTAATTTTATCGGAATCGGGAATCGTCCCATCACTAATCTCCAGACTTCTTCGGGATGATCGTGCATCTACACTGATATTTTTCTAGTCTTTAACGATGGATAGATTTACTTTCTTGCCCACCACAAGAAGATGTGGCACAAGGCCGTAACGTGAAAGGAAGCTCAATGAAAATAACCATGAAAAGACCCGTCGCCATTCTTACATTGATGCACCCCGGGCGATCAGTAATAAACCAAAATCTCCTTAAAGAGAGAAAGCAATGTTCAAGAGGGTGCACCTTTTAGAACTGGGTCAGAATATACCTTACCTCGAGATAATATATGTTCTGAAGCTTAAAGCTCACGAGGGCGGAGTTAGACGCAAGGTTGGTTTTTAATGTGGGGAAAATCCAGCTCCCCCAAAAGGGATACTCTGAATAGAAACAAAAGTAAAAATTGTCTCAGTTATGAAGGACTTCTCCTCCAGTGACTGAAGACAGAAAAGGTGAAGTGCGGCATCAGAACAGATACTACACTGTGATCTTCTCCCGAAGTATTGTTGTCGAAATAGTTTGTCCACCGAATATTATCAGTTAAACTAGCACAGTCAACAGACATATGTTATTTTAAACATTTTCTTTGGAGTATTATCTCTTAAAAAACTGCGAATGTTTTTTTTTTAATTTTTACTCCGTTTCGACCGATTCGTTCTCATGCCTTCTTTGACTATCCAACCAGTTTCTAACGTTACTTACAAAAATGGTCGGATCATTTTATAACTTCAGAAAGTGCCTGGCTTTTAACGCAACCCTTTTATGTAAAAGTCAGATACACCAGTAAACACTTCATCAAATATCCACACTAACGTAATGTACTTGCAATAACCCTTATCCCTGAGTGGCTTCCGGGCCTTGATAAGTGGTGATCACTGAGTAAAAAAAAAAAAAAAACATAAGATGGAGTAGTACTCTAGCATTTGAGAAGGAGCCGTTCATAGTGCTATGTAGTCGGAGTGTGTGTCTAACATGGGTGTGTGTATATAAAGTCTCTGTTAACTTATGAATGTTAAACATTCTGATATGTGATACGGCTAGTGTATATTTATGACAGTACCTATAACATTTATGATCGTCTTAGCCTTGTTGTGATTCGTGATTTATTGTGTTCTCTATCGTTGCGTTTATGTGTGTTTACATATATTAACAGTTTTATCCACAGCGTTCGAACAGGAGACGAACATTGTTGTAGGCAGGAACACCAGCACATATCTCCAATCTTCCTTTCATGCATCCTGAAATTAAAGGTGCTTTTCTCCGAAAGTGAAAACGCTCAGGCGTGAATTATATTTCATTTATTCCTTGCTGAGTTCCTTTTCAGAGTTGGCGGGCTTTGTATAAGACTAAATTTTGCTAAGTTGCACCCTTCTTACTTCTACTGGCGTCCTGTCTAAAATCCCTTCCGTCCGCTAACGCGTTGCGTCTCGAACTGATCTCTCTCGTAACAAAACTCTACGTCCGATAATCTATCTTTGCCATGACGTCATCACTACACGTAGCCTAAAGACCCTTGCCGGGTTTTTGTCACGTGTCTTTGTTTATATTATCGTTCGCTTAAATTCTATATATCAAGTTAACATCAAATTAACATTCCTGAGAACTATTTAATGTGAATATTTCAACTTAGCATAACTTTTCGCATCGATAACATGTTGCTATCTAAGAATTACAGTCATAATAATCGATTGTTTTACTTTCCGGTGTTTTCCGTTAGACTAAAAATAGCATTCCTTTTTTTTTTTTTTTTTTGCTGTGACAAAGTACAACATTTATTTCGTAATCTAGTGGGGAACGATCTTTTCTATTCCTTACAAACATTTTCTCAAAGACGTTGTGAGTCAATCCCTATTCTATCGTTATTTCCATCGAAGATACTCGGCTGAGCTCCAATTTTTTATTACTCCTTGGTAATCGAAATTTTTCAATCTACAGCTGCTGTAACATCTAATATTTTACAACTTTATTTCTTTTAGATTATAATCATTTCGCTCAGTCCTCTTGCTAGATATGTGGCATAATCACGTTAACACACCGGTGTGATACTATAAAGTGTTGAGAGGGGGTTGGGTGACAATAGACAAAGGAATAGAAAGTGTCTGACAATAAACAAAGAAATGGGAAGTAGCAAACAATGAATCTTTAGGTATTTTTAGATCGAGCCTTTTTGATTTGACAATGACAATAGAAACCCACAGAACAGATAAAACAGATACCGACACAGAGAGTTAGTTGACAACTAGATGCCCTTCGCGGTGGATGGGAGTTAACTGCGAAACAGAAATAGAAACGAATTGCCACTGATAGACGAACGTAACACCGATAGAACGGGGAGAAAACACACACACACACACACACACACAAGTCCAAACGTCAAATATATGTGAAACATTGGCGTTGTGTTTTTCGTGTTTGTTTTATTTTAATATTTCTACTTTGTGAAACCACGTGTGTTCCTATCGACAGTCGCCAGCGAGAAATGACGATCCGACCATAAGTAGAATAGTTGAACGGAAAATCCACGACACACGACGTTGGGAGTCTGCGATCTGTTGGGGGCCTTTCCGTTAGATCGCCGAAGTTAAGCGACGGTGAGCCTGGCCAGTACAAAAATAGACAACTATTCGGTAATGGCAGATTCCGTATGTGCTCTTAACCTGGAGAGGAATGGGCGCCGCCAGGCTATTCTTGCCCAAGATATGCTTCATGAAATAATGCAGCGTGCCCACGACCCCGGAAGGTTAAGTGACACGTCCTTGTTAGGGTGAGTTCTTTTGTTTTAATTTCCGTGTTTTATAAGATGTCGTGACTTCCATTCCCAGTATTCTCTTCGCTGGGTGCCTTTATCATTTGTCTATTTTTTGAATGACAACCATTTTCACAATTTCTAATGGATTGTATTTCCGGTTGAGTCCGCTGGGGCTATTTTGCTGCATTCACTTATGATTTGGTTTTTCACTTTCCTCCCTTTATCCACGGTGTCTACATTTACTGTTTCTTGAGACTTGCCTATATTAGCTTTATGTTATTCGTTCTGATACTGTTGTTTTATGCAGCTGTCGGTAGGGATTCGCTTTTTTTTTCTGGACAAGTGTCATTTTCGTAGCTATATTTTTCTTTTTCGTATCATTATTATTATTATTATTATTATTATTATTATTATTATTATTATTATTATCATTATTATTATTATTATTATTATTATTATCATTATTATTATTATTATTATTATTATTATTATTATCATTATTATTATTATTATTATTATTATCATTATTATTATTATTATTATTATTATCATTATTATTATTATTATTATTATATATTATTATTATCATTATTATTATTATTATTATTATCATTATTATTATTATTATTATTATCATTATTATTATTATCATTATTATTATTATTATTATTATTATTATTATTATTATTATTATTATTATTATTATTATTATTATCGTCCGTCGTTAGTCTGGTGTCACAAAAAAAAACATCATCGCAAACATTAATTAACATTACCTATTTTTGAGATGATGATTTTCACAAAGTTCTTATAATACAAATGGACAATAACTTTTCTGTTGAAAACATAACTCGAAGACGCAGATACAAAAAGATGATGATTCCGTTTATTTTACCATATGATGTGACCGGTCAATGGCTTTGCATCAAGGAATTCAAGTCTTACCTGATTCTTCTTCTAACCTCCGCTTCTAAAGTTCTATGTCAGCTCTGTCTCCGACTCCTCTCTTCTCCCCCGACTGATGAGTCCCCCGACTGAGTTTTTTTGACTGCCTGACCAAAGCTCTCTATATTGTGACCCATGACGTCATTGCATGACAAACACGTGCATATCAGACACGTGGCATGACATGTCTCCGTGTTTAAGCATGCATTGTTACTCACATGTTTCAACTCCGATTTCTCTAACCTACTTTACAAATATGTTTAATATTTTCTATTGTTCTGATCAAGATTCCTTATTTTAATTTCATTTCAATAACAGAAACAAAATTCATCATTACATTCCTTTCTCTATAAACAGATATCTAACTATTTTGTGTGAGCTAAACAATGGCAATTCCACATTCCTTATTTTCACTAACATTCTGTATTTCTTTTAACTTTTGATTGGAATTCTCAATTCCAAATCTAGCTTCGCAAGTTCGAATCCTTGACTATCCTATTTCATATTTACTCACTTACAAGAACAGACGGCCGTTCAATAACACTCCCTTTATAGTCGCTCTTTATCAGTTAAAAATAATTAAAAACCCTTTTCTTCTCCAAAATATAAAAAAAAGCTTGGCTGTCTGTTTCAAATTGGCTATTTTATTTTATGATTAAAAAAAAGTAAGTCATGTTGAGACGAGACTGTAAGATGTTTTTTTTTATCAGAGATTCTTTTTAAAATTAAAAAAAAAAAATGTGAAGGTGAATTGATATCTGCTCCTTTATAGTTTATATTAAAAAAATTATTCAGAAAAACAAACAAATCAATATGCTGTGTGTTGAATTTCCATTGGAAAAAAATCTATTTTTAAGCAATTACTTCGGGCGTCCATACAATGGAAATATTTCACAGACTCCTGTAAAGATATTGGATATAAACCGTAATAACCAGATATGTTCTGACGCTACATTTACAATATTACTTAGATAATCACTTTTAGAGTTTAAACAAAAAGCCGCTGTGGAATTTCAACAGGTCCCGCTTGTTATTATTATCATTATTATTATTATTTGGAGTTTTCACACAGGTCATCATCGGACACTAATCAGACAACAATCAGTAGTGTTACCTGGAGTCTGACTGACAACAAGTCTTCCTGGTTGCAAATGGATTTACATTATCGCAACAGCCCCTTGCCATTGACTTCTCACTGGCAATAACCATTGTTTTCACTGAAATTGGGGTTGCTTTCTCTCCACGGTCTTTTCATCTTGCTGGATCAATTTCGTGGCGTTCCCTGGATGATGAGTAACAACAAGTCTCCTCAGATTTCCAGTACTCTCCACCTCTTTCGATAACATTTGTAAATAAATTTGCATTATCGCAACGGCCACTTACTATTGATTTCTTGCTGGTAGCGGCTATACTGATATTTGAGTGGCACTAAGCCTCTGCAAGTTTCCAGTTCTCTTCGCACTTGTCCAGCGGAGGTCTGGTCAGTGCTCTCTCTCTCTTTCTCTTTTTCTCTCTCTCTCTCTCTCTCTCTTCTCGGTCTTTCCTTCCTCCTTGACCCTTCTCTACTATTTGGCATCATTCTTTTATTTAAGGGGGGGGTCGACGATGAGGCAGTGGGGGATGGGACTTATAGATATGCAGCATCAATGTTCTTATTTCCATGCATTGCTTCATCTTTTGCCTCTGCAGCAGTTTTTCTGGCCCGCGCATATCGCTCATGTGTATTAGTCTCCGCAATAAAAGGTTTTCCTTAACATTTCAGCTGTTTTCATTATTGTTATTCGTTGTATCGTTCTAGTCATCCCTTTGATTCTAATTTCTCCCATTCTTTTTTCAAAGTTATTTTTTATTGTTCCTAGTGCTCCTACTATTATTGGTATTATCTTGATTTTCTTCATCATCGATATCCCTTTCAGCTTTTTGGCTAGCTCTGTGTATTTGCTTCGTTTCTCCTTTTCTTTGATATTCACCCTAGGTCAGTTGGAACTGCAAAGTCTACGATTTGGCAGGGCTTTTCTTTCTTGTAAATATTATTAGTAGAAGTATTATTATTATTATTAAGTATTATTATTATTATTAAGTATTATTATTTTTATTATTATTATTAAGTATTATTAGTATTATTATTATTAAGTATTATTATTATTAAGTATTATTATTATTATCAGTAGTAGTAGTAGTAGTAGTAGTAGTAGTATTCAACCAAAATATGGTTTCATGTAAAAAAAAACAACCATAATTCATATTATCAAAATATTTTATGGGTGATTTTATTTTTATACTTTTTTATGGTTGTGTTGTTATCTGATTGACTTATGTCCGTTGAGTTAATGTCCGTTGAGTTAATGTCCGACGGGGTTTTCGTGGATTTCCACGTGTTCAACTTTTTTTTTTCCTTTTTTTATTTAAATTCCATCCAGCTCTTCTCCCGAACTCCACAAGTGTACAAAAGAAATTATACAAAATTCAATGTCACAATGAATAAGGTCAGTTATAAACTTATTACCTTGTCTTTTATAGTTTTCGAGTTGTTTTTTTTTGTTTGTTTTTTTTTGGGGGGGGAGTAAAAGGGGGGGTCTTCTTCTTCTGTCGCATTTCCTCTTCTTTGGAGTCGACAGAGGTCATCCGGCACGGCTGATATGATTATCTAAATTCCGACCCTCACCAACGCACAACACAATACCTCCTTCCCGACCGGCAGACCGTACCCCCATCATGCCAACACACACACACACACACACACACACACACACACACACACACACACACATACACACACGCACACACGCAAACACACACACACACACGCACACACACATATACACACACACACGCACGTACACACACATGCTTTGTCTCCGATTCCACACTCACACACACACGCGCCCGCACACACACATGCACACACGCACACACACATGCACACACACACGCATACACATGCATACATACAAAACATACTGCGACATATGACTGATAAACATTAATAAAAAAGGAAGTTAATGATGAAATTTCGATGGCATTGTGAGAATATTATTTAAAACCTTGACGTGTTTGTGTATGCGTGCGCGTTTGTTTGCGTGTACATGTTAAGTCCTGTGCGTCTGTGTGTGTGCACGTAAAGTAACGAATGCTGTTATGCAAGCGAGTGTGTCTGTGTCGGTGTATAAAACTTATCGAAACACAGTCCGAAAACGTTCAAATCAAAGGTGTGTGCGTGTGTGTTCTACATGTGCAATGGCTGAGCTTGTGGCGCGCGCGTGTGCATGAGCGTTTGTGTGTCCGTATGCACATGCGAGATAACTTAAACTGGTGCATGTGAGTGCGTGTGTGCATGCCAAGTGACAGAGAACGGTGCGTGCGTTTGTGTATGCATGCGTGTGCCTTGTGTTCTGCGTGCATTCTACATGTGTAATAACAGAAGCTGGATCGCACACGAGTGTATGTGTACAAACGTATGCGTGTCCGCGTGCAAATGCAAGCTGACGGAGACTCCTGTGCGCGTGTGTGTATTTGCCTGCGTGAGTCGATTGGTGGGGGAGGGGTGTGTGTGAGGGGTATGGGCAGGACTAGAGAAGCTGTAAGTTACAAACAAACAAATTACTCGGGGGTCACTGGGTGCTTCGTCGTCAGAAGTCACGTGGTCTGTCAGCCGAAAGAACAAAAGCACCGAGTGAACCCAAACTCGACAGACAAACAGACTTGGAAGACAGACAGACAAAGACAAAGAGAAATAGACACAGAGAGACAGAGAGAGGAGTGGGGGTAGACACATACACACACATCCATCGATTCGTGGGATTTTTGCTTCCCAGCAATAAATGACGACGACATTTTCTTATAATACGAAATTACAATGAACCGGGTGGGGGTGGTGACTGGGATGGGAGTCTCGGGCAGGGTGCAGGTTGATGAAGGGGTGGGGGTTGGATATGTAGAGGGTGGGGAGAGGAGGCTAAACGGCTTTGTCGTGTTCTAATCGATTTACGACTGACTTGTATTCTTCTAAGGCCTTGAGGTCGCGAGGTGTTTGCGTTGTGGGCGTTGGCTCACCGTACAAAGACGCTTTTGTTTGTTTTTTTGTTTATCTTTTTTATTTCCTCGTTTTTAATTTAATTAATTTATTTATTTTACTTTGTATAATTATGCTTGTCCCGCGCGGAAATTCGTCGTGTAATTAACGAAACTAGTTTTAAATCTATTTAGTTTATTGTATTATTCTACCTTTTTTTCTACCCAAAACCAGGCATATGGCCACTTGGAAGTAAGGGGCTACTATTTGAAACTTGAGGGAGTTGAGCAGTGATGTACCTGTTCACATTACATTAAAACTCCTGCAGGTTGTGGCAGTCAGGGAAGCAGGAAACAGATGGGAATTCCAAATTCGAACAGTCAGAGGAAACAAATTATTAGTATTAGTAGAAGGCTTTCCGGTATCAGTGAAGGATAGGATTATTATTTTTTTTTTTTTTTTATGTATACATTATATATAAGGACTGGTAATTTTACGGACTTTTTTTTTTCAGTTAAATGGGGAAAAAGAAAAAAGAACAGTAAAACGATAAAAATATATAGCATGCTGTCCCTGGAGAGCTTCGTCACATGATTGAGAACAGAAATTCCCTTTCTTCTGTGGTGGTGGTGGTGGTGGTGGTGGTGGTGGTGGTGGTGGTGGTGGTGGTGGTGGTGGTAGGAAGTTCGTCATTGCATTACTTAAGTACTTGCTAAAGACATTGTCATGGCTGTATTTTTGAGGCGGGAACATTTCGCCTTACTCCGAAACGGTCACCAATCTGATACTGACCAGGCACAACTTTGCTTAACTTCGGTTATTTAACGTTATTATGCCGTATAAGGCACTTTCAAATGAAACGGTTAATAAAATATTAACATCATTTATTTTCGTTTGTTTATTTTGATTCAATTCCCCTGAACAAGGCATGTTAGCATTGGTTACAGAGGCAGCCTTTAAGGGAACAGATTTATAGCGAAGGTTCCCTAAGTGGGGTGTTGTACAGCAAGACATCTGTGCACAATTAGTATTCGAACGATTAATCGGAATCGGAAAACATCGGAACTTTTCGGGGCATCGCAACGATATTGAAATCCGAAATATCAACTGCACTTTTTTTCCGATGCTTAAAACGATTTGTGTTTTTCACCAAATTACTTTTTTACAAAAACAAAAAGTAAAAGAAAAAAGAAAGAAAAGAAAAGAAAGAAAATCTATACGATGTACGTACCCGTGACGGGATGAAAATATATTTCCAAAATCACGTAAATTGATCAAGTAGTTTTAATTTTAACTAAGAAAGTAAAATTTTAGGAGTAAAAGAGGAACGAGTGTCTCACGTCGCTATCTTGAAAATAATCTCAAGAAACAATGGAGATAACTCAACAATAGTTAAAACTTCAGAGATTTCTCAACGGAGAGCACATACGGCACTTTGCATTCCGAAATTGTCACCCATTTTAGTACTGCTCAGGTTCAATGTTTCTTAACTTCAATGTGCCATTATGATGTGATTATGTCGTACATATATGACGAACTACCAACAATTTAATATACATGTGTGTGTGTGTGTGTGTGTGTGTGTGTGTGTGTGTGCAACTAATCTATATATATATATATATATATATATATAAGCGAAAATGTATGTATGTATGTTTGTTTGTGTGTATTTTGGGATGTCTGCTAAAAACTTTCGACAGACGCGACGAAAATTCACAAACTCGGTATCACATCGAAGTTCCATCCTTTGCTCGAAAAATATCGAAAAATTGGCCAAAAACGTTAACTTTTTCACTCCGGAATCGACAATTTTCGACAGGGGGACCAACGAAAACGGTCCTCTCGTGACAATGACCGATTCTACGCATGCATCAGATGACATCGTGACCTGGTTTACTTAAAATAGTTGAAAAACCGAACAAATTACGTGAACGTCGCGTTAGCTGAGTTGGTTATGGTCTTGGTTCATTATCTAAACGTTTTGGGTTCGAATCGTGGTGTGAGATGTTTTTTTTTTGTGTGTTTTTTTCGATTTTTTAGATTTAAACCAGTGTTTCGTTTTTCTGCTTTTTTTTTTTTTTTACTTCGCTTATTATTAGCGACACCCAAAAACACCCGGGTACCCACCGATTTTTTAAATTTTAATATCGAAACAGGTTATTGAAGCCATTTTTCACGTGTTCGTTCTGTTTTCATCGTTCGTTTGCCTTACGTTAGTTTAAGTGTTAACGTGGTTTTCTTTTTTTACTTCGATTATAACAAACAAACCTACGTCGTCGTCGTCGTCGTCGTCGTCGTCGTCGTCGTCGTCGTCGTCGTCGTCGTCGTCGTCACGCTCGCCGACTTCCGGCCGCGCACCTATCAATTTCGTTCTTAAATAAATTCAAACATCTTTCACTAACTCATTCTGGCTGGCTGATTTTATTTTCAAACTTCGCCTCAGGGCTTCGGGTTCGATCCTACCCCCATTCCCCCCACACGGAGTTCTTTTTTATTTAACACCACACACACCTACAAACACCCGGGCAACGCCGGGTACCCCTGCTAGTTCAAATTAAAGAAAAAAGTCATAAAAACTGGTTTACACAGATGCACATTTCCAATTGGCAATAGCAATGAAATTAAACTGTTCGTTATGAGAAATTTTACACTTAACTTATAGCAAAAAAAAAAAAAGACGCCTCTCTACCCCTAAATAACCAATGTTATCTATAAATTTAAATATCCTTTGAAAGACTGTTATAATTTTGAAGCTGGATTTGCGTTGATTTTATGATCATTGCTGCCTTACGTTGCATCTTGTAAACGCTAGCGCAATCCATCGACGGCTATAAAACAAAAACATAATACATCATGAGACAATTTTTTTTCAAAGTTAAAACTATCTGAATCTATTTGCATACAAAATCAACAACCTATGATTTCAAACCGGTTATATTATACAAAAACTACTCCACGGATATTATTTTTTATCCGTGCCTCAAATTCTGATCCCGTTGCTTGCTAATGACGCTTCAAATACATTTTCGCCTTACTGTCTACTGTCTGCTGTTGAGATTCCCTATTCCCGCTTTCCAGTCAAGATAGCAAGAAATGATTTCAAGTGATAAAATAAAGTAGATTTTTATTCATTTAATATGTTATATAAATTCAGTTACTATGCACTTCAATATATTGTATGAATTATTCAAATATGCAAGAGAACAAACACATTTTATAGAAAAACTAGTTATAAAGTATCCTTCAGACAGCTTTAAAAGATGTGACGGTCCAAACAGTATATATATATATATATATATATATATATATATATATATATATATATATATATATATATATATATATATATATATATATATATAAAAAGAGAGAGAGAGCGAGAGAGAGCGTCCAAACTGTATATTTTTATATATATATATATATATATATATATATATATATATATATATAGAGAGAGAGAGAGAGAGAGAGAGAGAGAGAGAGGAGAGAAAGAGAGAGAGGGGGGGGGAGAAATGAGAAGTAAGAAAAAGAGAGTGTGCGTGTTTATAAATGCAGAAAACTGAAATGATGAAAGGAGGGATATGCAAAAGAAACAATTCAACGGGAAAAATATTTTATATTCTTGTAAATTTTTAGTATCTTTTAATAAATGAATATTAATATAAAATATTATATATATATGTGTGTGTGTGTGTGTGTGTGTGTGGCGGGGGGCGTGTGGAACGATAACAGAGTCGTCGTAAAAAAAAAACAACACTACAGCTTTATTATCAAACTTTTAATGAAAAAAATCAACTAAGGTAACTTGATTATGCGGTAGAGCTGACATCTAATCAATGTAACTACCTTCAGTCTCATTCACAGCCTCGAGACGGGTTCGAAACTGGGAACATGTCTTTTCCACAAGCACCTGCGGGAACTCGGCGAATACTCGGCAGATTACGGCGATCAGGCTGGGAAGCTATGTTGGTGATGTTCCCGACGTATGACCAAACGAAGCAGTCAGCGGGTTCAGGTCGTGGGAAGAGGGATGACCAGTGAGAGAAGGGTACAAAGCACTCCTTCTAAAGCAAAGCCTGGGCCTCTTAGTATTTGTGGGCCGGCGCCGAATCCTGCTGTCATACCCAAGGTGTGCCAGCGGCTTCCTGATTGTATCAGGGTATCACCATACTCTTCAGCACATCCAGGTATACTTTGGTGTTGACTTTCAAGCCGATTTCGTGGATGTGAGGTGGCATAATGTGATCCCCATTTGAAACTACAGCGAAGACCATAACCGTGGCCGGAAGCTTTATTGAGCTGTGCCCTCAAGCGTTAAGCTGTTCGGATTTGCATTTTGAAGGTGCTGGCAATGGTCTTGTTGTCATAAATGGATTCGAGAGAGCATGAGGTGTACAGCAGCACATCTCTGATCTCGTTTGTTGAACATTCTGTCACTTTCAAACATGATAGAAGGCTCCTATCGATCTTCGGA
This sequence comes from Euprymna scolopes, assembly GCF_053919585.1. Lineage (NCBI taxonomy): Eukaryota > Metazoa > Mollusca > Cephalopoda > Sepiida > Sepiolidae > Euprymna > Euprymna scolopes. The sequence goes on from NC_136488.1 coordinate 125,790,105, forward strand.
TTTCCACAAAACTGGCTAACTAAAAAAAAGAAAACCGGTTTGTATCAAACAGAATTCGAATCAGGTCGTTTGTTCTAGGGGCACAATTTGATCGTGCCACCCTGTATAAGATTTGTTGTTTTTTAGCGATATTGATAGCTTCGAAACGCTGTTATTGTTTTCGCTAACAGAGCGTTTTTTTTTTCGTTTTTGAAGCGCTATTACACACACACACACACACGCACGCGAGCGCGCACAAAGTTATAAAATATATATGGTGATTAAGCTACATTGAATATTCCGCGTTTCATGCCTGAAGAGTCCTAGAGTGGATGAAACGCGGAATATTCAGTGTAGCTTAATCGCCATATATATTTTATTACTTACTAACTAGCTCTACCTACGTATTGAGCACTTTTGAAGTATATACTTAGTTTACGCATAAATTTATACTTTCGTATATTTCATTTTATGTGAGTAAATGAAGTAGTTTTATATATATATATATATATATATATATATATATATATATATATATATATATTTGTATGTATGTATGTATGTATGTATGTATGAGTCGGCCCTTTTTTATGGGACGTGTTTTTATTTATATTTTAAATATTATTACGTGCATGGACATACGGCTGAGAGCCAGAAACATGTCCATGGGTATACATTTTATGCACGTAATAATATTTATTATATATATATATATATATATATATATATATATATAGAGAGAGAGAGAGAGAGAGAGAGAGAGAGAGAGAGAGAGAGAGAGAGTTATGAAATATATATATATATATATATATATATATATGACAATTATAAACTACACAAAATAAGTGATTGTTAAATTATCTTATGTCGCTAACGTGAACAATCTCGACATAATCCTTCCAAAATCAAATGTTGCATATTCCATAGACATAAACAATTCAATTCCATGTCAAAATGACGTTCGTTTTATTGATGTGTAGAATATTTTTTCTGGTAATTATTTATACCGTGAAAAGGCAAAGAATATTCATTGTTTTAAACAAAAAATTGCTATAATTTAAAATATATAATGCAAATGACAGTTGTATGGGTGCATACGCGTATGTTCTTTGTCTGGCTAAAAAGGATTAAAAAAAAAATACCCACAAAGTAGGTATTTGCTTGACCGGCGTTGGAGTCACCACTTATCAAGGCCCGCAGTCCACCCGAGGATAAGGGTTCATGAGTGTACGGTAATCAATGGGACAATTCTGTAGTAATCGTTAATAGTGAAAAGATTGGTAAATTGGATCACTTAAGGGGACGATTCATCAAGAACTTAGATATGATGACAATCAATATTGTAGTCAGATGGAAAGCAGGCAAACGGAAAAGAGTTCCACATGCGTGCAATTCTAAGAAAAAAGCTTCGTTCATGGAATCTGAGCTAAGCTTTAGGCACAAATAAAGAGCAGGGGAAATTATTGATAGTGGTTTCAGCTAGACGGGTGTTTTTTTTGAGAAAGTTTGGCTAGGGCAGACCCTAGATCGGAGCTCAGACGATCACTTGTCATGAAAATAACGATAGAGCAGGGACAGGCTTGAAACGTATCTTCTGTAGGAAAGATGCTTCAGAGAAAAGAAAAAGGCATCACGTACGAAGTCTCTTTCGTCAAGGCAGAATAAGTTGCTACTAGCAGCTTCTGGCCAGATGTGGCAACAGTACTCCATCCTAGGACGTATTTGGCTCAAATAGGTCGAGAATTGTATCGGCAGTGAAATGTATACTGGAGTGGTAGAATGTTCCCAGTATTTTTTCCAGCGACTTTAGCAACAGATTTGATTTGCGCGTTTCATTTCAGATCAGGAGTAAAGGTCAGACCCAGAAGCTTATTAAAACATGGAGCCTCCCCAAGACGAGAACAATTCATTTCAATTCATGCCAGATGAGAGACAGAGAGTTGATGATCTAAAGATAGAAGCTTGGTTTTAGGTACATTAAAATTAACTTGCCACCCCTTCCCCCATTGCACCACATGCTCATGACCAGAGGAGAGAAAATCAGAGAAAAATTGGTCATTTACCGTCTTAGAAGTGTTGCTATAGAGTGTAATGTCATCAGCATAAATGTCTACAAATAATCTTGGGACGTGATTTGAGTTATCATTGATGAAGCTCGGGAAGTGAGTTGGGCCCAGAAACGACCCATGTGCGCATCCAGCATAAATACTCTAAGCTTCTATTTTCTGCCCATCAACATCTACTCATAAACCTATCAGAGAGAAATGATTTAATAATTGAGAAGACATTTCGAGTTATGCCGTTGCTGGAGATTTTGTGAAGTAATCCTTTATGCCATACCCTATCAAAGGCTTTTGTTATCTTTTGATAAGAGCAATTGCCCTAGAAACGAAGCTTCCGTCGAGATATTCGCTAATACTATGACATAAACAGTTAGAACATCTGCTGCAGATCTAGTAGAACGGAATCTATATTGCATGTCACTGAGGAGGTTATTTTTGCTGAGGTGGTTGACTATTTCTCTATTTAACACAAATTTCAGCAACTTACTCATGACACACAGGAGACTAATTGGTCTGTACTGAACCGATCATTTAAATTTTTAATACGGAGCATACTTATGAGGGTTTCCAGGGTGTTAGGAAGCAATTCTCCTTAAGACAACGCCTAAGCAGCTTTTTAAGTATGTGAACTAGTTCTAGTTTAAGTTTTTTCAGCACCATAATTGAAATGCCGTCAGAGCCAGTTGCTTTACTAGAATCAAGGTTTTTGATTAGCTTGACAACATCACGCACATATATGTGTATGTCGCAGAGCGTGTTTTCAGACACAGGATGAAATAAGGCGGTTGGCGGTCCTGACCGTATAGGGTAGAATAAGCTGCAAAGTTCTTGCCAAAATGTTTGGTTTTCTCCGATGCTGACGATATTACCTCAGGTCCATTGATGATGGTTGGGATCTTTTGTAAAAAATTAAAATAAATTCAAGAAATATCTAAAATTGAGAAAAAAGTTATTCATTCTTAATCAACTACTTTATCCGCTGCACCACTTGTCTGTGCCATGCCGAAATATTGGTTATTATTATTATTATTATTATTATTATTATTATTATTATTATTATTATTATTATTATTTATTTATTTATTTAATGTTATTATCATTATTATTATTATCATTATTATTATTATTTATTTATTTATTATTATTATTGTCATTATTATTATTGTTATTATTATTATTATTATTATTATTATTATTATTATTATAATCATCATTATTATTATTTATTTATTTAATGTTATTATCATTATTGTTATTATTATCATTATTATTATTATTATCATTTATTTATTATTATTATTATTATTGTCATTATTATTATTATTGTTATTATTATTATTATTATTATTTGTTATTATTATTATTATTGTTATTATTATTATTATTATTATTTATTATTATTATCATTATTATTATTGTTGTTGTTGTTGTTGTTATTATTATTATTATTATTTATTTGTTATTATTATTATTATTATTATTATTATTATTATTATTATTATTATTATTATTATTATTATTAACAGAATTATATTTGCTACCGGGAGAGTAGTAGAAACTCCCTATGAAACGAGTGACCAAAAGAAAGTACTATTTTTTGGCAGAAACAGCTTATCTTGTAAGCTTGTAAATAATCATGTTTATCGGCCGTTTTTGTAACAGAGTTGTTGATGATGATAGCAGCAACAGCTACTGCTTAAAGATATGCAAATGACCAAGCCGACGGCGCAAAGTGATAAACGTACACAACTATCCAGAGAAGTGGTGTTTAAGACGTGACGAGAGAAGCACGCGTTCGAGACGTGTGGGTGACGTCACACAAGGGACAAAAAATCACACGCGGCCGGATAAGGAGAAATGAAACGAACTGTTTAAATATTTAGAAAAAAAACTGTGTTGTTGGAAATACAAGATATAAAGGCTTTTGTTAAAAAAGAAAGTGAGTCGAGTATTTACCTTTCTTTTGATTCCCTGCGACGTGTTAACATATTGATCATAACGCTACATTTTCACTTACGAGGCATCTCATTTCTACCTCCAGATGATTTCGGCTCACCATTTTTTGGAGCATCTGAATATCATTATCAGCGCAATATTATCCAGATTGATATAGAAAGCGCCATGGAATCTCCAAAGGGTAAGACTAATGATATTTAATTTGCTTAAAGATGTTATTGACTTTTTTTCAACGTTGATGTGCATACACCGAAATAATTTAATTCTGCATTTTCTACATTCAGTCGCATTAAGAAATTAGCGGGGAAAAAGGAATATTAATGTATTTAGATGTAGGCAAATCAACAATTAAGCTTAATATACATATATATATTTCTGAATTTAGTAAACAAATGATAATCAACTTCTATGGATTTTATGAGGGATTCTTTTTAAAACTATTATCATTGGAAACCATTTGTTTATGTGCAGATTGAAACCTTATTAACTGTTGCTGGTGAATCAGTAAATAAAGTAAATTCGAATTTTATGTTTTGGAATTCCAGATGAGGATTTTTAAAAGTATTTTTGTTTTACTTGAAACATGACCTAGATGCGAGGGGCCACTATATAGCACCACGTCTACATGGAGACATGTACGTTATGGGGATACAAGTGCCGTGAGTTCATCAGAGCATATTCCATTAAAGCGTTTGACAAACAAGATGGGACATAGGTTGGATAGTGCAGGGTCTATTAGATTTAAAAACTCTCTTTTGGGCAGAGTTGGAGAAAGGGAAGGAGAGATAGATTGATAGATAGATAGATAGATAGATAGAGAGAGAGAGAGAGAGAGAGAGAGAAGGGGGCGAAGAGAAAGGGGAGAGACATTTAATTAAAACTTCTGCAAGTTAATACAGTCAGGGAAGAAGGAAACAGGGCGGGAATTCCAAAGCCAAACGGTCCGCTAAAAGAAAATATTAAAGAATGTTTTCTTGCATCTATAGACCTCAAGGATGAGATTTCCTTTGTCCGGTTTGTCCGGAAGATGTACGTCATGGGGATACAAATGCCGTCATGGGGATACAAGTGTCAAACAAGCGCAGGGATATAAAATTGTGGGGATGGGAATAGGTTGGAGCTTGGCCGATAGTCTGGGATCTATTAGATTTCAAAACTCTCTTTTGGGCACGATTTGATATATATATATATATATATATATATATATATATATATATATATATATATATATATATATATATATATATATGTATGTATATATATATGTGTATATATATATGTATATATATGTATATATATGTATATATATGTGTGTATATATATATATATATATATATATATATATATAGAGAGAGAGAGAGAGAGAGAGAGAGAGAGAGAGAGAGAGAGGAGGGGAGGCTAGTGGTAGATGCACCAGTCTAGATGTGGCATTAAGGGTTGAAAATTTGTATTTTTCTGACTACTGTTCTCATCTTGAAAGTTATTGCTATCGATGTAATTTTCGGCCTTTGTAAGGTGCGTCTTGTTAAACTCGGGAATCTTTATGTTTCTGAACGTTTTAATATGAGGTTTGGGTATTCATATTATTTAGATCGTTCGGATTACTGTTTTCATCTTGAGTGTCATTTTCACAACGTTTCAGTGGATGTAACCTCCGACCTTCTTCAGGTGTATCTTGTCGAACTAGGTAATGTTTCTGTTGAATTCGGAAATTTAGACGGAATTTCGAACGAAACACATTATTTAAAAGTTAAAGTACTTGAAAAGAAAGATAATTGTAAAAGTGATATTCTCCTGAAGGTTGAAAATTCAATTTTTAATGAGGGTGACCGAAAATACAATTGTAAATTACTTAGGAGCTTTATCCAGTCATGTTTGAAGGAATGAGGGCATGTTGCCCCCTTGAAGGAAATAAAGAGTTCTGTTCGAAATTCCGTCCAGATTCCCAAGTTTGGAAGAAACATTTCAAAGTTCGACAAGATACACCTGAAGAAGGTCGGAGGTTACATCGACTGAAACGTTGTGAAAATGACACTTGAGATGAGAACAGTAGTCCAAAGAATCCAAATAATTCGGAAATCTTAATGTCTTACTCGGGAATATATATATATATATATATATATATATATATAAAGAGAGAGAGAATGAGAGAGAGAGAGAGAGAGACAGACAGACAGACAGACAGACAGACAGACAGACAGAAAGTTAGAGATAGAATAAATAAAAAAGAATAAGAATAAAGAGTGAAGTTACACGGAAACATTATTACATTATCAAGACAATGAGGGTTACAGAAAGAAGAAAAAGAGAGAAACCGCTTCAGACCGTGGCATTTTGAAGCTAAATGCTTCTCGTCTGAAGAGGAGAAAAAGCCGGCATAATACGAATATAAGGGTAAAATGACAACACTGACTTTAAAAATATTAAGATTAGAAATGGAAAATTTTTCCATGGATAATATGATGGACAAAAACGAAGGAAGAACAAGAAATGAAACAATATTAACATAAATAAAATAAATAATAATTAAACATTCTTTTTTTCTTTTTTTTTTTAAATATTTTTTCAATAAAAATTAAAAGGATGGAATTTTTTTAATTTTTAAACATTTAAACAATTTTTTTTAATTTAAAGCAAATAAAAACCTCTTAGAGAAAGTATATTATAGAATATGAATAAGATCGGACAAATTAAGTACGGAACAGAAATAAGGGAAGAGTGGAAGGAAAAAAAGAAAGATAAGAAAGTTAATGTGTAAAACTACTCAAATTATTGAATGATAATGCAACGGGAAACTCCAAAATAAAATAAAATGAAACGAAAGTTAATATCTAGTAGAATTGCATGTAGAATAATCTGCACATACACACGCATATATCTGCATGTGTGTGCATGTTTGTGTGTGTTATTACTTTAGTTATTATGCATATAATTATGCGCTATTATCAGCCAATATTATTTAGTTAATGGTGGCAAAAAGCGGTGAGAGACCAGGCAGATTTAGTTCGTTTAGACTTGTTTCATTTCTACAAGAAAGTAACAATTTTTAGCCATTTTGTTTTCTCCAAAAGGTAGAAAGGATTACTTCGAAGGCAAATAGGGAACTACTTTTACTTCAGTTTTTATAGTTTCAAGCACTTTATAAACCTCCCCCTATCAAAACGTTATCATAATGTATTTATCTAATCTTTTGTGGCGATGACGGATGTAACTAATACGCAGGTGCAAGCTTTCCTTCCGGAAACACATCTTTATCTGTTTTTTCTCCCGGGATAATATTAGCAGTTAGTAGAAACTTAGGGCAGTTTTGAATTATTCTGTGCATCACAAATTAAGAACCGTTTAGCGACTAACAGCAAGTTTTTTTTTAATCACATAATATAATCGATAAGAAATAAAATAAATATAGCCATATTTCGGTTATCAAGATTAATTTAATAGGAACGTATGAATGGAAAAAAACAATTGGAATTTTCTCTTCTTTTGGGTATACGAAACATTACAATAATATTAATTTTGATGAGCAAGTAGGATCAAAACATACTTAAATGTATGGCACATGTGGTGAAATTTGTTGATGGTAAATTCCTTTTTAAGCAAAAAAGAAAACAATATTGAAAAAAATGAGATGCCGACGAAGGAAAGAAAATATTGTAAAAATGAAGACGAAGAAAATACTCAGAAAGAAAAGAACAAGAATAAACATTAAACAAAAGAAGAAAATACTAAAAAAGAAAAAAACAAGAATAATAATAAAATACTGAAAAAGAAGAAAAAATAGAAAAAGACTGAACCAAAAATAGAAAATATTAAAAATAAATATTGATCAACAACTAGAAAAAAAAAAACTAAAACGTTGAATATGAAAACCTAAATAATAAATTTTTTTTTTTTTTTTTTACAAGGGTGTCACCACTTATCAAGGCCCAGAGGCCACTCAAGGATAAGGGTTAATAGGTATACATTAGTCATTGTGATTTTAGCATAGGAAACAGTGGGAATTTTGAAACTTGGATTACTTAGGGGGACGATTCAATTAGAACTTGTTCACATTGGACTTTTTCTTTTTTTTTTTTTCATAGGTATCAACTCATTATCAAGGTCAAAGAGGCAACTCAAGGATAAGGGTTAAAGAGTGTACAGTAGAAATTGGACAATATAATAATCATTAGTAATGAAAATTTGTTAAATTTGATAACTTATATGAAACGGCTCATCAAGAACTTATTTACGTTAGACTTGAAGACAACCATATTGTAGTCAGCCGGAAAGCAGGAAAACGGAAGACAATTCCACAGGCGTGCAGTTCTAATAAAAAAGCTTTGTTCATGGAATCTACGTTTAGGTTTAGGCACAGATAAAGAGTGGGGGGAATTATTGATAGTGTTTACAGCTAGACGAGTGTTTCTTGTGAAAATTTTGCGAGGGGGGACAATAGATTGAAGCTCAGTCGAACACTTTCCATGAAAATAACGATACATCAGAGACAGACTCGCAACATCTCTTCTGTGAGATAGAGGTTGCAAGGAAGAGAAAAGGACATCTCCTACGAGGCTACGAAGTCTATTTTGAACTCTATCAAGGCAGGCCAAGTCCTTTCTAGCAGCTCCTGCCCAGATGTGGCAACAGTATTCCATCCTTGGGCGTACCTGTCTCTTATATAGATAGAGAATTGCATCAGCAGTGAGATATCTACTGGATCGATAGAAAGATCCCACCATTTTTCCAATTATATAAACAAATAGCAAATAAAAACCTGAACGATTAGAAAATAAGAATAAATATCAAACAAAAGGAAAGAAAATGATGTAATAAAAAGAAAGATAAAAGAAAAAATGAGCAACAAAATAAAAGATGAATAAGAAATTGGAAACGAAGATTACGAAAAGAAAGATAACTAGAAGACGAAGATAAAAACATAAGAAAGAAAAAAGACGGAAAGAAGAAAAGACAAAAAGAAAAGAAGGGACAAAAAGAAAAAAGACGGAAAGAAGAAAAGACAAAAAGAAAAGAAGGGACAAAAAGAAAAAAGACGGAAAGAAGAAAAGACAAAAAGAAAAGAAGGGACAAAAAGAAAAAAGACGGAAAGAAAAAAGACGGAAAGAAGAAAAGACAAAAAGAAAAGAAGGGACAAAAAGAAAAAAGACGGAAAGAAGAAAAGACAAAAAGAAAAGAAGGGACAAAAAGAAAAAAGACGGAAAGAAAAAAGACGGAAAGAAGAAAAGACAAAAAGAAAAGAAGGGACAAAAAGAAAAAAGACGGAAAGAAGAAAAGACAAAAAGAAAAGAAGGGACAAAAAGAAAAAAGACGGAAAGAAGAAAAGACAAAAAGAAAAGAAGGGACAAAAAGAAAAAAGACGGAAAGAAAAAAGACGGAAAGAAGAAAAGACAAAAAGAAAAGAAGGGACAAAAAGAAAAAAGACGGAAAGAAGAAAAGACAAAAAGAAAAGAAGGGACAAAAAGAAAAAAGACGGAAAGAAAAAAGACGGAAAGAAGAAAAGACAAAAAGAAAAGAAGGGACAAAAAGAAAAAAGACGGAAAGAAGAAAAGACAAAAAGATAAGAAGGGACAAAAAGAAAAAAGACGGAAAGAAGAAAAGACAAAAAGAAAAGAAGGGACAAAAAGAAAAAAGACGGAAAGAAAAAAGACGGAAAGAAGAAAAGACAAAAAGAAAAGAAGGGACAAAAAGAAAAAAGACGGAAAGAAGAAAAGACAAAAAGAAAAGAAGGGACAAAAAGAAAAAAGACGGAAAGAAGAAAAGACAAAAAGAAAAGAAGGGACAAAAAGAAAAAAGACGGAAAGAAGAAAAGACAAAAAGAAAAGAAGGGACAGAAAGAAAAAAGACGGAAAGAAGAAAAGACAAAAAGAAAAGAAGGGACAGAAAGAAAAAAGACGGAAAGAAGAAAAGACAAAAAGAAAAGAAGGGACAAAAAGAAAAAAGACGGAAAGAAGAAAAGACAAAAAGAAAAGAAGGGACAAAAAGAAAAAAGACGGAAAGAAGAAAAGACAAAAAGAAAAGAAGGGACAAAAAGAAAAAAGACGGAAAGAAGAAAAGACAAAAAGAAAAGAAGGGACAAAAAGAAAAAAGACGGAAAGAAGAAAAGACAAAAAGTAAAGAAGGGACAAAAAGAAAAAAAACGGAAAGAAGAAAAGACAAAAAGAAAAGAAGGGACAAAAAGAAAAAAGACGGAAAGAAGAAAAGACAAAAAGAAAAGAAGGGACAAAAAGAAAAAAGACGGAAAGAAGAAAAGACAAAAAGAAAAGAAGGGACAAAAAGAAAAAAGACTGAAAGAAAAAAAGACAAAAAGAAAAGAAGGGACAAAAAGAAAAAAGACGGAAAGAAGAAAAGACAAAAAGAAAAGAAGGGACAAAAAGAAAAAAGACGGAAAGAAGAAAAGACAAAAAGAAAAGAAGGGACAAAAAGAAAAAAGACGGAAAGAAGAAAAGACAAAAAGATAAGAAGGGACAAAAAGAAAAAAGACGGAAAGAAGAAAAGACAAAAAGAAAAGAAGGGACAAAAAGAAAAAAGACGGAAAGAAAAAAGACGGAAAGAAGAAAAGACAAAAAGAAAAGAAGGGACAAAAAGAAAAAAGACGGAAAGAAGAAAAGACAAAAAGAAAAGAAGGGACAAAAAGAAAAAAGACGGAAAGAAGAAAAGACAAAAAGAAAAGAAGGGACAAAAAGAAAAAATACGGAAAGAAGAAAAGACAAAAAGAAAAGAAGGGACAAAAAGAAAAAAGACGGAAAGAAAAAAAGACAAAAAGAAAAGAAGGGACAAAAAGAAAAAAGACGGAAAGAAGAAAAGACAAAAAGAAAAGAAGGGACAAAAAGAAAAAAGACGGAAAGAAGAAAAGACAAAAAGAAAAGAAGGGACAAAAAGAAAAAAGACGGAAAGAAGAAAAGACAAAAAGAAAAGAAGGGACAAAAAGAAAAAAGACGGAAAGAAGAAAAGACAAAAAGAAAAGAAGGGACAAAAAGAAAAAAGACGGAAAGAAGAAAAGACAAAAAGAAAAGAAGGGACAAAAAGAAAAAAGACGGAAAGAAGAAAAGACAAAAAGAAAAGAAGGGACAAAAAGAAAAAAGACGGAAAGAAGAAAAGACAAAAAGAAAAGAAGGGACAAAAAGAAAAAAGACGGAAAGAAGAAAAGACAAAAAGAAAAGAAGGGACAAAAAGAAAAAAAGACGAAAAGAAGAAAAAGGAAACGAAGACAGGAAGAAAAAAGAAGAAAAGACAAAAAGAAGAAAAGAAAAGAAAAAAAGACGAACAGAAATAAAGACGAAACTGTTTAGATTCTAACAGAAATTTCTTTTTTACTTTAACCAATACGGCATAATCGCGTTGACACACCGGTTCTCCTCAGATCACCGAAGTTAAGCAACGTTGAGCCTGGTTAGTACTAGATGGGTGACCATTTGGGAATTCTAGGCGCTGTATGTGCTCTCCGCTTATCTCGGCATGTGTTTCCAGTCGTCCTGTACTTTACTTGACACTGGTATTTAACAATGTCGTCTCAGGAGAGGTGTGGTTGGAGATTGCGCAACTCTTGTCACAAAAATTTCACGCGCAAGCAACCCATCGTGGGGATCCATAGTCTGTCTTAGACTGAAGGAGCCTGCTTGCTATGAGCAATAATAAATAAAATTAATATAGCAATATTTCGGTTAAGATTAATATAATACGAACGTATGGATGAAAAAAGTATTGGGATTTCCTCTTCTTCTTTTGGGTATGTGAGATATTCAAATAATGTTAATTTTGGTTATCAAATAGGATGAAAACATACTTAAATGTATGGCACATGTGGTGGGATTTGTTGGTGGTAAATACTTTTTTAAGCAGAAAAGAAAACCATATTGAAAAAAAAAAATGAAATGGCGACGAAGAAATCAAAATATTGTAACAAAGAAGACGAAAAAGTACTAAAAAAGAAAAGAACAAGAATAAATATTAAACAAAAGAAAAAATACATGAGAAGATAATAATAAAATACTGAAAAAAGAAAAAAGGAAGAAAAGACGAACAGAGACAAAGACGAAACCGTTTAGTGACGAACAGAAACTACTTTTTTTACTCAAATAAAATGAGCAATGATAAATGAAATTAATATAACCTTGTTTGTTTAATACGAACGCATAAATGGAAAAAAAATGGAATTTTCTCTTGTTGATTTGGGTTTATGAAATATTCAAATAACATTAATTTTGATAAACAAATACGATAAAAGCATACTAAAATGTATGGTACATGTGTTGATTTCGTTTTTAAGCAGAAAAGAAGACAATATTAAAAAAAAAAAAAAAAAGAAACGCCGACGAAGAAAATAAAATGTTAGAAAAAAAAGAAGACGAGAGATTCGAACCCAGTCACGAAGGCACTTTTGACTACATTTGCTAAGCCTCAGCCTCCGGACTACCAAACAATTGCCACGGGATGAACGGAATTAATAACTAATAAATGCTCAATTCGGACGCAAACTATAGACAATCCAGAGTGATCGAGCGACAGAAGTCGTGAACGTTGCAAGGACGATAGTTGACTGCTTCTTAGTTAATACTTCCCAGACATTGTCCCTCCTTAAGTATTCTTTAAGGGGCTTGATAATTATAATTAAATGATAATATATTCTTTTGTGCCTACGGGCACTAGTATTTCATGCTTACGCAATCATCAGTGCATGGGGGCAATTCCTAACGGTTGGGAGATTCAAACCTAGTCAGGAAACCACCTTTGACTCCATTTGCTAAGCGTCTATCACCGGCCACCAAACAATTGCCACGATCTTCCGCAATATTATCTCATTTATCTATAAATGTATGAACGTGATAGGTTTTTGTGTTTAGGTATGACGCTTATATTGCTATTAAAACAGATTACTATGATTTAAACCCATCATACATCATAGTCTTTTAAAAACCCGTATATATTGTGGAGAGCAACAATAAAAATTCAGATACTTGTATATCTAATGTGTAACGATTTATAAACAATTTTTGATAAATTTAATATTTGGTAATTAGTAATTTTATTGTCCTATTTTCCTATACACACACACACACACACACACACACACACACACACATATATATATATATATATATATACATACACACACACACATATATGCACACACACACACACACACACACACATATATATATATATATATATATATATATATATATATATATATATATATATATGAAGTATTCAGAAAGGAAAACGTATGTATGAAAACGAGGTTATTAAGAGTACTCAATAAAAAGAGCAAAATGTATTTTTTATGTAGACAAATATATACATAGTTGTTACACTGAACATGCTAATGTTTTAGACAAGTGGTCGTTCTAGACCACATTCTTTCTGAATTTGAATTTTATTTTTTAATATCTCCTCTATTCCTACATGAAGAAAGAGACTTCTTCACAGGAACACAAGCTTTATTATGTCGCCTGAAGAAGGTTTGTAGTTTGGACCGACCACTGGTCTGAAACATTAGCATGTTTAGTGTAGCGACTATATAATATTTGTCCCCCTTTTTGTCCATAGTAAACTATAATGCTAATTTATGAATACATACTATAAATGTTGGCTTCAAAGTTATTTCTTTTGGTCTGAAACGGTTTTTTAGCCAGAACTATCATATTTGCAAAAAAGAAAAAAAAAAAAAAAAAGAAATAGACTCCAAATCGCGTAGTGAACTCGAGGTTTGGCTGGGAACTCTCACACTACTGCAAGGTCGAGAATTAAGATTGAGTTTTCGTTTTTGGCGTGGACCCTGGATTTGATAGAGGCCATCTTGGACAGCGACAAGGCCTTCACTTATTACCGAGAATCATACCAACATTCAATATGAATTGGGTTTTAAAGTTATTAAATGAAGAATATACTATATTATAGCGAAGGAATAACTAGATAATGTATATGGTATGCATGCGTAATAAAATGGCAATAAATAAAACATTGAGAATATAAAAGGTAACAAATACTATCTAAAACATTTTTAAAAATTATCGTAAATAAAAATTTGAGAAAACGAAATTTGTTTAAAAAACAAATCATTTTTATACAAGAGATAAGAATATAAATTCTACTTTTAATAATAAAAATATTTATATTGCAAACACACGTTTGGGTAAAGAAAGTTGAGGAAATCGCTACAAGTGAAAATGTTTATAGTGTGAATAATATGCTCGTGTAAGTAAAATACTACGCTAGTATTTGGAAGCGTATCATTGTGTATGCGCATGCGTTGAGTTATCTTGTTTATTTTAATGCGTTTATAGCTATAAGTAGCCTTTCGTTTCTGTTCGCCTGACTGTCCCTAGAGTGTAGGAATGCGACATGTGAAGAGGCTGGTATGCGACATATGAAGAGGCTGGTATGCGGGTCATTGAGTCTTTTCGGGTTTTCAGCAGATGCTCTGTAGTCTTTCGGCACTGCGACCGGTTTGAGAATTTCGGAGAAAACTGAATTTCCCAGTAGGCACTGGCTTTCAACTTTTACATAGATATATTACTTTTAGACGTTTCGAAACTGTTATACCAGCCTTCCTTGAACAGAGGAATTTACACCGATTAGCACTATAAATAACGCTAGTAATTCCAACACCGGTGAGAAAGATGCGACTGCACTTCAACTGGTAGCCGAGTGCCCAGCAGATGTACACGCTTTCCTATCTTTGTACATTTGTTAATACATTTGTTCTTTAACCGAACCTCGACTTGATTGTTCTTATTTTCACTGTTGTTCCACGACACAACAGAAACGATGTTTATTGGTTGGGAAATATTTTGTGTTCACACCTTGATGTTAAAACTTCCTTGCTTTGGAGAGTCGGTGTTGCATAATTGGTGTATAGATAACAGGTATATATAAACGAGAATACGAAAGCGTGTATGTGCTATATTGTCTGTCTATATAATTTATGGGTTGCACTTTAACAAAATGCATGACAATATATATATATATATATATATATATATATATATATATATATATATATATATATATTCAGAATGTGAGAAATTATATATAATTATTTCCACAGCCCAAAGAACGCCGCAGCCCACAAGAGCCATGCTAGCCAACGAACCAGAAGTTTAAGACTTCCGGTTAGTTAGCTGGCATGCTCTTGTGGATTGCGGCGTTCTTTGGGCTGTGGAAATAATTATATATATATATATATATATATATATATATATGAAATACTTGAAATTTTAAACGTAGGTTCCTTGGACACTTTTTAAATGGATTGGAGCCCAAAACAATAAATATTAAGTGATCAAAATTACCAAATTACTGAGCCAATTTTTGGTCTAAATATTTGAAGTTTTACATATAAAGTGCATTCAGCCATAGGGCAAGGTTTTTTAAATTGGTTATTGTTTCGAAAATTTGTCTGCCAGAAATGTTACATGATAAGGGCTGTCCCCTTTTCATGTAAGTATAAAAATAGAGAGATTAGTTAAAATGAAAATGAAATAGCAATAGACGAAATTCGAACCTCGTAATTTAGGTTTAGAAATAGATTACGTGTGAGAATTAAAAAGAAGGAATGTAAAACAAACGCTTGTTTAGAATAGAGATAAAATATTTCAAGAAAAGAATGTGCACTGTCAAGTTTGTTATGAAATTTTAATTGAAAGAATGCAGCTATAAGATAATGTTTTTAGCATATTGGAAAAATAGGTTATTGAGTATAGGTTAAAATTCCTTTTGTAGAAAAAGGAAAAGTTTTGGACACGCATGTCCAGAACACGTGAAAGAAGGCACATGTTTTAACATGTGTATGACGTCACGGAAAATAGAAAGTTCTAGGGATAGGGAAAACTTTAGAGTTAAAAGAAAACAGAAACGGGGAGAAACTCAGAGAGTCTGGAGTTTTGAATTCGAACGTCTAGAAGCGAGACGATCACTTTTAAACTTAATATGTGAAGCTGTGAATTCTTGATGATGAAAATCACGGCCGGTCATGAAGAAATAAAACCATCGTGTGTTTTTTTTGTAAAACGTCGTCTTGTCTTATGATTCTACAAAAAGGTAAATTGAATTGTTATTATATGTCTGTGTTATAAAATGTCGTGACATACACATCTCATGTCTACACAATGTCTGAACAGTGAACACTATCTCATCATTCTAAGAGCTTTCTTCTTCTACGCATCTAATGAATGAACATTTAATATATAAGAATCATAACATGAACAATCTCTCTCTCTCTCTGAGTCTTTCAACATTCCTCTTAAACACTCTCTCTAAGATACAATAAGCCATGTAATAAGACTCTTACTCTCTCTCTAAGACCCCCTCTTTTAATGAAACCCCTATATGTAACAGAAAGCCAAAGTTTAAAAAATTTTACCTTTGCGGTCTCTAGAAAATATTCAGCCAATTTTGTGTTTAAACATTTGAAATGTTACATAAAAGGTATTCAGACATGCAGCAAACATTTTAATCAGTTTTGGGGCGAAAATTTGGCGCCATTAGCTCAAAGTTGAAGGAGTTCTCCTTTGCAGACTCTATCAAACTCCTCTGCCAATTTTGAGTATAAACATTTAAAATTTTAGATGTAGGTTACTTGGACATGAGTCAAACTTTTTAATATATATACACATATGCACATAAAGCTATGAACAGTACATAGGGCCCGAGCAAAGCCGGCTGAACTGCTAGTATATAATAAAACTAAATAAATGAACATAAAATAAAGATAAAAATGAGAAAGAAAAAAACAATAATATAAATAAAATGAATAAAATAAATACTATAAAAACCAAAACCCTTATAACAAAATAACAAATCTTTTTATATAAATAAATTTAAAAAATGAACACAATTTATTTGAGTAAATTATATGACACTGCGTGCTGATTAGTCATTGTTTCGATAAGATCCCGATAATTAAAAAAAAATGATAATAATAAACAAAATAAAAGGAATAAATTAATTTTTTATATATTAATATACTAGCGGGATGAGGGGGGGCAGGCTTTGCCCGGGCGTAAAATACGCTTAAATATGATACCTTAATTCGTACAGATTTCGTACATATTATTATAGAGGCGTGATTTCAAAAGTAAAAGAAAACAAATGCATTTAGGTGCCATTAGCTAGAATTGAAATCGAAACTGTAGCATTCAAAATTAGTAACGGTTCCACCGTACCAGCATGACACGTATATTGACACGTGATTAAAAATAAAGAATAAAAATAAACTAAGATGGATGTACAAAATGGTTAATGATTTTTTTTTTAAATTTTGACCCATTTTTTGACCCCTTAAAAACAATTTTAACCAGCTAAAGATCCATCAAAGAAGGGCCTGTAAAAAATCCAATCATTTGATGCCCCTAGCGCCGCTCTACGACTTTTAGTTTCGGAGGAGATAGAGTTTGGAAATATGGAGACAGCCAGACATATAGCCGTTTATATATTAGATTATATAAATAAACATAATTCATATGAGTAAATTATATAAAATATAACGCGTGATACTTCTCTGCTGATTAACCATTGCTTCGCATAGTGACCGATAAGATCCTGATAATAATAAAAAAAAAATGATAACAATAAACAAAATAAAAGGAATAAATAAAAAAAGAATTCAAAAGGAAATTAATTAAATTATCTATATCTTAATACGATAGCGTGTGTGTTCTTTAGAATGTCACGTTTACATCCGGGTCCTTTTATTGTTATGTTCTTCTATTTCTTATCCTAAATAATTTTATCAAGAATTTTCATAAGTTTTGGTTTCAGTTTCGACTATAGCTGATGGCACTTCATCTATTTTTTTTTAAAACGATTTCATCAAGAATTCTTCATACGTTTTGGTTTCGGTTTCGATTATGGTTGTAGGAAATCAAGTTATATAGATATATACATAAATTTTTTCATAAGTTTTTATTTCGGATTCGATTCAATCTAATGCACCCACGTGATATGAATATATATATATATATATATATATATATATATATATATATATATATATATATATATATATATATAATCGCAACTTCATATAAAACATATAAAAATCGATAGAACATTAACTCTATAATAATATATACGAAATCTGCAATAATTAAAATATCATATTTAAACAGACTTTACGACCGGGCTTTACCGGGCGTTTATGCTAGCTTGAATAAATACTTTTTCAGTTTTTACAAAAAAGCTGCAATAATATCGGAGTGTCTCCATTTACACGGAATATCTACAGAATTCCAACATCAATATATTACATATGAATGAGTCCCCTGTGGAATTTTCTCAGATCCCGCTAGTTCCTATTTACAATGCCTCCCCACGGGACAGAGTTAGACTCCAGGGTCGTTTTTTAATGTGGAGAAAAGGAACAAAAATAAAAATTGTCTCAGTCGTGAAGGATTTCTCCTCCACTGACAGAGAACAAGAAATTGAAGTGTAGATCTGAAGAACAGATACTACACTTTGATCTTGATCCGAAATGATCACCATATTTAATAGTAACACACAGGAAAAGTCGTAATAGAAAAATCGAATTCAATATTAAATATTGTTTTCATGCCGACACATAGTGGATTTAATGAGCGCCGGTGACACTGTTATGTCCGGTCGAAATAAAAATACTGATTTTCTCATTCGCTAAAATGTAACCAAATAACGAATCGTGTTTTTTACTCTAATTTCATTTGTTTATTTATTAATGAAATTAGACTAAAAAACACGATGATAATAACAATGAAAATAAATAAGGAAACATTGTGCAAATAACACAAAGAATAGAATACTGAACTAATTAGGCTTTAAAAAAAAAAGTCCTATTTCTGCTTGACAGCACAACTAATCCAACTCTCGGTTCCGTTTTTACGATGTTTTCCATTTTTTACGACATAACTCGCAAGGGCTTTTTCAAATGAGAAGAGCTAGTCAGGTTAGCGTCTCACTTTTAAAATGTAGTAACATTTGAGAGATTTATAACGTTTTTTTTTTTATGATTACAAAATCCGTGGTTAATTTTTCGCATTCTTTAAATCAGACGCAAATCTGACAAGCTCATCCCATCTTAAGCCCTGGGGGCTGAAATAAATTTATAATGAGATTGGCCTAAGTTTGTATTGTATCTTTTAACTCATATGTACGCTCTGCTACATATTAAGCTCTCCCACAGAAATTGCTTTATCCATCACGGATTAAAATTATATATATATATATATATATATATATATATATATATATATATATATATATATATATATAATTAGTTTTTTTGGAAAAAGAATTCCAGCAGAGTGCTCAATTAAAAGGAAAATCCAAATTTTAAGAGCGTACTTATATTTTGTGTACAGAAAGTTGTTAGTTGAGACAGGTCATTGGTACCGTCGGTTTCAAGCCCGATAATAAGGCCCGTTTAAGGTATCCTTATCGAGCTCTCTTCAGCCAATATTCGTCTATCTTATAACCGGAAGTGTGAAGTATATATACCTCGCGAATCCACGTTCAAATCTCGTTTTGTTTAATCCCCCCCTTTTTTTTTTTTTTTTTTTTTTTTTTTTATCTATCTATATCTATATATATATATATATATATATATCGGGTAATGTAATACCTAATTTTCAACTTTGAATTATTTAAATTTAAGATCTAATTTCGAAAAAATGTTTTTTTTATATGAATCGATTTTAATTTGAACCCCATTTAATTTTAAAATCTCTTTCCTTATGTATAAAAACTTCAAAATCTGTATTGGTATCGGTTAAAAACTTAAAAATTCGTTTAATCATATCGAACATTTAAAAATTTCCAAAAATACGTTTAAAGTTTTAAAAAATATATTTTTAATTATATCGAATCACGTTTAAAAATTTCGAAATACGTTTAAAAATTATTTTTTAAAAACCCAAATCTTTCAAGGTTTGGGGAAGTGAGTATTTATCTATCCTAAGTGATTTCCCTAGTTTATTAACATTATTATATTTTTCTCTAGTTTTAAATTCGAAATAGATTATAAATTACATTTATAAAATATAATATATATATATATATATATATATATATATATATATATGACATTAATTAAAAATCTATAATATAATTGCGATTAAAATCCAAGTTTACCGACTAATTATTTATGTATTTACAATTTTTTTTCCTTATATATATATATATATAAAAACAACATCTAAGTGTTGTTCTTTTCATTGATCCAATTTATTAGGAGACCCTTCCTTCTATGTATGCAACTTTTCAAAGCTTCACTCCTCACATTTAAACATTTTATTTTTGGGTCATGAATGGACCGGAGGATGTAGTATTTCTCTGCGTTACAGAGTGAGCATTGACTTAATTCCGGGGCGTATGCTGGTCTATGCTCTATTTTTCTCCATTTTATGGAAAAGGGTGTATTTTTTTCTTTAAGCTCCCACACGCGGGTAGCTAATGCTGTATTCATCCTTGTTTTAGCTCTAAAGGAGCTCATATGTGCATAATATCTTTGTTTAAATTGGCCTTTTGTCATACCTATATATATTTCCGGTATATTTGTGGATTGTTCCGTTACTGTGGCCTCATAGACAAGGGATTCAGCTTTACAATTACCCTCCAATGGACAGCTATTTTTGGTCCTGCAAGAGCAGCCTGCGTTATCTATCTTTTTTGGTTCTTTGGATATTATCGACTTTATTGATGGAGCTGTCGAGTAACTAACTTTCACCGTGTTTCTATTAAAAAGTTTATGTAGTCTATGTGTTCTTGGAAAATGTTTGTCTAGAAGGCTAAGAAAACAATGCCCTACTCTAGTTTTAGTGTTCAATGAAAACGGAGGTAAGAACCAGATTATTTTCCGTTTCCTCTTTCGTTTTATATTTTCTTTATTCTGGGTTTGTTGAAATTTTATGTTTTCATTGAACCCACTTTGATGCAGTGCGTCATTATAATATGGTGCTGCTTTCTCGAACACTTCAGCGTTCGAAGAAAGCCGTGAAATCCTTTGGCTAATGTTCGCTACCATATTTTTAAACACTGTGGGTGGGTGGCATGAACCCTTATTTATATACATGAGTTTTTCATTTAGTTTGTGAAAGGGTTTGTGTATTTTCTTCTCGAGATCTAGAGTGGCATCTAAAAAATCTACTCTATCTAAATTTGTCTGTATTATTATTTTAAAGCCTAGTTCCTTAAAAAATTCAGTTAGGTCTTTTCTAAGCCTGTCTAGTGCACATCCATTGTAGTCACGCGATAGGCAAAGTCCATCATCTCTATATAATCCAAAAAAGTGATCTGGGAATTTATATTTCATGGTCTCCAGTAGAAAAAGTCCAACCAGATCGCAGATATCAGCACTGTCATACGCCCCCATCGCGACATCAAAGGGGTCTTCGGGGTTTGATTTTTTGACCCACGTTTTATCGTCAAAAAATAAAAGGGTCTGTCGAGCTTGCATGATTGTTTCCTTATCGAGCTCACTTATCTTTCTATATTTTGATGCGAAGATCAACGATTTTTCTAGGATTTCCTTAGTGATTGAAGGGTAAAAATCGACGATATCCAGTTGTGTAAACTTACATTTGTGTGGTTCAGTTATGTTTTTAAACCAGTCCAGTACCGCGCTAGTGTCTGCCCACAAATTAAGATTTGATTTTCTTTTTATCTCTTTTACTATTTCTCTAAGTATAGACTTGCTAGCTAGACCGATTTCGCTTTTAGCCGGGTTTATTAACCTGCAGGTTGGCCTATTATTAAAATTTTCCTTGTGGTCTTTTAAAGTTATAAACACATTTTTCTTTGCTAACCTATTTACTCTGTATTCTATACCTAATTTTGTGGCAACTTCTGTAGCCTCTTGGTTAATAGATTTATAAGTATCTTTTCTTGCTACCTGGTATTTTTCTGTAATTGAGTTTAGTACAAGTTGTTTTTTCTGTTCCTTTTCCATTTTATATAAATTTTTCGTTTTATCTGAGAAAACAATCGTCTCATTTTCTCTTTTTATTTTTTTGATATCAGCTGTCATTGTCTTTTGAAATTGATTTGATCTATGTTTAAATTCAAGCTTAGCGATAATGTCTAGTAAATCTTTTTCAAAATTTTCTAATTCTTCCACTTTACTCGGGTATTTTATAGATTTTAATCCAAAATTGTTTTTCACATTCTCTTGGATGTTTGTTTCGTTTATAACCTTCCATCTCATCCTCTGAATTACATCTTCAATTTTCGATAGTAGGATTCTTGTATACAGCTGGTTACTTGGTGTTGGTATATTTTTAGTGGAGTAATTTAAGGTATATTGTTCCATCTCCGGTTGTTTTTAAAGAAGGTGGTCTTTACTTCCTGTTTTGTGGTGTTCTTTCCCGATAGTGCTCAACCACTAGGCTATTGGTATTTACCGTAAATTCCTGGTGGGGCGAATATGATTAGTTTTTTTGGAAAAAGAATTCCAGCAGAGTGCTCAATTAAAAGGAAAATCCAAATTTTAAGAGCGTACTTATATTTTGTGTACAGAAAGTTGTTAGTTGAGACAGGTCATTGGTACCGTCGGTTTCAAGCCCGATAATAAGGCCCGTTTAAGGTATCCTTATCGAGCTTTTCTTAGCCTTCTAGACAAACATTTTCCAAGAACACATAGACTACATAAACTTTTTAATAGAAACACGGTGAAAGTTAGTTACTCGACAGCTCCATCAATAAAGTCGATAATATCCAAAGAACCAAAAAAGATAGATAACGCAGGCTGCTCTTGCAGGACCAAAAATAGCTGTCCATTGGAGGGTAATTGTAAAGCTGAATCCCTTGTCTATGAGGCCACAGTAACGGAACAATCCACAAATATACCGGAAATATATATAGGTATGACAAAAGGCCAATTTAAACAAAGATATTATGCACATATGAGCTCCTTTAGAGCTAAAACAAGGATGAATACAGCATTAGCTACCCGCGTGTGGGAGCTTAAAGAAAAAAATACACCCTTTTCCATAAAATGGAGAAAAATAGAGCATAGACCAGCATACGCCCCGGAATTAAGTCAATGCTCACTCTGTAACGCAGAGAAATACTACATCCTCCGGTCCATTCATGACCCAAAAATAAAATGTTTAAATGTGAGGAGTGAAGCTTTGAAAAGTTGCATACATAGAAGGAAGGGTCTCCTAATAAATTGGATCAATGAAAAGAACAACACTTAGATGTTGTTTTTATATATATATATATATAAGGAAAAAAAATTGTAAATACATAAATAATTAGTCGGTAAACTTGGATTTTAATCGCAATTATATTATAGATTTTTAATTAATGTCATATATATATATATATATATATATATATATATATATTATATTTTATAAATGTAATTTATAATCTATTTCGAATTTAAAACTAGAGAAAAATATAATAATGTTAATAAACTAGGGAAATCACTTAGGATAGATAAATACTCACTTCCCCAAACCTTGAAAGATTTGGGTTTTTAAAAAATAATTTTTAAACGTATTTCGAAATTTTTAAACGTGATTCGATATAATTAAAAATATATTTTTTAAACTTTAAACGTATTTTTGGAAATTTTTAAATGTTCGATATAATTAAACGAATTTTTAAGTTTTTAACCGATACCAATACAGATTTTGAAGTTTTTATACATAAGGAAAGAGATTTTAAAATTAAATGGGGTTCAAATTAAAATCGATTCATATAAAAAAAACATTTTTTCGAAATTAGATCTTAAATTTAAATAATTCAAAGTTGAAAATTAGGTATTACATTACCCGATATATATATATATATATATAGATATAGATATAGATAGATAAAAAAAAAAAAAAAAAAAAAGGGGGGGGGGTTAAACAAAACGAGATTTGAACGTGGATTCGCGAGGTATATATACTTCACACTTCCGGTTATAAGATAGACGAATATTGGCTGAAGAGAGCTCGATAAGGATACCTTAAACGGGCCTTATTATCGGGCTTGAAACCGACGGTACCAATGACCTGTCTCAACTAACAACTTTCTGTACACAAAATATATATATATATATATATATATAGTAATTTATAAAATATGTATGGCGATTAAGCTACACAACTCTAGGATTCTTCAGGCTTATTCCGCGCTTAGAAGCCTGAAGAATCCTAGAGTGGATAAAACGCGGAATATTCAGTGTAGCTTAATCGCCATATATATTTTATAACTTACTAACTAGCTCTACCTATGTATTGACCACTTTTGAAGTAAATACTTTAAGTTTACGCATAAATTTATACTTTTGTATATTGATTTTATGTGAGTAAATGAAGTAGTTATATATATATATATATATATATATATATATATATATATACATATATATATACACATATATATATAACTACTTCACTGACTATATATATATAACTACTTCATTTAATGAAGTAGTTATATATATATATATAACTACTTCATTAATGAAGTAGTTATATATATATATAGTCAGTGAAGTAATTATATATATATATATATATATATATATATATATATATAAATATATATACTTCATTTACTATATATATATATATAGCCGTCCTTGGCATGACTTGAAAGGTCAAAAGCTGATATTGAAGTTTGTTTGAGGACACATGTCAATCAAAATCTCAACTGTTTCAACTCAAAGATTATAGATACCCTACAGGGTCAGACGAGTGCTAATATGACGTCAGCCAGAGGGGACACGCGATCTGAATCGATTTGAACGCGGTCGCTTACTAAGTCAGGGTGCTTTAAGCAATCGATTCCTAGTTAATGCTCATAATCTCTCAAGGGCCAAGTACAGATTAAACACAAAGTAATAGTTAAGAAAGTTAAGCTAGAATTTAAAAAAAAATACGCTGTGAAATTATCGAGTCTGATATCGCGTAAAACTAATATTTTTTTTTCTATTTACAATGCCTCCCCACGTGGCAGAGTTAGACACCAGGGTCGTTTTTTAACGTGGAGAAAAGGAACAAAAATAAAAATTGTCTCAGTCGTGAAGGATTTCTCCTCCACTGACAGAGAACAAGAAATTGAAATGCAGCATCTTAAGAACAGATACTACACTTTGATCTTGACCCGAAGGCCAAGGAGGAAAATTGATCTTATTTATTAAAACGACAAAGCGCATAGTTAATACATATAAAAAAAAATATCATTTATGTTTTCAAGAGGACTCTGTGGAAATTCCACGGGGACTTACCTACAATTACTCTTTTTCTTCTTATATGTATTTTAAAATAAGGAACATTTTTATGTTAAAATTTATGTTTTGAATTTATAAACTCGATAGAATCTAAATCTGTTTAAAGTAAGAGAAGCCCAAAGTTGTCGATATGATCAACGAATGTTTCACGCGTCCATACTTTTTTTTTTTTTTTTGTCATCAAATTCGGTGAAATCACCAATTTTAAAATCAAATCGATTGATTGCCTGCTCTAGTTGGGTACCCATCATGGTGCACCAGGAGGAAGCTTCACATGCCTCCCTATAGTGACGTAGCCCAAAATATATTGTAGATTACACTGCACTGAAAAGAACCTGTTGTTGTATTTATTTTTGTATATAATTATACTGGAATTAAAGTTTAAAGTGCAAAAGTCAAGTATCATGGTTCAGTTATGCTCTAAATGACAACATTCATTTCGAACGCGCCCATGTCATATCAAAGAATCTACCGTTGACTTTACATGTTGGGCCGTTCTGCTTGTGTGGTAAGAGAACTTGTTAAATCCACTTGTGATATTAAGCGGTATAAGGTGTTAAATTTATAACTTTGGTCAAAATCGCCTGTTCCTTCTTTCATCGGATTATTTTCATTATCGATTGTCGATACTTATCGAAGACATTCCGATACAAAACCTGTCTGAGAATGCTGCCAGATACATGAAGTACATTTGTGATTAATTTCATAAAAGACGGCGCAGCCATTTTAGAATCTCTCTCTCTCTCTCTCTCTCTCTCTCTCTCTCTCTCTCTCTCTCTCTCTCTCTCTCCTTTTCTTTCTATGTCAGTGAATAATTATATTTTAAAAACAATATATATGCCGCTCCCCATATGGGGGTGCCAAATTTGTTCATGGGAAAATTATTCCCAACTGGCATTTAGGTAAAAATGCACTTTCGTAAATAATTGAATTAATTCAAAACGTATCGCAAAAACAAAAACAAATAACATCTCTCTCTCCCCCCCCCTCTCTCTCTCTCGCTATATATATATATCAGACAAACAATATGATATATATATATAATATGTACATATATATATATATATATATATATATATATATATATATATATATATATATCACAAACAAACATAAGTTCTTTTATATAATAGTAGAGACTTGTTTCTATTTCAGGGACAACAATAGTTTGTCTGTTTGTACATAAATGGAAATACGATTGATTGACAAAACAAGGAATAGGCAGAGTATATATTACTAAGGGAGTAGTTTTTACAACGTCAATATCTGAGTTTAGATCACGTGTAAATCTATAAAATTTCAAAAAATTTACACAATATGATAGCAGAAAAAAAAAACGAAAGACAAAAACAAAAAAAAAAGCGTTATATAAATTTTTTGTTTTAAAGTTATTTCCTACATAATATTTTGATTACAGAAATTCCCCTCTGGACCAAAGTGCTGTCGATTTGCAACAACAGATACCACATACAAATTTATTATATCTAGACAATTGTCACTATCTTATGTAACTTTAGAACGACATTTTAGACACGTTCAGTTGTTATAATAAAATTCTACATTTCATCCAAGCAGCTACATCACAATCCCAACCATCTTTAGAGGAAGCAGTTCCTATTTTCCCTCTAAATAACAAGTCCTCCTACCGCCTCCTCACTCATTACGGAGAGGATTTCTGCACTTTCGACAGATATGGAATTTAAGGCTTATTAACTGGATCATATATACCACGATCCTCCTGTTTTCCAATACCACGATCCTTCTGTTTTCCAATTAAAATATAATAAATTCTCCCTTCTCACATTCCGCCAAATCTCATTGGCTGAGAGCTGACAATTCGTTCATTCTAGAATCTAAATCTTATTAAAAAACGAACGCTCCAGAAATGTTCAAATATGGCGTCACTCACTACAAGAGGCAATCGTTTTAAATGAAATAAACCAAATATAAACATAATAACCAACTGCAACACGTCGAGACATGTTCATAAGCCAAGAATTCTTTTATTTTTTACATTAAATATACCGCAGACAATAATTGTTCTTATACAACTACGCTACCGTGCTAAATCTTTTGTTAACATAGATCGTACATGTTATTAAATATAGTTTTTCGACTCATCGGCACATGCTGGTAAGTTATTATTTCATCTTTTTTAAGCTAGATAAATCTTTTCTTTTTTTTTTAAAGTACAATTGACTAAAATTCTTTCTTTATACGCTAAATAAAAAAATAAAACGGATTAAGCGAATAATATAGTCGAGACCCTGCTGTAGCCGTAAATGCGGTATTATGGTGCTCTAAATAGAAATATTTATTTCGAACGCGCTCCTGTCGTATCAAAGAACCTACTGTTAAATTTCCATGCCTGTCCTTTCTAATTGTGCGGTGATAATGGCTAAAATTTTAGTTTAAAATATCAAGTATCATGGTTCAGTTATGCTCTAAATGACAACATTCATTTCGAACGCGCCCATGTCATTACACTCGTCTAACTGAAATTATTATCAATAATTTCCCCACTTTTTATTTGTGCCTAAACCTAAACGTAGATTCTATGAACAATGCTTCTTTCTTAGAACTGCACGTCTGTGGAAGTCTGATCCGTGAACTATATTGCTTGACTCTAACATTTAATCATAAGCAGAAATTGACAGGTTATATACTTAAAAATCTTCTTATGTGTGATTTTGAAGCCTTAAAACTCTCTATTCCTAACTATTAGCATAGCGTGTGCGTGTGTGTGTGCGTGTGTGTGTGCGTGTGCGTATGTGTGTGCGCGCGTGCGCGCACTTGCGCGTGTGCATGCGTATGTCTATGAGATACAAGTCAATTTAATACTTGCGTCAACCAGACTCAGTACTAACGCGTGACCGAGCGGGTACACCTAGTATTTAATAATCCAAAAACGTAAGACACAAATGACATTCGGCATTTATTCTTGTCATAAACATAATCCCTATTGTTTACTTGAAGATTTTAGAAAAACAAATAACGTTATAAAATATTTTATTAAATGATTACAACTATTGTTTTAGACTTTCAGCGCAAGACATATTTTTTTCAAAGAATACAGTTGTTAATTTTTTAGTTTTTTCTCTCCTCATGTTTTGGTGTTCTTAATCCAAATGGGTCAGCTCGGGATGGAGAAAGAAAATGACGCGTTGTCGTCACAGTTATTAATTCAATGATTTTAATTTTAATTTTAATCCAATTCTTGAAAAAAAAAATTAGGAGATTTGAGAATGAAAACCAAAATTTTAAAAATCACTTTCTTGATGACATGGTCCTGGATATGACCTTAAACTATATCCGATGGCAAGCCCCCAGCTTGTGGGCTTTGGGAAATGTAGAGCAACCCTTTAATTGCCATTGCTCCCAGGTCCACTCTGACTCGGACTGGTAATACCTGTTAGGGTCCCAATTATTGGTTAAATAGAAACCGACTTAAAATATATATATATATATATATATATATATATATATATATATATATATATATATATATATATATATATATATACTCTATCAAAAACGTTTTCTTCAAAATCACTGGATTCGGCATTAAATAACATGAAAAGGGTTGATATGCCGTAAAACAAAAACAATAAAACAATTTCTTGATCAAAAAATTTTTCGTTTCACAAAATAACTAAAATATGTTTGATATTATTATTACAGTAGAATCGCGGACTACGGTGGCCCTAGAATACGTTTTTTTTTTCAGGTTACGATGTGGAATACGATGTTTTTCCGGCACTGGTTACGGTATTTGCCCCGTTTTACTGTGTTATTTTTAATGTTATTTGATTATATATGCATGTGTATTATAGATTATACTGTATTAAGTTAATAAATGTTAATGCCGTATCCCGGAGTTCTACTTTATTATATTAGGTTGGTGCAAAACTATGTCGTTTCTTGACGTATATATATATATATATATATATATATATATATATATATATATATATATATATATATATATATATATATATATATATCTGATAAAAACGACATTATTTTTTCACCAACCTAATATATTAACTTTGTTTGAAATCTCATTGCGTTTTTTTTAAATAATTATAATATCGATTAAAATGTGATAAAATGAGGTATTCCTTTGCTTCTAATGGATATTACATGATTTAAATTTGCTTCTAATGGATATTACATGATTTAAATTTGCTTCTAATGGATATTACATGATTTAAATTTGCTTCTAATGGATATTACATGATTTAAATTTGCTTCTAATGGATATTACATGATTTAAATTTGCTTCTAATGGATATTACATGATTTAAATTTGCTTCTAATGGATATTACATGATTTAAATTTGCTTCTAATGGATATTACATGATTTAAATTTGCTTCTAATGGATATTACATGACTTAAATTTGCTTCTAATGGATATTACATGACTTAAATTTGCTTCTAATGGATATTACATGATTTAAATTTGCTTCTAATGGATATTACATGATTTAAATTTGCTTCTAATGGATATTACATGACTTAAATTTGCTTCTAATGGATATTACATGACTTAAATTTTCTTCTAATGGATATTACATGATTTAAATTTGCTTCTAATGGATATTACATGATTTAAATTTGCTTCTAATGGATATTACATGATTTAAATTTGCTTCTAATGGATATTACATGACTTAAATTTGCTTCTAATGGATATTACATGACTTAAATTTGCTTCTAATGGATATTACATGATTTAAATTTGCTTCTAATGGATATTACATGATTTAAATTTGCTTCTAATGGATATTACATGATTTAAATTTGCTTCTAATGGATATTACATGATTTAAATTTGCTTCTAATGGATATTACATGACTTAAATTTGCTTCTAATGGATATTACATGATTTAAATTTGCTTCTAATGGATATTACATGATTTAAATTTTCTTCTAATGGATATTACATGATTTAAATTTGCTTCTAATGGATATTACATGACTTAAATTTTCTTCTAATGGATATTACATGACTTAAATTTTCTTCTAATGGATATTACATGATTTAAATTTGCTTCTAATGGATATTACATGATTTAAATTTGCTTCTAATGGATATTACATGACTTAAATTTTCTTCTAATGGATATTACATGATTTAAATTTGCTTCTAATGGATATTACATGATTTAAATTTGCTTCTAATGGATATTACATGACTTAAATTTTCTTCTAATGGATATTACATGATTTAAATTTGCTTCTAATGGATATTACATGATTTAAATTTGCTTCTAATGGATATTACATGACTTAAATTTTCTTCTAATGGATATTACATGATTTAAATTTGCTTCTAATGGATATTACATGATTTAAATTTGCTTCTAATGGATATTACATGACTTAAATTTTCTTCTAATGGATATTACATGATTTAAATTTGCTTCTAATGGATATTACATGATTTAAATTTGCTTCTAATGGATATTACATGACTTAAATTTGCTTCTAATGGATATTACATGATTTAAATTTGCTTCTAATGGATATTACATGACTTAAATTTTCTTCTAATGGATATTACATGATTTAAATTTGCTTCTAATGGATATTACATGATTTAAATTTGCTTCTAATGGATATTACATGACTTAAATTTTCTTCTAATGGATATTACATGATTTAAATTTGCTTCTAATGGATATTACATGATTTAAATTTGCTTCTAATGGATATTACATGACTTAAATTTGCTTCTAATGGATATTACATGATTTAAATTTGCTTCTAATGGATATTACATGATTTAAATTTGCTTCTAATGGATATTACATGACTTAAATTTTCTTCTAATGGATATTACATGATTTAAATTTGCTTCTAATGGATATTACATGATTTAAATTTGCTTCTAATGGATATTACATGACTTAAATTTGCTTCTAATGGATATTACATGATTTAAATTTGCTTCTAATGGATATTACATGACTTAAATTTTCTTCTAATGGATATTACATGATTTAAATTTGCTTCTAATGGATATTACATGATTTAAATTTGCTTCTAATGGATATTACATGACTTAAATTTTCTTCTAATGGATATTACATGATTTAAATTTGCTTCTAATGGATATTACATGATTTAAATTTGCTTCTAATGGATATTACATGACTTAAATTTTCTTCTAATGGATATTACATGATTTAAATTTGCTTCTAATGGATATTACATGATTTAAATTTGCTTCTAATGGATATTACATGACTTAAATTTGCTTCTAATGGATATTACATGACTTAAATTTGCTTCTAATGGATATTACATGATTTAAATTTGCTTCTAATGGATATTACATGATTTAAATTTGCTTCTAATGGATATTACATGATTTAAATTTGCTTCTAATGGATATTACATGACTTAAATTTGCTTCTAATGGATATTACATGACTTAAATTTGCTTCTAATGGATATTACATGATTTAAATTTGCTTCTAATGGATATTACATGATTTAAATTTGCTTCTAATGGATATTACATGACTTAAATTGACTTCTAATGGATATTACATGATTTAAATTTCATATTTTAATCGATATTATAATTATTTAAAAAAACGCAATGGATTGTTCATAGATGGTCTCAAATATCAATTTTTTGAAAAGCTTTCCATGACCGCATGTCTAAAAACTCCATCTTGCGAAAGCTTTGTAAAACCGGACTAATGCGTTGCTTTATAATTGCTATTTTATTTAGCACGGTCAAAAAATGGAAGAACAACCAAGTTGTTATTTTTCGAACGAATTAAAATCATTTAAAATCCTTTATTCTTGTGCAACTTTTTGCAAGGTCCGGAGAGTAGGGAGACCGTTTTTGTAGAACACCCTAGGTTGGTCCTCCAACCACGACGTGACTCCAGAAACCAAGGCTGCATCATCTGTGAAACGCTTTCCTTTCAAAAACAAATTTATGGCTGGGAAGAGGTGAAAATCAGAGGGTGCAAGGTCAGGAGAGTAGGGAGGATGGGGAAGTATTTCATAACCACACGCCCGTGCTTCTGATCCGGCGACATGCGAGTTGTGGACCGGAGCGTTGTCCTGCAGGAGGAGGATACCTTTACTGATCTTGCCCCGCCTCTTTATTTTGATAGCTTCCCTTAATTTCCTCAAAAGTGAAGCATAATAGATTCCTGTAATTGTGGTACCCTTTGCCAGGAAATCTGTCATCACTACTTCGTCCTGGTCCCAGAAGACTGTGAGCATGACCTTGACAGCGGAGGGCTGCACCCTTGCCTTCTTTGGAGGTGGTGAGTCCAAGTGCTTCCACTGCATGGACTGGGCTTCGGTCTCTGGATCATAGTGATGGACCCAGATTCCATCCTGTGTAATCAGTCTTTTGAAAAACTTTGAATCATCTTCTTGGCACATCTCCAAATTCATCCTCGAACACTCGACGGGTTCTCGCTTCTGGAATGATGTGAGCAACCTGGGAATCCATCTGGCAGACACCGTATGCATATGCAAATGATCATGAATAATAGTTTCCACAGACTCTGTACTAATCTTGACATCTTGGGCTATTTGACGAATAGTAATGCGCCGATCTTCCAAAATGGCAGCCTCAACTTGATGGACAAATGCATTATCAATGGCAGAAGGGGGGAGGCGACCAGGTCTGGGAGCTGTTTCCACAGACTCCGGCCATGTTTGAATTCACGATGTCAGCGTTTTACAAGGTCATATGATGGGGCATTATCACCATAAGTTTCTTTCATTTCATCAAAAATCTCCTGTGGTGTGCGTCCTTTCAAATACAAAAATCAGATCACTGCTCGACATTCAACAGGCTCCATTTCACACCTGACTCAGTTCAAACACCTGTAAAATAGAAACCACAATTAGTTCAAAGCTGTAATTTGCATTAACCCGGAGAGATAGAAATCATTGCACATGCAAAATTTCAGCTAGATCAAACAACTGGAAGTGGGTCAGGGGCATTACTTATTGCACGCCCCTCGTATGTTGAGACAACTCCTGCATCTAGTATCACTGTTAGTCGTCTTGACCATTTCTTGCCACCAGCACCAATTGTTTCTGGACGAGGGAATGTAGTAGATGCAAGTCTCCCACACTTTAACTAAGTCAGGCGAAAGTCACGGCAAAAAAGAAAAAAAGGAGAGATGACAACTATTTGTAAATAAGAACAACTGTTTGTAGGCTTTTATAGTCTACCAAAAATGGAGTAATATCATATAACGACAAATTGCCGAAAAAATTGTCGTATTTTTAGCAAAATGCGCAATTTATCGATTTTTTTTTCTTTTTGGTATCAATTCTTCAAGCATTTTCTATTTAATGGTATATTAGCAATATTGGGCTCACTAAAAATATTAATTTATTTTTCAAATATTTAAAAGTAGTGTTTTTCGTAATAATAATGAAAATATATATATATATAATTATTTTATTTTTTTTTTTTTTTACTATAATAGTTAAATACCTACAGACACTAGTGTTTCATCCTTTCGGGATTCTTCAGTGCAGGGTGTCACCATTACTACCAGTCGAACGATTCGAACCCCGCGACACGAGACATCTCTGGCTCGATTAGCGGAGGCCGTATCCATTCGGCTACTATTAACCGTGTGAAATAGCGTTGAATTTTAAACATTTTAATTTAAATGTTCATTACGTCAGACAGACAGTGATCAAATCGTTATACGATGATCTACGCATAAGAGCTAAATTGACCGACTTTTTAATTCAACAGAAAGTGCTCAACGATAAGAAGCGAATTTCTTAAAGGGGCTGTCATAATTATTATTTTTTTTTTTTTTTTACTATAATAGTTAAATACCTACAGACACTAGTGTTTCATCCTTTCGGGATTCTTCAGTGCAGGGTGTCACCATTACTACCAGTCGAACGATTCGAACCCCGCGACACGAGACATCTCTGGCTCGATTAGCGGAGGCCGTATTCATTCGGCTACTATTAACCGTGTGAAATAGCGTTGAATTTTAAACATTTTAATTTAAATGTTCATTACGTCAGACAGACAGTGATCAAATCGTTATACGATGATCTACGCATAAGAGCTAAATTGACCGACTTTTTAATTCAACAGAAAGTGCTCAACGATAAGAAGCGAATTTCTTAAAGGGGCTGTTAAACCTGAAAGAATAATTATTATTAACATATTCAACTAATTTTACACCTCAAAACACAAAAGATGAGAAAAATTAAACACATTCAAAATTCAGATTTTCTACCTTAAACTCGGATACGTGCCCAGTTTTTTTTTTTTTATCTACAACTCTCAACCTCCCCAAAATATAATATATTTTGTTCAGTTTCGGCTGATTATTATAAGCTTATTTGTAACTACAAATAAAGAAAGGGGTGTGTAGGCAAATACATATATATATATATATATATATATATATATATATATATATATATATATATATAACTACTTCATTTACTCACATAAACCTAATATACGAAAGTATAGATTTATGCGTAAACTTAAAGTATTTACTTCAAAAGTGCTCAATACGTAGGTAGAGCTAGTTAGTAATTTATAAAATATATATGGCGATTAAGCTATGGATGAAACGCAGAATATTCAGTGTAGCTTAATCGCCATATATATTTTATAAATTACTATATATATATATATATATATATATATATATATATATATATATATATATATATATATATATATCGATTATGAAAAAAAACAGTACACTGTTATAAAGTTAATTTTTCATTTAAAAATCGTTGAAAATTTCGTATTGATTCGATCATTACTTGATTTTTGGTAGATTTTTAAAGAGTGACTCCCTCATAAAATACTCATTCTCCCCTTCCTTTTTGTACATGTCTAATTTTATTCAATCATTGTTGGGCTTGTTTCCCACTCCTTGAAAGACAGCAGTTATTTTTTAGTTAATTTTAAATGTAATACTATTTGTGTATTTTTTTAGAAATGAAATTACAATAGAAATATAATGATAAACTTATAAGGCTACGACACCATGATCTATGTGAAACAGGAAAACAATATTAACTCTATTTTTAGTGTCCTATATCGTGTGCATAGCGAATAGCGCACGTTATACCTGTAGATTCTTAGTAAAAGAAAAACTATATTGATAAGATTGTTCTTAATTATGAACTTCTAAAGGTTAAACGAGTCTCGGTACATACGTATTTCGTTAGATTCTTTGTGTGAGAGAGATGCAAGTGTCACTCCAAAAGTAAAGCCTCCTATTTTTAACTAAAAAAAGTTCAAGAGCTACGAACATGGAAGTGGTACAATTAAAACAGGCGACCTTTTGTGCTCCAGAATTTACTTTTCTAAATAGTCACTACCATTTTCAATGCATTTTCCCGAGCGATGAGTGATGGCTGTGCAAGGGCGTCCGGAGCGTGCTTTGTCAAAAGAGTGTCGTTCAAAAAGTAAAGCCCCCTATTTATTAACACAAAAGTTTGAATATCTACCATTAAAACTAGCGACCTTTTGTGGCCTGGAATTTTTTTCTATTTAATCATCATTATTTTCAGTAACGTATCTCTATTTCTGAGACATGTTCATAAGAAAGTTTGCTTTCTTAGAGTTTAACACCGTTAATATCTGCAACAGATGTTACGTTGTTCTTAATATGTTAACACGTAGACCCCCGGGAACTCAACACGTTGTAGCAGAGTACGTCGCAAGGAACATAGAACAAATAATAACTCGTCTCCTTTTTAGTTTTTTATAACAACGACATTTATTTTCCAGGTACTTTCCCGAATAAGATGGTACAATGGGGAAAGAGGTGGCTGATTACTTTTAATGCATCTAAAACTAAGCTTCTATTTTTACATTATCAACGTTCTGATCCCTATCTGGTATCAATTGAAATGAATGGTTTTCGTCTTGGGGAGGTCCCATGTTTTGACAAGCTTCTGGTCTTGACCTTTACTCCAGATCTGAAATTACCAAGTTCGTTGGAAAAATGGTGGGATCCTTCTATCGCTCCAAGAGATATCTCACTACTGATGCAATTCTCTACCTATATAAAAGCCAAGTACGTCCAATGATGGAGTACTATTGCCACATCTCGGCAGAAAGATCTTATCCTTCCTTGACAAAGTTCGTAATAGACTTTGTAGCCTAGTGGAGGATGTCCTTTTCTCTTCCCTGCAACCTCTTTCCCACAGAAGAGATGTTGCGAACCTGTCTCTGCTTTATCATTATTAGTATAGCAAGTGTTTGTCTGAGCTCCAATCTATGCCCCCCCCCCTTCGTCAAACTTACACGAAAAACACTCGTCTAACTGAAATTATTATCAATAATTTCCCCACTTTTTATTTTTGCCTAAACTTAAACGTAGATTCCATGAACAATGCTTCGTTCTTAGAACTGCACGTCTGTGGAAGTCTGATCCGTTTTCCTGCTTTCCAGCTGACTACAATATGGTCGTCTTCAAGTCCAGCGTAAACAAATTCTTGATGAGCCATCCCCTTAATGAATCCAATTTACCAAATTTCCAATGATTGCTACGATATTGTCCCATTAACTACTGTACACTCTTTAACCCTTATCCTCGAGTGGCTTCCGGGTGTTGATAAGTAGTGACTCCTATGTAAAGAAAAAAAAACTTGATTGCGCTCCTTCTTTCTGACCTGTGTCCTCTCGAACGTTTTGAACGTGTTCTCGAACGTGTTCTTCTGTCTGTGCATACGTTCTTTTTTATAGTCTTCTTCTTCTTCCCTATCGTGACGTCATTTCGAACACGGTTCGGCATTTGCATATGCGCGTCTGTTACACAGAGAAATGAAACTTTAAGATTATTAATGCTTAAGTTCATTCATCATAGCAATGCAATTTGTAATTCATATCGATCAATTCAGGCGGAATAAAAAATAGGAGCCATTACTTTTGGAACGCACTTCGTATTTTTGCGTTGAAAAATTAGTAGTTGAATGAACTTAACTGATGAATGTTGGATTCAATCTAATCTTGAAGTTAGGTAAGGGATCTACTATGATAGTTAAATTCCCATTTACAATGCCTCCCCACGGGGAAGGGTTAGACACCAGGGTCCTTTTTTAACGTGGAGAAAAGGAAAAAAAATAAAAATTATCTCAATCGAGAAGGATTTCTCATCCACTGAGAGTGAACAAGAAATTGAAGTGCGGCATCTGAAGAACAGATACTGCACTGTGGGGAAAATGGGGGTCGTTGGTCATCCTTGTCACTCCAGAACTAAACAAAAGTTTCTCTTAGCTAGTATCTTCTTCCACCATAATACCGCATTCACCCTTTCGTACTGGGAGATGACCTACTTAGAACCCAATTGTTTAAAACATTTTTTTATTGGCGTGGAAAAAAAAAAATAACAATAATAGTACAATAATTCATTTGTGTCGAGGGCGGGGGCAGATACTACACTTTGATCTTAGTCCGAAGGCCAAGAACGTAAGTTATAATGAATTATATATTATTTAAAAACAAAAATATCCTTGTTGTTTTGGTATGAGAACAGTTATTCCAGCTTATATGCTCAAACTCGTGCACAGACCGACGAGGAGACCTACCCGTGGATCACTAGGATGCTTTCTAGGACCAATGTAGAGGAATTACAGAGCGCTCAATGACTTTTTTGTTTGTTTGTTTGTTTGTTTGTTTGTTTGTTTTTTGGACTTTGTTGCGACGATTCCAAAGATCCTTTCAACACAGAGTGGACGACGAACGATTGGCAAATCAACCTATGGAAACGCATGTAGTCATCGCGGCATCGGACCACACTATTTATCTTGTACCAATTCCTAAGATGGTATTGATGTTCTTACTCTCGCAGACGCACTGAAACAAGACAATGTGCACTGAGTTACAATGAATATATAAAATGCTAAGAAAACCAAGTATAATTCATGAGTTCAGACGAAAAGCTTCATTGGCTAATTACTGATTGTTGTACAGAATCATACGTTGTATGCCACGGGGGGGACATGGGAATGCTTCCTTTTGCTATCTTATCTTTTAAAATACATTGGAAATTAACTTGACTTGGAGCGCTAATTAAGGATGCAGAAAGATCTGTGTGAAAACGATATCAGAAATCTGAAACAACCAGAGATAAAAACCAGTGTTAAACTTTTCTGCAAATACATATCGTCAGAAGAAATACCATTGAAAAACCGGTGATAAAGCTAGTGTTAAACTTTTCTGCAAATACACATTACCTAAAGAAATACCATTAATGTCACTGAACCAACCCGAAATAATGCCAGTATTAAAATTCTTTGCAAATGCATGTAACCAAAAGAAATAGCATCAAAACCATGCAAAAAAAAACTATTATAAAGCCAGTGTTAAAGTTTTCTACAAATATTACCAAAAGAAATACCATCCATACCACTGACATAACCTGTGATAAAACCAGTGTTAAACTGTTGTATAAATACATTTTTACTAGAAGAAATACCATCTATACGATTGAAACAACATGTGATAAAGTCAGTATTAAACTTTTCTACAAATACACATTACCCAAAAAATTTTTTTTTTACAAATACACATTACCTAAAAGATTTTTTACAAATACACATTACCAAAAGAATTTTTTACAAATACACATTACCCAAAGAATTTTTTACAAATACACATTACCAAAAGAACTTTTTACAAATACACATTACCAAAAGAATTTTTTACAAATACACATTACCAAAAGAATTTTTTACAAATACACATTACCAAAAGAATTTTTTACAAATACACATTACCCAAAGAATTTTTTACAAATACACATTACCAAAAGAATTTTTTACAAATACACATTACCAAAAGAATTTTTTACAAATACACATTACCAAAAGAATTTTTTACAAATACACATTACCCAAAGAATTTTTTACAAATACACATTACCAAAAAATTTTTTTACAAATACACATTACCA
The DNA here is from genome assembly GCF_053919585.1 of Euprymna scolopes. Classification (NCBI taxonomy): domain Eukaryota; kingdom Metazoa; phylum Mollusca; class Cephalopoda; order Sepiida; family Sepiolidae; genus Euprymna; species Euprymna scolopes. Next base: position 125,829,251 of record NC_136488.1, read on the forward strand.
AAAGAACTTTTTTTACAAATACACATTACAAAAAAAAAATTTTTTACAAATACACATTACCCAAAGATTTTTTTACAAATACACATTACCAAAAGAACTGTTTTACAAATACATATTGCCAAAAGAACTTTTTTACAAATACACATTACCAAAAGAAATTTTTTACAAATACACATTACCAAAAGAAATACTACTTATACCACTGAAACAACCTTTGAGAAAGCCACTATTAAATTTTTTGCAAATACATAATACCAAAATAAATATTATACGCAGACGGGTGGTGGTTTTGTCGCAATCCTTCCTCACAGGACCAATTAGTGTAATCAAGCGGTCTCCAGTGTTTAAACGCTGGGCTTATCCTAAGTCCACGTGGCTACACTTTTATCTTCGTCTAGTGATGGGCCCTTCAAAATGTAACCAGACACTTACTTGTTATTGGATCTACCGCTCTGATGCTAAAAGCGAACTAAACGCGCACGACCATAAGTTTGTGTGGCAATACATTTAACTGATTGGCTGGCCGTTCATTATCAGACGCTGTGATTGGGTTCTTCTCGTGAGTGAATGGCTGGTATATCGCTTCTCTTCATGCGGTCTGAGCTGGTTATGGTGTTAGCATTGTAAATAACTGTGTTTTTAAATTAAAGCAATTTAATAATTAATAGTAAGTAGGAGATCATTTTCTTTTAAACGAGAATAATTAATCATAAGATATTTGAGAGTAAACTTTGTGCAAAGAAAAATTAAAATCGCCCAGTACTTAACAATTTAAAGATGCAGGATTTTTTCAACTTGGATTTTTTTTTTTTTTTCAGATGATTTCTCAGTCAAAGGAGGAAGAACTTTTCCACTTAGCTCTTTGGGGGGAAATCAGCTTTGGGGCTAAAGCCCAAAAGCGATGTGTACAGTACAAGCCCTCATCTGCCAAAAACAAACGGTTTTATCAACTTGTAGTTTCCCCTTCTCTATAAACCAGATTGTCATTTCCCCCTCTACTGTTTACCTCCTCTTTCTTCTGGGTTTCTTCCCTTCCCTTATTTCCTTTCTTTCTCTCCTACACACACTTTTTCTTTCTTTTAATCCATATATCTCTTTACTTTCTCCTCCTCCCGTTAAAGTTTAGTTCGTATTATAGCAAAGTTTACTGTAAACTGGGTCCCTGGCTTAATACAAGCCAAATAGTAGACCGTGACATCTCTAAGTATATCAAGCCATATACCATGGCGCTAAATGTCCATTTTACTTCGTTGAGAAATAACTTTTTCCTACAATAAAACCCATACTAGCATTTCTCCGAACTCTGGCCACTTATAAACCTCGTGTAAAACACCCAACCTAACACACTTAGCCTTTAGCCCGTAATCAAGGTTATTTGGTACTGCTCGGCGAATACAACAGCGTCATAATATTGCCACTGAAACAACCTGTGATAAAACCTTCGAGAAAAAAATTAGCAGATAAATTTTACCAGAGACATAACGGTTATTTTAAATAAAACAGTCTTTGTTTTTTCGATTTATGCTTTCTGTTTAGCGGAAGTCGTTTTAAATCTTTCCGGTGTATAACAAGGAATATTTACTTCTGATTAATATTTACATAATTTTAGTATTATCTTAAAACTGTACATAGAAAGAATAATCATTTTTATAGTTTCAAACTAAAATATTTTTTTTTACGGATTGGTTTTATTTTTTAATCGAAATATTTTTTAGGGTTTACTTTAAATTTTTTTTTTTTAATTGTAACGGCTGAAAAAAGTTTCAAGGACAAAACAAAAATAATATTTTGATTATAACATGCTTCATTAACAATAAAACTGTTACAGAAAAAGTACCATTTCAAATTCAAAACTTGCTTTTTATAGGTAGAGTTTTAAAATTAAACTTTAATTTTAATTTATACATATTTCATATTTATTATCATAGAGTCAATGCTCTATTGATTATTATATTGCACCCAATATAAAATAGTAATGTCAAAAGTTGTTTTTTTATGACTCTGGTGCTTTCACCAAAAATTGAAACCAAAATACTTAACTATCCAGCAGTATTCACTAAAATATAAGCTAACGATACATGCATATCATCACTTGAAAAATTAACGCAGTTACGCGTATACATGTATATTTGCGCATGCGTGGGGTATACACACTAACGCCTGTCAATTTCAATTTTTAATTTTGACTCCTTAGAATCTCTTATTTTCGGTTGAAACCCAAATCTATTTCATTCCAAAAGTCTGAATCCCCCTCATATATCAAGTTAGATGTCTGTAGACCAAAAAATGACAGAGCGTTTTGGTAGAGATATCTGTATATGGAACGATCTCTACCAAAATGCTCTGTCATTTTTTGGTCTACAGACATCTAACTTGATATATGAGGGGGATTCAGACTTTTGGAATGAAATAGATTTGGGTTTCAACCGAAAATAAGAGATTCTAAGGAGTCACTTTTATAATATATATATATATATATATATATATATATATATATATATATATATATATATGATGAAAATAATGGAAATAGTATTCCGACAAAATAGAGAAATAAAAAGGAACACACCGTATTATGTGTTCATCAACGTTTCGTCTTTATTTCATCCAGAGGAAGTCTCGAAATAAAGACGAAACGTTGATGAACACATAATACGTTTTGTTCCTTTTTATTTATATATATATATATATATATATATATATATATATATATATATATATAGAGAGAGAGAGAGAGAGAGAGAGAGAGAGATAGATAAATAGATAGATAGATAGATAGATAGATAGATAGATAACCGTAATACTGCGAAGGTCACTGAAACAACCTGTGATAAAGCCAGTGTTAAACATTTCTGTAAATACATATTACCAGAAGAAATATCACCAACCAACTTCGGACACTATAGAGTTTCACGCACTGAGCGCTCACTAGCAAAGCATGATAGAAGAGAAGAAGCAATCTTTCCACATCCGGTATTGTCTTCCCCAACCACTATAAGATAAGAAATGAAGATTAGCAAATTGCTTCTAAAATTGTCTTCAAAAGATGCAATCCAAAACCACTAACAATAAATCATTTGCTTTGGATACTTTGCAGGGAGCATATGACACATTTACATGCAAGATTGCATAATTGCATTGCACTGGTGTCTACAAGTGTCCAGGTTGACTTCAAATGCAAATAGAAACTATGGCCTATTACTTGCTTGTTGATAATTACAATATTTGGTCATGGTTAAGATTATCTGCATTTTTCGACTTCCAGTTTTTGATTGTCTATTTGTTTCTATAGACATAGCCAAGCGGACAAAAAAACTCATTTTTAACATTGAAAAAAAGGGGTATTTCATGTTATCTGAGAGAAAGTTATCGATGCTTCTGTTCAGTTCCGAAAGACAAGAGATACCCCCTGTAGGGGCAGCTGTGTGTGTAATTGTGAGGCAAGGGTTGCGCAATCAACAACCACACCTCGCCTGAATCGGCATTACTTGATTCCAGTGGCAAGAAAAAGTCCAGGACGACTGGAAACAATGCCTGGATAAGCGGAGAGCACATACAGCACCTGGTACTGGCCAGGCTCATCATTGCTTAACTTCGGTGATCTGACGGGAACCGGTGTGTCAAACGTGATTATGCTGTATGAGGAAAGATAATCATCAATCAAAATGGACCATATTTTGTATGTCACCGTCGTCCCGTCTATGGAGCAGAAACAAAGGCAAACAATCCTGACTATAATCGAATATTTGTTATTCTATTCTATCCAGTTTAGCGAAACTTAATTAATTTTTGTGGCATGTGGCTTTGCTAAAGATTGGCCTTATGTTATTGCTAATAATACATACATGTGTTGGAAAGTAAAAGACACCTAAGAAGACGCTGGAAACACAGACATTTCATTTATTAAAAAAATACATGAATTCATAAAGACGGTGAATGAGGTACGTATGATGTCAGTTTAAACATCGAGAATACAGTAATCGTACGACAAATTTGGGGATATCGGATTTGGTATCGGAATCGAAAAAATTGATTTAAATATTTTGTTATTTAAAGCAAAATGTTCCATTGCTGATAATAACGATAAAAAATAAATATTTTGGGGTAGGAATTAGTAAAATGCGGAATGAGATTTTGTTTACAAAATATTTTATGAAACTGCAAGTCATCCATAGAGCTTACTTGGTAAAAGTTAACAAAATAGTAAGGCAAAGGGAATGGGGGGAAAAGGATTTACGTGAATGGATGGCCGAGTGAAAAGTAGAACATCCACTGACGGTAAAATCCAAAAAAAGTTGGTAAAAGTCCGGTATCCAGAAGTAAAAATTCAAAGGCATCCCGTTACATTTTACTAATTACTATCCTCTGATGAGAAAGAAGGTATTTCTTTCGAAACTCCGCGGATTAAGGACAATCCACTTAATTGGTGTTTCTTTTTTGAAAATTAAATATGTTTTTAACTCTTGTTAAAGTGTTTTTAACATGTTTTATTAATTGTTTGTTCTTATATATATATATATATATATATATATATATATATATATATATATATATATATATATATCAGGTGCGAGGTGTTCAAAAGTCGGGATTAATGAAGACAACGAGATTGTTAGATGGTGCTCAATAAAAAGAGCAAAATATTATTATTTTTTATTATTATTTGAGGGTAAACAGTTACATACGGTCGCTACAAATAGCCATCTGTTTCGAGCAATGGACTCCCTCAGGCGACCTGGAACCTCACGACGCAACAAAGAAAAATTGAGGGAAAATGAAAGAAATTTAAAAAGAGGAAAAAGAGCTCTTTAAAAAAAAACATAAAAAGATCATAAAAAGTTTCGAGCTCTCTAAAAAAGAGGATAAAAAAGATAAAGAATAAAAAAGATAAAAAATGGAAAGGCAGCATTTCAGCTTATTGAGAGATTATTCAAAAATATTTAAACAACTGGGTATAAATTTGAAATAATTAAAGTGGTTTATAATTTTACTGGAATTGTAGATTGTAACTGTTTACCCCCAAATAAAATTATATATATATATATATATATATATATATATATATATATATATATATATATATATATACATATATATATATATATATATATATATGTATATATATATATATATATTTAAATAAGGGAGTAGTCACCAACAATGTGTATTTTTTAACATTATTTTATTATTCCGTGTCTTGGTTTTTCATTGAGAATTATGTTTGGATAATTGTAATAATGTTTTTAAGTCATTGAAATCGTTTTTACGCGCGTTTCAGAAGTTCTGTGAAGCGTCCTCGTCATAAATTATTTTCAAATGTGTTAGAGATGTAAAAATGGCAATTTTCATAGTTAACTTGAAGTGTTTCCAAGGGGTGGAGGCTTGTAAGTGTTTATTATTCATTGGCATGTTCAATTTTTATTACTCTTTTATTGAGCTTATCGAGGCCGCTGACCTGGCTGTAGTCACTCTCTCTTTCTGCTAGTGTTTTTTTTCTTTTCCTTTAGGGTGGGGTAGGGTGTGTGTATGTGTGTGTGTGTGTGTGTGTGTGTGTGTGTGTGTGTGTGTGTGTGTGTGTGTGTGTGTGTGTGTGTGCGTTTGCTTTTATTAGTTTGAGAATGTGTATACTGTTGTGCATAATGTGTATTATGAGGCTATTTGCTTCCTAGGAAGGTGACTGTGATCCGAGGTCGTTACTAATGTGTATGTGTGAGGGGAGGGGGGAGGACCAGCTCTTCTGAAATAAGGGTAGGGGTGCTTTCATTCTATTTTGATATTTATTTTTTGGATTCTTGGATTTTAGTATTGTGATTTTTCGTTTTAGTCTTTTCGGGTATTCCTTATATTATGTTTGTTTAGAAAGAGGGGTGTATTTAAAATATGTATAGGGGATTTTTTAATGTTTCTATTTATTTGTCTCCCCATGTGGGTATGGTCAGACCCAGGATCGGTTCCTAGTGTGGGGAAGATTTTGTTCCCCAGAGGGGGGCAATTGGAGGGGGTATAGGTATGGGAGGGGGATGATAGAAGGGATGATAGTTGTTTCAGTCATGAGGGGGTTCTCCTCCACTGACTGAGGAGGGAGCGAGGTGTTGGAACATATATTATACTATGGTTCTAGGTGTTTCCTAGTGTTGTTGGTTTCGAGGTTAAGTAGGGTTGGTATTGTTCAGTGTGTTGTATTAGAGATAGGGGTGTTATGTCTGTGTGTGGTTGTATGCGCGCACGTGTGTGTGTTTTAATGTGTCGGTTGTGATTTATGTGTGGGTGTGTATATGCGTATGTGTATGGATGTGCATGCGAGATTACCTTGCATTTCATGTTTTTGCGTGATGATATTAGGCTCTGTTCATTTCAGGAGTGAATCTGGTGATGAAGATTTTTTCCTTTGTAAGTAAATAAAAATAATTGTCTGTTTGGAAGATTGGCATTATATTGAAGCTGTTTCCACTGCATGTGTGTACGTGTTTTGAAACATAGAGGTGTCTGTTATCTGCAATTTTGATGTTGCTCTTATGTAAGGCCACTCTATTGCTGAAATTTTTGGTGGCGCCTATGTAGGATTTGTTGCATGTTGTGCATCTTAGTGCATATACTACATTTCTGGAGGTGCAATTTAGATCCTTTTTTATTTTGAATGTTTGTGCTGGGTTTTTGAATGTGTATGTGTTACCTTCTATTATTATGTCACATACTCCACATCGCGGTTTGTTGCATTTTGTAACCCCTTTTGTAGTATGTGGGACGAGTTTTGAGTTTTTGTAGTATGTGGGACGAGTTTTGAGTTTTTGGGTTGGCGTTTGCTTTTTATTATTTTTGTTGTTTTAAGTATGTTGTTTAGTTTGTCGTTCTGATTGAGGAGGATAAGGTTTTTTGTTATCTGTGTGAATAATTCTGGGTTGCTTGTGTTGTGTGTAGAGACTTATGCTAAAATGTGTTCTTTGTTGTGTTCTTTTGGGGTTCTTAGTTGGTCTATTGGAATTTTTTCAGCCAGTTCAATACCTTTCTGTATTAGTGGTAGTGGATATCCTCTTTTCCGCAGTGTTATTTGTAGTTCATTCAGTCTAGTTGAACGGAGGTGTATGACTGAATGTATGTATTCCATGACTCGTATTAATAATTAAATGTTAAGTATTTATTGATTTTAAATTATCAGTTAAAATAAAATCTACAAATGACCCACTCTTATAAGTTTATTTTTACATTTGTGAAAATATATACAAATATCACATAAGTTTATTTCCAGTAATTCGATCCCCCACCAAAAAAAAAAAATCAATTCTCTATTTAGAAATTTAAAAAGAATCGGAATTGTATCCGAGTCGTGAAAGTACTGAAATCGTCCCATCACTATTCTTAGCGCATTGAACACCATTAAAATTAGTGAATGAACATTTTAATATATTATTTTGGATTTTGTGTGGCATAGGCGTTATCAAATTTGTATGATCTTTTGATAAAATGTATATTTTTCTTCGGATATAATTTAAAAAAAAAACTTCTAATTATTCAAATAGAACAAATATTACAAAATATTTATCTTATTCGTGTTGTTAACTTAGACCATACTTTTAAAAAACTTGTAAAGGAAAGGAGTTTAGTTTTGGTTAAATATAAATGACTTTTCATCAGAAAAAAATCTTTACAAATTTCATACGCGAAAAAAAAACACCGGAAATATGTATATATAAAGAGAAGCAATTTTCTTTCGAGACGTAAATAACACCATTGAGATACCTTTTCCGTCGCAATTTCACCGGCGACTTGGCTTCCCAAGTTATGACTTGCCAGAATTGGTCAAATGGACAGAAGCCCCAGGCTGGTCACAATAAAGGGAGGTAATGAAATAGTTCCACAATCGACGTGAATAACATTATTATCTGTATAACAGTTAAAATAATTTATTAGGTTTGTGCAAAAATAACTTATTAGGTTTGTGCAAAAATAATGTCGTTTTTTTATTTATTTTACGTTCAATTTTGTCAAAAAAAAACGACATTATTTTAGCACCAACTTAATAAAATCGGGGTTTTAACACTTGGCGGATCAAACACTACAAACCCTATGAAATGTCGAACAGATCTCTGAACACTGTCCAAAGTTATGATGTCCTTCAATCAGATACACATTTGGTTTTATGTGAGTGTAAACCCAGCTCTCCAGAATGGGATACTCTGGAGCGGAACAAAAATTAATATTGGCCCAATGTAGAAGAAATTCTCCTTCAGTGACCTAGAACAGAAAAGGCAAAGTGCTGCATTAAAACAGATACTACACTTGGATCTTGGCCAAATGAACTGCCATAGACCATTTACTCTTGCTTTCCTTATTTTATCTTCACATTCTATGAGCCAGGGGGAAGAATTGCTGTTTTCAAGGTCAGGGTGTAGTCCATCTAACATTTATCATTGGCGAGTTTTTTACTCTGAAGTAGTATTTTGTAGCTCTTTACATCAAGTGGCTTCATGCCTTGTCTGGCGCGATTTCCATAAATAAAAATGCTTCGTAATTAGTTTCGCATTTTTGTAAACATGCAAGACAATCTGTCGAGTACTCCTAAAATAAAAAAGGGCTGTCGTATCTAAGATCATGATAGTGCCAAGAAAAGAGGATGTCAGGATTATTAAGGATTTTATATGTGATATTCAGTTGAGAAAAAAAATCCGTTGAACATTAATTACTGAAACTTGGTGGACATGACAGATATAGACCCACGTTTATTTCTCTCGAATACGGTTTGATTGCAAAAAGCTATAAAAAAAAATTTTAACGACTAGAGAGGGGGGGCGTAAAATACGCTTAAATATAATATTTTAATTTGTTCATATTTCGTATATATTATTAATTATATAATTATAAAACTCAAATGAACTTGTAACGAGTGTTGTAACCCAACATCCGGTTTACGACTTCCGGTTGCACATGCGTACATAAACCCATAACAGCGTAAACAAATGGGTAAATCGTTGTTGTAAAATGCTCTTATGGTTGTCAATGGGTTAAAGTAGATTTATTTGTAAGAAAATTGCGTTAAAATAACTTAAACGTAATACGAAAATGAACGATGTAAAAAAAAGCAGTAAATATTAATAATTGTTTATTTGGATAATTTAAACACGAAAAAAATTGGGATGCTGCAAACCTTTCTCACGTTCGTAACTGTTGAAACAAACAGGGTTACAGTGGTTACCGATTATAAGCTATGGCTAATGGTGATATAGCCAGGCGCTAGGGACTGCAGTCAACAGTGTGAGAAACGGTTTAGTTTTATTATAAGCTACCACCCGCTCAAATCAGGCAGACTCTGACAAATTAGGTGCTATTACTTCACCACACACTACCTGCATGTGTGTGCAGGACTCAGCGTTCAGTTATTCGTCAAAGAAATGTAAGCTTACCTTTGCTACATTAAATGCCCGGACAATGACTACGGGAATGAATACCGATAATTTTTCTGACCTTGATGATGCTCGAAAAACTAATGTGATTGATCGACAATTGCTCAAGAGTACTATTAATATTGTATCAGTGCAACAAGTGAGGCTCTCTGGAAGTGGTCTCGTCAAAGAAACGAGGCTCTCTGGAAGTGGCACCATCAAAGAGGAAAATTATACATTTTACTGGTTTGGTGGACCGGAAGGAGAAGTGAGAATGTACGGCACTAGGTTTTCTGTGAGGAACATTCAGACGCCATCAGCAACATCTGACAAGCTTTCCCATCTGAGGCTCATCACAGGGTAGTGTTCTCGTCTTATCTGCCTACGCGCCAACTGTTGATGCCAAAGCATCAATGAAAGATGTATTCTATGAGCAATTAGAGGAAAAACTAAAAACATGCTCTGAGAAAGAACGCACAGTGTTACTTAAAGGTATGACTACTTGGATCGGGGCTGATTACATAAGCTGTCCACAATGCCTCGGAAAATTTTGAGCTGAAAGAATAAATGAAAATGGGCAACGCCTCCTTGAGCTCTGCTGCAGAAACAACTTAATCATCACAAATAAGCTATTCCCAGGTAACCCTTTTCATAAGGTGTCCTGGTGTCATTTAAGATTATCCCGCTAGCATCAATTTAACTTCGTCATAACCAAAATAAATAACAAGAGCGAAGTACACAACACACAAACATATCACAGCATTGTGGTGTCTCGAATGGTGCGTCACTCAAAGCGCTACTATAAGAGAGTTATTAAATCGCTTAGGATTGACCTCTCAAACACCAACATTCCTTCCAAATGTGATAAGTTCTGTGAGACCTTGTATGAAAAGTTTCAAACACCCACAGACAGACAGATCTAGAACAGTGCTGGACACCAATGAAGAAATCAATCCAAGATTGTGCTGTTTATGTATTTAGGTAGACAGCCCAGGAGAAATCTAGATTGGTTTTCTCTCTCACTTCTGACCATCCAGTCAGTTCTCGAAGAAAATCGACATGCCCTTCTCTCCCATAAAATCAGACCAACTAGGAAAAGTAAAGAATACCACAAGAAATGTCGTGCGGAAACTCAAAGGGTCACTAGAAAATATGTGAAGAAGTATTTGGATTCTATTTTCTCTGCAATTGAAACAGCCTGTGTTGCAGGAGTTATTCGAGGAATGAACTCTGGAATAAAGCCTGCATCTCCAAACAATCACTTGATATCCTTAAACGTAAAAACGGTACAACAACCATGGATAATTTGGAGAAATTAGATCGATGAATTCAGCATTACATTGACTTGCATAATGGTGACAGCAACGTGTCTCACCACCCATTCAGTCAATCAATCCTTTCCCAACCCTAAATAAACTAGATGAAGAACCAACCATTTAAGAAATAGCCAAAAGTAATATTTGCTCTCCGCAACAATAGAGCTGCAGGTGAGGGCGGAATATCCATTGAGCTCATCAAAGCAAGCTGAGGGCTTCTTACTGAACACATTCATCGGCTTGTCCTCAACTAGTGGGCCCACAAACCTGTTCCACAAGATTTCAAAGATGCAAAAATTACAACACTTTTCAAAAACAAAGGTTCAAAAGGGGGTTGCAACAATTACCGTGGCATCTTACTTCTCAGTAACTGGGAAATTGATGGCTCGTCTGCTCCTCTCACGTCTACAGAAAATTGGCGAAACTGTGTATTATGAATCGCAATGTGGTTTTAGGACAGGTCGGTCAATTACGGACATGATCTTCTGTGTGAGACAGCCCCAGGAGAAGGCATGAGAACAGCAACAACCACTACATATGGCTTTCGTAGATTTGACAAAAGCACTTAACATGATCGACAGAGGAGTTCTATTCCTCGTCCTTGAGAAAGCAGGCTGTCCCTCTACCCTGCCGTCACTCATCAAAGCATTTCACGAGAACATGCATGGGCGAGACTTGTCTGACTGGTTTCCGATCAATCGTGGAGATTCAAAGCTAAGTCGAAAGTTTAGGAATTAATTGCCCACGAACTCCTCTATGCTGATGCTGCTGCTCTTGGCACATCTTCCGCTGAGGATCTTCAACAACTTTTAGACTCTTTCTCAAACTCATGTTGACATTTCGGACCAACAATCAATCTTTAGAAAACCGCCATCCTATCCCAATCATCAGAGAGTGTTAATTTTACAATAGATAATACAACACTGGAGAATGTGAATAAAATCAAATACCTTGGTTCAACCATCGCCAAAAACACTACTCTTGATACCCAACTTAGCGCGTGACTTGGCCTAGCCTCTACCAAAATTTGGGAGTCTCAAATAGCGCGTTTGAAAGAACAAGTATCTGATTATCAATACAAGAGTCCATGTGTATGAATCGTGTGTGTTGAGTGTCCTCTACGGGGCTGAGACGTGGTTTGCATATCGTCCTCAAGAGTCCAGGATTAGTGCCTTCCATACAAAATGTCTGTGATCAATCATTGGCGTGTCATGGGAGGACAGAATGACAAACGAGGAGCTCTTCAGACGGATAGGTTCGGGCGCACTTTCCTCGAGACTTAAATTTATGAGACTTCGGTGGATAGGCCATGTAAACCAAATGTCATATTAATACCTACCTAAATGTATTGCGTCGTGTTTTGAAAGAAGGTACTCGGCCTGTTGGTCGTCTGGGTCTCAGATTCAAGGATGTGCTAAAGCGAGATCACGGGGATTTCTTTGTGGAATATGAGCAATGGACGGCACTATCCCGGGATCAGGATGCTTGGTAAGCCAAAATTTATGCCGGGAAACAGAGAGATGAGACGGAAAACAAAAAAAAAAAATACGTCGATCCAAGACGCCATAGTTTTGACCTCTATAGCAGTGTCGGTTACGACAGACGCTTGCAAAAGAGAAAGAGAGAGATTACAGTGTTATTTATAATATTATTTGATTATATACATGTGTATTATATACTGTACTATATACGGCATAATCGCGTTGACACACCGATTCTCGTCAGATCACCAAATTTAAGCAACGTTCAGCCTGGTTAATACCAGATGGGTGACGAATTGGAAATTCTAGCCGCTGTATGTGCTCTCCGCTTATCTCAGCATTTGTTTCCAGTCGTCCTATACATACACTTCACTTGCCACTGGTATTTTATAATATCGACTAAGGAGAGGTGTGGTTGGAGATTGCGCACAAAAATTTCACGCGCAGGCACCCGTACATGGGTAACCATAGTCTGTCAAAGATTGAAGGAGCCTTGGTTTTGTATATACTGTACTGTATTTTGTTAGTAATTGTTAATATATACTGTATAAAATTTTGCTTAGCCCCCCCCCCTTCCGCCACCAAACCCGAAACGAATTAATGCAGTATCCTGGGATTCTACTGTAATTGTAAAACAGGCACAGGGAGCCAACATTGCACTGATGATACAGAGGCTGGAGATTGGCCGATAGTGCGGGACCTATAAGAGTTGAGACTCTTTTTTGAACCCTGTCTAAGAGTGAGAGACTAGTGGTAGCTATACAATCCCATATGAGGCAACAATACTCCAAGCATTGGCGACTTGTGACTTCATAAAGATACGGTGTGAGTAATTTTTTTCTCTTGTTAAAATACAACCTTGTGGATTAGAATGCTCTAGTAAGGAGACAAGTAAATAGAAACACGGGGGAAAACTCAGATATAGACTGAAGTTTACTTTATCAAATACTAACGTGTGTAGAGGTGGTGTCGTAAGGAACACCGAAACAACAGTAGGCAGCCTGGATGGAGAGAGATGTTAAAAAAAATTGGTAGTAACGCGGGGTGGGGATCAAAAGTGTCCGAGACACTGAGCTTCATGATGATGATTGCAGCGTCTTATCAGACGAGTGCCACTCTCTAAGACACACTGCCACTCTCTAAGACACACTTTGGCCTTCTTCAGGTGCATCTTGTCGAACTTGTACGGGATTCCGAACGGAACCCTTTATTTACTTCACGGGAGTAACATGTTCTCATTTCGTCAGCCATGACTGGAGGGAGATCCTAAGTAATTCGTAACTGTATTTTTCGATCGCTCACACAGAGGATTTCAACCTTCAGGAGAATATCACTTATACAATTGATTTTTTTCCAAGTACTCGACAACTGCGTCACAAGTCATTGATTGTCAGCCATATTTGAGAGTTTCTCAATCCACTCAGCTTCCGCAAGCAAGCAAACGTAACAGAAAACTGCGCAAGAGATGTATATTTTATTTACAGACCCATTTAGTATAAAGCCAGAGCATTAATCCTATTGTGTTAACGATATGTCCAAAAATAACTTCCATCGCCACAGGACCATTTTAATAGACAAATGCCTGAGAGAGTATCTGTACACAAATGATGTTACAGAGTCTTAGCTTTGTACGACAGCTTTGTACGACCAAACATTTATACATATATTATATTATAGATGGAATGTAGGAAATATGATACATTTCATTAATACTTCTATACGTGTCGTTGTTGAAGGTCGCCCAGTATATATTTATGCTTCTTTATTTTTCTTTGATTTATCGATGTTATCGATTGCAACATAAGTCGAATGTTAAGCTGATTTTTCTTTCTTTTTTCATCAAATAGTTCTCTAATTTCATATATTAAATCTATCACTCTTTCTGCTTCTTGTAGAGAAGGTTCATTGTATCGCTCTAAACATTTTCTCATACCTGAGGCTATTTTATCTGTCTCTGCAAATTTACCAGCAGACCATGTGTGGAGTATTGCTGTTATATTTGGACTGGTGAATCTCTGTTCCGTTTGAGGGTTCTTCGGAAGGTGCAAGAACGTATCTGTAATTTTATTGGTTCTACGCTTTCTTTCTCATCCGCAAGCTATCTCTCATGGACGTGATATTGTAGACTCAGTCTTTTCTATAAATAATATTTTACCAATTGTTCTGTTGCCTGCTTCCTTTGTTCCGGCTCGTTTGCGACGGTGAGTCAAAGGTTAGAGTGTGGCTGGTAGTGCGAGATCTTATTTTAATTGTTGCCAAAAGTATTATTGGTTAAAAATTCCCAAATTTAGTAATATGGAAATATTTTCTCCTGATGTTTTTTTTTATTAAAAAAAAAAAAATTTCTTGCACTGATTAATCGTTTATGAATACAAATAAAATAAAATATTACATTTGGAAATTTTTGAGATCTGTTATTAAAATAATGAAGTAGTGCGAGATTATATTGAAGACACTTTTCTAGGGCGGATTTGTGAAAAAAAAAATTATTAGGTTGTTGATATTGCCTTCTCCCCTGCTAGCAACGGGGAGAGAGGTTTATTGAGGTCACGAATTTTTGAGGCCGTGGTTTCTTCGTTTATAATCGATTTTTTCGCAATTTCTTCTTATGTCTTATCGTTTGAATCTTCCAACCGAAGCGATTACTTCTTTCCGTCGTTCTCAATTGTCAAATCCATTTCTATTAACTATCACAGCAGGTCGAGCTGACCTCCGAGTACACTAAGCTGACTCCGACTAAACCCCATTCAATGTTATTCTCAACTAACAAAATTATACTCGCCCAATATTTAGCATCTACGATGTAACCTTTGGCCTTCTTCAGGGGCATCTTGTCGAACTTGGACGGGATTCCGAACGGAACCCTTTATTTGCTTCACGGGAGTAACATGTTCTCATTTCGTCAGCCATGACTGGAGGGAGATCCTAAGTAATTCGTAACTGTATTTTTCGATCGCTCACACAGAGGATTTCAACCTTCAGGAGAATATCACTTATACAATTGATTTTTTCCAAGTACTCGACAACTGCGTCACAAGTCATTGATTGTCAGCCATATTTGAGAGTTTCTCAATCCAGACTCAGCTTCCGCATGCAAGCAAACGTAACAGAAAACTGCGCAAGAGATGTATATTTTATTTACAGACCCATTTAGTATACAGCCAGAGCATTAATCCTATTGAGTTAACGATATGCCCTATATTAAAGAGCGATGTTTCACGCATCTTACACATTAGAGTTTCAGATCTGAAGGCAGCTCTTCTGAGTCTGTGTGCCGATTTAATTTAAGAGATAATTAGGTTGTGATACATTTCATCAAACAAATGATTAAAAGCAACCATGAAAGCGAAGTGGGGCATTTTGAGTTGTAAATATATGTAAACTACTGTCAATAAGTATAATGATCTATCAACTTCTATAACCCAAAAACTAAAACATTCTCTCTATCTATCTATCTATCTATCTATCTATCTATCTATCTATATCTATAAAATTATAAAACTTTGTGGACCTTGCATCCTTCTTGTCTTTGGCGATCTTTTGAAAAAGGGATGACAGGTGAATTTTTTATATATATATAGTTATATATATATATATATATATATATATATATATATAGGGAGAGAGAGAGAGAGGGAGAGAGAGACAGACAGACAGACAGACAGACAGACAGAGTATGGGCGTGGCTCAGGGGTAAATGAATGAGGGTGGAAAGTTGTATGTTTTGGTTTCGATTCCAGCTAATTGCATTCAAGTCCTATGGATATATTTTAGTTTTGATCTCACTAATAATCGATGTATATATATATATATATATATATATATATATATATATATATATATATATATATATATATATATATATATAATTTCTTTATTTAATCACATAAATCAATATACGAAAATTAAAAGATAGTGAGTACAAAAATATCGATATCAGATATAAGCAACAAAATACCGATGCCTCTAATAAAATTAAAAATAGAAGAAAAAGATATATAATCTGGTATACGCGGCCATACAATCATATATTATAAAAAGAACTTGGCAAGAAATTTTTAGACCTAATCGAAAAGCACTTCCCATAACCAATCCCTTACATAAAATCTTTAATAAAGATAAGCTACAGTTATCATAGAAGCTGCTGCAAAAATTTAGAGATGATAATTAAAGCACATAATCATAAAATATCAAATAAGAGCAATGAAAACTATTTATAACAAAATAAAAAAGTGAACAACATGAGAAAAATAACACTAACACAAAGGACAAAATGTAACTAGTAGAAATAATAATAATAATAATAATAATAATAATAATAATAATAATAACAACAATAAACTAAACCCAAATAGTAACAACACTCAGAAAAATAAAAATACAAATAACGAACAAGATAAATGCAACTGTAGATCCCGCACACTCTGCCCACATCAAAATAAATGTTTAACCAAAAGCATAGTTTACCAGGCCACAATATTTGCAAAAGAAAACCCGAATAACAATAAATATTCGTAGGTATGAACTTCTTACATTTAAAAACCTGACTATAAAATTACGTTCAAAAACAAAAAATACAGAATAAAAACAGCGCTAGCAAACTAATACTGGGAACTAAAAAAAGTGGACGCTCGCCGATAGTCGAATGGAAAATAGTAAGAAACGCAAGTACACGTAAGGACCTAGACGATCCATGTAGATTATGCCTAAATGAAAATTTTGCTATACCATTCTGTAAAGAACCCGAACATCTTTTAAACTGTAGGAGAAAAATAAGGAGCAACTGTGTGCACAGGATAAACTTTATTTTAGGATACAAAATCAATTTTTAATTTTACAATAAACATAGTAAATAAATAAATAAAATAAAATAAAATAAACATAGATATTCATAAATAAGTATATATATATATATATATATATATATATATATATATATATATATATATATATATATATTAAACCAACATATTATTCAAAATAATATATCTGATTAAACCTAGGCTGAAAGTAGGTCAGCTTACTACAACAAAAGGATATCTACCCTTCCCATAAACACACACAAAAAGAAGTTGTTATGGGTTTAGGGCATATTCGGATTCTGCAACGCACTAGGCGGTGATCAGTATGGCATTCTGCGCTGGGCATCACTCGGGTATGTAAGACGTCTCTGAGGTATCTTTGGCGAACTAGAATATAGTCTATGAGGTGCCAATGCCTGGACCGAGGATGCATCCAAGTTGTCTTTAACTTTTCCTTTTGCTGGAAAAAGTAAGCGCACATTGTCGTTGCAGTTTCCGACGCCATGCCTGCCAAGCACACCCCTCCAGCCATCTGCGTCTTGGCCCACTCTGGCGTTGAAGTCGCCAAGGATAATAATCTTGTCCGCTGGAGGAGTGCGCCGCAGGACATGGCGGAGCTCTGAGTAGAATATGTCCTTTTCTTCAGATTTAGCTTGAAGAGTTGGGGCATACACACTGAAAATCGTGGCATATGCTCTCATTCTGTCAACTATGACTGGGCAAAATAATTAATTCTTAATTGTATTTTGAGTGTCGCCCGCACCGAGGATTGAAGTGTAAATTAATAACTGGCGTATGACCCGTGACGTATTGGATAAAGTACTTAGTAAATTCACTTGTAGAGGTTGAAGGTTCAATCCTCAGTGCAAGCAACACTCAAACTACAAATGTTGTAAAAATAAGACACCAGTTAAGAACAGTTGTTCGAAGAATTCGATTAATACGAATAACCAACCCTTATTTGCAAAATTTAGAAACATAATATTCTTTCTTTTTCGGTTTAGACTATTATTTTATAATAGGAATAGTAGTGCGAACACTGGGGAAGAATGTGTTCTTTATTCTTTTTGACGGAAAGTGTACACGCTTAAACAATAAAAAGCAATTATTTTCGTATTAAATTTTTGGACGCCATGCACATACACACCTACACGTACATCTGATACAAAGTTAATTCTTCTAACGAGGACGGCCACTTCTTAGTCAAGCAGCAGGGTCAATTGGGCTCCGGAAGTTCTTGCGCGTTGACTGATTTCAGTGAGTGTTACTTGCGCAGAGCCACACCCACTTTTCAGTCATTTAAGTTTTCACAACGAGTTACACTATACTTGAAAAGCAAGAATGAAGCATGAAACCGTAGAACAAAAACCAAAGCAAAGAACTTTCCTATTTTTATCGCCGTACTAACAATTAAACGAAACTTTTACAGACAAAGTTTATACACTATAATTCCTCATCAGTGGAACAATATACAGGGTGACCGCTTTCCGATATGGGCATCTTCACGTCTAATGTAAACAAATACTTGTGGAGCAATACTCCTCGATAATCAATAATATTTTATGTAATCTTTTGCCCCTCAATCCAATATTTCTAATTCTATGATAATGGCGATCCAACTGAAAAACTCTTTAACCGTTAGCCTCGAGTGCCACCTAAGCCTTGATAAATGGTGACCTACTAAAATATAATGAATGAATTAATTCTCCATATATATGTGTGTGTATATATATATATATATATATATATATATATATATAGAGAGAGAGAGAGAGAGGAAGAGATAGATAGATAGATAGATAGATAGATAGATAGATAGATAGATAGATAGATAGATATATGGATGGATAGATAGATAGATAGATGGATAGATAGATAGATAGATAGATAGATAGATAGATAGATAGATAGATAGATAGATAGATAGATAAAATTGTCGCCCTAGAAAAAAACGACATGATTCATTTCCGTTTGATAAATCCGTATTTCTTTTTTTCTTGCTTTTTTTCTTTTTTGTTTTTTCTTTTTTTTTTTTTTTGTAGATCATCTACTAGTTGATTAATTGTGTACAAATCCCAAGAGCGATAGAAACCTTCTACCATGTCTGAAAATGACGCAATATTCAACGAGCGAAATCGGAGATGCGCCGATGCACAAATCGCGCTCCCTCTCGATCCAAGTTATGGCAACAGGACCATTGCCAGCACCCCCAAAATGCAAACCCAAACGGTTCAATGCTTGATGTAGACAAAGCTTCTTTCTTAGAACTGCACGCCTGTGGAACTCTGTTCCGTCTGCCTGCTTCCCACCTAACTACAACTTGGATGTCTTCAAGTCCAACGTTAACAAATTCCTAATGAACCGCCCCCTTAAGTAAACACTTCATCAAATCTCCACACTAACGTAATGTACTTGTAATAACCCTTATCCCTGAGTGGCTTCCGGGCCTTGATAAGTGATGATCACTGTGTAAAAAAAAAAAAGTTTCCGGCAACGATTATGGCCTTTGGTGTGGTTTCAAGTAAGAGGCACATCATGCCACCTCACATCTTTGAAAGTCAACACAAAAGTTTACCCGGATGTGCTGAAGAATGTGGTGAATCCCTGGCGCAATCAGGCGACCCCTGGCAGACTATGGGTGTGGCAACAGGACTCGGCGCCGGACAACAAGTCTAAAGAGACCCAGGCCTAGCTCCAGCAGGAGGGCTATGACTTTGTATCCTTCTCTCACTGGCCGCACTTCTCCCTCGACATGAACCCACTGGACTACATCGCTTGGTCATACGTCGAGAACATCACCAACATGACCTCCCACAACACTAAGGTCATCGAAAGTTTTACATCGCCTAACGTCTTCAATTCTCATTGGACAAGACCCACTGCCATAAAGGAGGGCCTTCGCCCCAACGCTGAATAGATCTGTATTTTGATACTGCGCTTTATATCAAATCTTGATTAGATCCGGGAATTCAGTCGGTAGAAAGCTGGATCTGATGGGTCAAATGGAGTTTTGATGTAAGCTCCAATTTGACCCGTAAGTGTGCTTATAGTGCCAAGATATTTGAAGCGCTCAAACGTTTTAAGATGTATTGAATAGAAGGAAGGAGATAATAACACAGTAAAAGTGATTCAAATAAACTTCGATACATTTTTAGACGTTAACCTGTTCAAAGCACAACTAGCGATATATATATACTAGCAAAAGTACCTGTCGTTGACTGGGTTCAAAAACAGCCGACAGAAAATGGGCTATGATTTATGAAAGTATCATAGGTTATGAAAAGGAAGGGTTGTAAAGAGATAGCTTCGAATTTGGGGGTATCAAAATCAAAGCAAAATATGATGAAAGTAAAAATAAAATAGATAAACCCCATAATTTATTATACCATACCTGTTCACACTGAAACACTTATCACAATATTCTGTGGATCTATATTAAAAAACCTTGTTAAACTTCGTGACATATTTCCATTCTATGGAGGTCAGGCGCGAACGAACACCCCATAATTTTATTATACCATATTTCTTCAAACTGAAACAAAAATGATTTGTTGTATATTGGGTCATATGAAAAGAAGGTTTGTAGCTATGTAATAGGAGGATATATTCATCCTGAATAAAAAAGGGCTCCTTATATCCTTAAAAAGTACAGCAGTCAAGGTGTATAATATACCATGTGTAGCATGTAATAGCAACATAAATGTAAGCATATCTTAGACGGAAACATATTTTACCTAGGGCAATGGTAGTCATAAAAGACACAAAGAGCGGGCTTTTTTAATCTACATATTAATAGGATAGCGTGTGTGTTATTCATATTCTGTGTCACGATTACATCCGAGTGACTGTCGTTTAATTGATATGGCTTTCCATTTCTTGTAATAAATAATTTTACCAAGAATTCTTCATAAGTTTTGGTTTCGGTTTCGATCATAGCTAATTGAACTTCAGTAATCTTTTTTTATGAACAATTTTATCAAGAATTCTTCATAAGTTTTGGTTTCGGTTTCGATTATAGCTAATGGCACGCAAGTCATTTTTTTTTAATAAATATCGTATTAATATATGTAGATGACTCCACTGTGGCGATACTCCTATAAAAAATAAGTATTTTCAAAAATTAACTAAAGCGAATTATGTTTTAAGTGTGCTGAACATGGATATAAAGGATAGAATAGGTAGTCGGACGCAAATATCAATATGCAGGAGGAAATGGGTTTAATATTAGAAATCGGTGTTTCCTTTATATATTTGATATATTAATGCGTCAAACGGATGTTTTATCTGATAATCGATGTTTTATTTAAGCGTCAATGTGCACATTATTGTTACCTTCAATTTAAAGGCAAATGAAATGGACACGTGTGATAGGTATGCACACACACACACACGCGCACGCACGCATACACACACACACACACACACACACACACACACACACATATATATATATATATATATATATATATATATATATATATATATATATATATATATATTTACAAAAGAGTTGGATGATTATGAACGTAACTAAGCAAATGTCAACGAGTGCGGATAGTAATAGAAAGGAAGGAAGAAAAACCTACTTAGAGTCGATTGTTGTTCAATGTGATTGTTGTGTGTAATTCACTTTCGTTGGCGGAGGGCGGCGGTAACTTACAGGGTGTGAGAAGGCAAACGTTCAGTGCTTTCCAAGTATTCTTGCGCGCCATAAAAGAAACATCTCCATTGATCTGCGTTTGGTCGCTTTACTTTCTGGTGTTAGACCGCGATGAACTCATTCTGTTGGTTTGCCTCTTTCTCGCTTTTCCATATATCGAACTCTTTTCTTTTATCCATCTCAAAGACGGTTCTCTCTCTTACACACATATACACACACACGCGCGCATACATACATACATACATACATACATACATACATACATACATACATACATACATACATACAAGCATTAAAATTGAAATTGAGATAAAATCAAAAACAGAAGAGTAAGATAATAAGGAAGAAAATTATAATTGCTTATCTCCCCTTATTTCTCTCTCTTCTTTTCTTTCATTAACTTTCTGGATACTCCACCCTCTCTCTCTCTCTCTCTCTCTCTCTCTCTCTATCTATCTATCTATCTATCTATCTCTCTCTCTTTCTTGCTTTCTCTCTTTTTCACAGACACATACTTACACATATATATATATACATATAAAAAGTCAAAACTCATTTGAGGAGGGTTAAAATAAATATATAATTAAAAGATTGGCGGTTCTGCACTATTGGGACGCGGTTTTGTAACCAATAAATGGAGTTTTCAGATAAAAAAAAAACAATGGTTTCAGCTATCGTCAATTCTAATAAGTTACAATGGTAGCTTCCAAATTATGTAGTTGGAATACCTGAATATTACTGAATTATTAAAAAAAAATAATTTCAATTGTAGTAACAGGTGAAAAAAATGCCGCCATCTTGTTTAAATCGAAACGGAAATTACCTCCCTTTTGAACTCCCGTATGCCTTACGATCATTTCCATTAAATTCTATTTTGTATTTTTTTTTAAATAAATAATTTCCGTACCTCATCGATTTTCGTAATTTTTCGATATAATCATCTTAAAAAGACGCGGAATACGTAGATATTTACAGTGCCTCCCCACGGTTAGACACCAGGGTCGTTTTTTAACGTGAAGAAAAGGTACAAAAATAAAAATTGTCTGTCGTGAAGGATTTCTCCTCCACTGAAAGAGAACGAGAAATGGAAGTGCCGCATCTGAAGAACTGATACTAAACTTTGATCAGCAGGGTGACTCGACGTTGCCCGGGGTTGAATGATAATCAATGAATGTTTCACACTCCAATATTTTTATTGTCATCGAAATCGATGAGATAGGCCCTTTTTCAATCAATTCGTTGCCTGCTCTAATTGGAGACCCATCGAGATGCACCTGGAGGAAGCTTCACATGACCCTCGCAGATGCTAAGTTCACAATACATTGTAGTCTACATTGCACTGTAGAGAACTTGCATTTGATTTTATAAAATTATTTTTATATATAATTGCTTACATTAAAGGTTAAATTGCAAAAATTAAGTACGATACTTCAATTATGCTCTAAACAGAAACATTTATTTCATACGCGCTCTTGTCATATCCAAGAACATACTGTTGATGTTATATGTCTGGCATTACCGGTTGTGCGGTAATAATGAATTAAATTTAAGTTTAAAATGAACTTATTGATTAATTAACTCTAGGTCTAATTCCTCCCCCCCCCAAATTATATATATATATATATATATATATATATATATATATATATATATATATGTAGTAAGCTATGAAAAATTATATGGCAATTAAGCTACACAGAATATTCCACGTTTCATTCTCGTTAGAATTCGTCAAGCTCATGCGAAAAGTGTTGGTTGTCGCGCGTTTATATATACGCATATGCTATTGACTTTTTTGTTAGCCAATCAGCTTTCTAGTTGCCACTGCCAATGGGCAGGGACTTACAGGACAAATGCGCAGTTGACCTCCAGTTCAGCTCTTCTCTTTGTGTGTTTATGGGATGGGTAGATGTTCTTTTTGTTGTAGTAAGCTCGCCTACTTTCAGCCTAGGTGCAGTTGTATATGTTATTTTGTGTGGGTTTTTTTTAATTCCATATTTCGGATATTATGTTAGTATTATATATATTTGGGTGATCGGGTTTCGATCATGGCTTGAGGTAGTTGCTTGTCTAGCCGCGCTGATGAGCTGTGAAATAGCGAAACAGTAGTGTATGTGGATGACTATATATATATATATATATATATATATATATATATATATATATATATATATATATATATAATAGATAGATAGAGAGAGAGATGGATTGAGACTTATTTATAAATATATAGGTTTATTTTTATTTTATTTATTTGTTTTCTATTTTATTATCAATTTCAAAATTTATTTTGTATCACTATACTAGAGTAAAATTTATCGTGTGCACACAGTTGTTCGCTATTTCTCTCATACAGTTTAATAAATGTTGGGGTTCTTTAAAGAATAGGATAGAAAATGTTTCATTTAGGCAAAATCTACACGGATCATCTAGGTCCCTACATGTACTTACTTGTTTTACTATTTTCATTCGACTATCGGCGAACGTCCACTTTCGTTGAGTTCCCAGTGTTGGTTTGCTGGTGCTGTTTTCATTCTGTGTTTTTTTTTTTCTGTTTTTAAACATACTTTTATGGTCATAATACCTGGTATTGGAATCTAAGGAGGTCATATCTACGTAATATTTGTTGTTATTTAGGTTTTCTTTTGCAAATGTTGTGGCCTGGTAAACTATGCTTTTGGTTAGACAATTATTTTGAAGTGGGCAGAGTGTGCGGGATCTCCAGTTGCATTTATCTTTTTAATCATTAGTATTTCAATTTTTATTTCTATTTGAGTTGTTATTGTTTGGGTTTGGTTTATTTCTTCTTCTTCTTCTTCTTCTTCTTCTTCTTCTTCTTCTTCTTATTATTATTATTATTATTATTATTATTTCTACTAGTTACATCTTAGTCGTTTGTGTTAGTTTTATTTTGTCATGTTGTTCACTTTTTATTGTTTATTTTGTTTTTATTTTTTTCATTGCTCTTAGTTAATATTTTGCTATTACGTGCTTTAATCACCAGCTCTAAATTTTCGCAGCAGCTGTATGATAATTTCAGGTTATTTTTGTTGAAGATTTTGTGTAGGGGATTGATTAAGGGAAAGTGCTTTCCGATGAGGTCTAAAAATTTCTTGCCAAGTTTTGTGTTTAACATTTGATTGTATGGCGCCGTATACCAGATTATATTTTCTTTTCTTCTATTTTTAATTTTATTATAGTTATCGGTGTTTTGTTGCTTATAATTAATATCAATATTTTTTGTACCCACTATTTTAAGGCTGTGTCGTTTATATATATATATATATATATATATATATATATATATATATATATATATATATATATATATATATATATATATATATATATATATAGTTCCAGGTTAATATTTTCCAGACGCCAAGTAACCAAATAAGTTTTAACGAGGTTAATGCAAGAGTGCTCAATACCGAAGTCGGGCATGATATACTTTCTATCTGTTTTTTACATAAGCATTAATATGTCCTTATACATATATAGTAACTAGAGACCTCTTTAGGCGATATAGCTTGTACGAAAGTTAAGTCCATAATGAAATCGTTCAGGTATTCAGCGTCAAAAGAAATTATCAGAAGGTCACATTGCATGTTATTAAAAATAGACATAAAAATAAAAAGGGAGATAGTTTTTAATATATGGGAAGAAGACGGAAAAGGGGGGTTGGAGATTAAGGTTTTTATTGAAATGGAGATAAATGGAGAAAAAGCATGAAGAAAGGAAGACAGGAAAGGACTTGGAGGATGAGAAAGCAATAATAAAAATTATATAAAAAATAAAAAATTAAAAGTAAAAAATAAAAAATAAACCTATCAAGGAAAATGTGTGTGTGTGTCAGCCGTTAATAACGGAAATGTAGTAGACATTCAAAGCTGCAGTATTTTGTGTCAATCCATACAAGTTGCAATATCCTTGTGATAAGGGACTACAAATTAACCTCAATTAACCGGTTAACTAATGAATTAGAATCACTTGAATTCGCTATGGTCTGAATAAACTATTAACACCGCCATCTTCACCATCCCCACCTCCTCCCTATTACTACAGATAATAATAAAAATGAAAATACGATGAAAAAGGAGAATAGCATTAATAATAATAATAATAATAATAATAACATTATTAATAATAATAATAATAATAATAATAATAATAATAATAATAATAATAATAATAATAATAATTGAAAAATACCGCCGCCCCTTTTTCTAGTCAAGGAGAATGGAATGATTGAGAAGAGGCTTGAGGGGTGGGGTTGTCACCCAAATTCCAGTGAAGACCAATGGCTTTCGCCAACGAGAAATCAATGGTAAGCGGCTGTTGCGATGACGCAAATACTTTTGCAAAGGCTATCGAAAGAGTTGGAGGGCGCTAGAAATCTGAGGAGACTTATTGTCACTCAGACTCCAGAGAACACCACAAACTGTTTTCAAAGAGCGATCTTTGATGATGGCTTTTATACTGCTCCTAGTGAGTAAAAAAAAATAAAATAATAATAATAATAATAATAATAATAATAATAATAATTCTTTTTTTTTTTTAAAGCTAAATGTTACTTCGAATTTATTTCAGAAAGCAGTCTTTGTCGCGATATAAACGCATAATTCTGTTTGCTAATTCAGTTTTTCCTAATGATAATCTTCTAAAATGAATGAAAAAAAAAAGCCAGACGGGCGACTGGCGAACTATTTAGTTAAATGTTACCTCAAATTTACAACAGGAAGCAGTCCTCTTTGCGACATTAACGTAGAATTTTACCTCGTCTTAGAACGGGGGAAGTAAATACTACTACAGCTGCGGGGGAAATTGCCTACCTCCCCCTTTTCCATCCAACATTTCTTGCGGCTAAGCAGATTGGTGTATGGTAGACCTATCTTCAAACGGCTTCTTTCAGAGCATTACTACCGACTTTTACTAACTAGAATACTTACTTAAATATTTTTTCTGTTCATGTATTTTATGTATGTGTGATAGTGCACAATACCTCCTGTATAAATGGGAGCTATACACTAACCTTGCGTCAGAACCACAGGTAAAACAATTCTGGTCTCAGTGTTGCCCCAAACACCAAAATATGAAAAATGCCAATTACAAATTATCCAAACCATGGGACCCAAAAGAAAGATCTGGGTGTCATGATCGGCAGGTTCTCCTTCGGTAGCCAGCATGGGGGATCCGGTCGTCATCCTGCGAATCTTGGCCAACTCTCTAATTTCAGAAACTCAAATAACATGGACGCTGAACAGGTAAGTATAACCTCTAATTTCAGGGAACAAAACGATACCGAACAAACACAGCATAGCCATGATAACCATCAAAAGAAAAAAAAAACGAAGAAAGAAATGGACAACAAAAGAGAATAGACTCGTAATGGAATGCTATAATAGAAGTCATCCTAAATATAGATATGGGGGTTATTGGAAACGAATGAAAGAACTATGGGACCTGTTCAGTGACTACCCTGCGACAGAACAAAGAATTGCGGACCAAGCAAGACTGATACTCAAGAAAGGTTGGCTCTCTAAACTATAACTAACAGAAATTCAGCCACAAATAAATGATGAAACTGAATAAGAAGCATTCCCCAACGCAACTGCACATAGAGAAACCCCACAAGTTAAATCCTCACAAGTAAAAACACCAAAGGCCGGGGACTTACGAAGACCGAGTTCTACAAACGTGGAAACCGAGAACAATGAA
Organism: Euprymna scolopes; assembly: GCF_053919585.1. Lineage (NCBI taxonomy): Eukaryota > Metazoa > Mollusca > Cephalopoda > Sepiida > Sepiolidae > Euprymna > Euprymna scolopes. Next base: position 125,856,605 of record NC_136488.1, read on the forward strand.
ACAGAACTAACAGAGAATGAAGCAAATGAAATAAATAAAATAATACAGCTCATGAACGAGGAAAAACAAAGCTCCCATCGTTAAAGAACCAAGAGCAGAAGAAATTAAAAACAGAAACAGAGAAGGTTAACAAGCTCCTCCGACACATCCCAACAAATACAATCACGGACTTAAACAACCTAATTTACGCAGGCGCCAAAATGGTAAGTATGAATCTCAAATCAAAACAACCCGAGACAAGCGGACCGAAAAAACCAGGATGGGAAATTAGACTTGAAACTCAAATACACAAACAAAAAAAGAAACCAAAAAGATCAACAGAAAGAAAGCAATGTAGAGAAAACAGAATATTGGAAATGTAATTGGCAGGGAGAGACTAAACAAGAAACATAAAGAACTGAACCAAAAAATAAAAGCAAAAGAAGCGAGATTGAGACGATATAGATATAAATCTGAACCATGCAAACAGAATAGGACATTTGAAACTAACGAAAGCGAATTCTACCAAAAATGTGAACGGAGGAAAAAAAACAGAACAACCAAATCCGACAGAAACAAAACTCTACTAGAGTAAAATATGGGAAGAGCGACGAGATCATAATAGAAATGCCGAATGGCTGAAAGACATGAAAGAAGAGTTACAACAAATAGAAGAAGGAACAGTGAATGAAATCAGCAAGGAACCCCTAAAGAAAACCATAGGAAAAATGGCAAACTGGAGAGCACCAGGGCACGACGGGATACATGCATACTGGTTCAAAAAATCCACAACTTTACACAAAAGGCTAGCCCAAAACCTAAGAAGATGTACACAGGAAGTAAGCGTGTCAGACTGGATTACAAAAGGTAGAAACACACTGTTACAGAAGGACACGGAGAAAGGAACCGTCCCTAGCAACTATAGGCCAATCACGTGCTTACCCACTATGTGGAAGATACTGACAGCACAACTGAGGGAACAAATCTATCACTCCTTGAATAATTGTGGACTCATCCCCGAGGAACAGGAAGGATGCCAAAAAGGAAAAAGAGGAACAAATGATCTGCTATATATAGATCAAAAGATCCTAAAGGAGGTAAAAAGAAGGAGAAAGAATTTAGCCACGGCATGGATCGACTACAAAAAAGCGAACGACAGAATCCCCCAAGCATGGATAATAAAATGCCTAAAAATGTATAAAATACCAAGCGGGATCATTAATGTAATAGAAAATGCAATGAAAACATGGAGACTGGAATTGACAGCTGATGGACAACACATAACAGAAAATAACATACAAAGAGGCATCTTCCAAGAAGACTTACTATCACTATTACTGTTCATCATAGCCATAAAGCCCGTGAATAGTATTCTGAGAAAGTGCCAAGCCGGATACAAGTTCCCTAATACAGAGGAAAATTGAACCATCTGATGTACATGGACGATTTGAAACTTTATGCAATAACCGAAAAGGAGCTAGAGACACTAATTAACACTAGCAGGATCTGCAGCCAAGATATCCAAATGGAATTTAGAATGGAAAAGTGCTCACTACTATTTATAAGAAAGGGAAAACTGGAAACGACAGAAAGCATTGAACTACCCTACCAAACGGAGATGAGGGCACTAGGGGAAAGAGACGACTATAAATATTTGGGAATTCCGGAAGCGGACACCATCAAAGCAACAGAAATGAAAGAGAGAATGGACCCATAGACGGATAAACCCATCCAAGCAAGAAAACCGAATGTCGTAATAATTAAAGCATGGAACCACCCAACCAAACAGGGGAACAAGACGACTATAAATACTTGGGAATTCTAGAGGCGGACATCAAAGCAACAGAAATGAAAGAAAAAATTGGAAAGGAATACCTCAGGAGAACAAGAAAACTCCTGGAAACGAAATTATATAGCAGAAATCTAATAAAAGGTATAAATACATGGGCAGTATCACTAGCAAGATACTCAGGATCGTTTATAGGGTGGACAAAAGAAGAACTGAGACAGCTCGACCACAAGATCAGGAAACTCGTGACCATGCATAATGCACTAGACCCAAACGACGATATTGATAGACTCTACGTGAAAAGGAAAGACGCCGGGAGGGGACTGATTTGTATAGAAGACTGTGTGAAGGACACAAAAAAAAGAACTAGAAAAATGCATAATGCAAAACACTGAAAGGATAATTATGGCAGCGAGAGACACGGAAAAAACAGAAAACAGAGAGACCGATGACAAAACGAGAAAAGAGAAATGGGAAGAGAAACAACTCCACGGAAGATCCATAAGAATGACAAAAAATGAGAATAACGAAAACACCTGGACATGGATGCGAAAAGGACATATAAACCGAGAAACTGAATCTCTAATAACTGCAATACAAGATAGATCGATAAGAACCATACCAAAACAAAGATCGATAAAACACAAGAGAACAGCAAACGCAGACTCTGTGGACAAAGAGACGAAACGATAAACCATATAGTAAGTGAATGCAGCAAACTGGCCCAAAAGGAATACAAAAACAGACATGACCAAGTGAGGAGGGCGGTGCACTGGGAATTGTGCAAACGGCTGCATTTTAACCGTACAGACAAATGATACAAACATAAACCCGCAACAGCACTCGAAAACGAGAACCACAAGATCGTATGGGATATGGACATACAGACAGACAAACTCATCCAAGCAAGAAATCAGATGTCGTAATAATTAACAAGAAAGAAAAATTCTGTCAAATCGTAGACTTTGCTGTCCCAGTTGACCACAGGGTGAGCATGAAAGAAAAGGAGAAACGAAGCAAATACACAGAACTAGCCGGGGAGTTAAAGGGGATTTGGATGATGAAGAAAATCAAAATAATACCGATAATAGTGGGACTACTAGGAACAATTCCGAAAAACTTTGAAAAAAGAATATCAGAAATTGGAATCAGATGAATAGCTACCAAAATACAACAATTAACGATAATGAAAACGGCTGAAATATTAAGGAAAACCCTTGAATGCGGAGAATAATACAAGAATACAATGTAACGAAGAAGGGTTACAGGGAATGAAGAACACCAAAGCTACATATCTACAAGTTCTACACCCACATCACGCATCCCCACCCATTATCTCATCACCGTTCCCCTCATAGAAAAGTGATGCCAAAGAGCCGAGAAGGGTCAAGGAGGATGGAAAGACCGAGGAGAGAGCGCTGACCAAACCTCCGCTGGACAAGCGCGAAGAGAATTGGGACCTTGGCTTAGTCCCACTCAAATTCCAGTATAAACCAATGGCCACTGCCAGCGAGAAATCAATGGTAAATGGCTGTTGCGATGACGCAAATTCATTTGCAAATGCTATCGAAGGAGATGGATAGAACTGGATGTCTGGGGAGACTTGTTGTCACTCAACTTCCAGAGAACACGACAGGTTTCCAATCAGATCGGTTGTTTACTTGTGTGAAAGCTCCATGTGAGCCAATAATAATAATAATAATAATAATAATAATAATAATAATAATCAATGATAAGATACAATTATTAATTATGATAGTGATAAAAAGGTAATGACTCATGAAAAAAATAAATATATCTACAATACTGACAACAATTGGTAATAATAATTATACTGACTACTAGTGTAGAAATAACAACAACAAATATAATTCACTACCTACTGTTTCTTTGATACAATTATTTGATATAAACTTCTTTCCGGTTACCGAAAAAAAGAAACATTAGGAAATTTACGTGCGGGGTTTTAACCTATAGACCACGCCATGCAGCAAAAAAAAAAAACAACAAAAAAAAAAAAAACAACTAAGTTTTCAAGTTTTATAAAAATTCTTTTCAGTTAATGAAAATAAAAAGAAATTTATGTGCAGAGTTTGAACCTACAGACCACGTCATGCAAAGAAAAAACAAAACAAAAAAATACACGCTATCAATTTACACACAGTAGAATTTTCACGGCCCGTTGTTCTATAGTTGTTGCTGAGCGACGACATGGTAAAAATGGCTTTACCGATAATAGATAAATTAATAGGTTTCGATTATCGATTATCGATTATCGATTATCGGTAATTATCGGTAGTATCGTGGGACAAAACTTAACTAAAATCACTGCCAGACTTATACACTAAAGTTCTGTAAATTTTAAAGAAAATCTGTCCAGCCGTTTCAATGTCTATAACGAACTCGCACACACAGGCAAAGTTGCATTTATATAATTGTAGAGATAGAGGTATACCCCCTCCTTATTATTTTCTCTCTATCTTTTTCTATTGTTCTCTCTCCCACCCCAAACCTCGTCTATTTTTCATTCGTTCATTTTCTTTCACTCTACTTCTCCACATTCTCTCTCTCAACTTTTATTTTCAGGCAATCAATGTTTTTTTTTTTTTTTCTATTTGTCTGGGCATCAATAAAACCTATTCAAATGCATGGTTTATGCAACAGAATCCACCTTCAACCATGAGAAAATACAAGAAAACGTAGATAAGAAACAGTAAGAAATTGATTCGTACGTTTGTCATTTTTTTTCTATGACATTTGTTGCTACTTTTGTCATACACAAACACATGTACATATATTCACATTTTTTTGTCCCTATACAAAAAGAGGGTGGACCTGTAAATTCGCCCTTGCCCGTTCGTTCGTTCGTCTGCCCGCAATTTTCTCAATAACTACACCTTGGAATTTTTAAAAATTTCACACAAACATTAAACATGATATCAGTAAAAAAAAGTGTCCGAACGAATTTTCCCGGAAAACTCTGATTGCCCCCCTATTTAAGTGTCAATTTTAACTATTAAGTGTCAATTTTAGCCATTTAACCCCTTTCGGGTTAAATGGCTAAAATTGACACTTTTGTGCTTATCAAAAAAAAAAAAAAATTGATGCCTTCGATTTTTATAAAACTTTCTGAAAAGTTGAAACTAACTTATTTCTGTTATAATTTTGTTTGTCTATACTTCGCGATAACACTTGGGTGTGCTCAAGGGACTCTTTTAGGGCTAATAAAAACACTCCATTTTTGGGACTATTTTACCATATTTGTCCAAAATTTTTTGTGAATATCTATTTAGCAGTTTTGCATGGTGCTGAACTCAAATTTAAAAATGTTATGACCTTGAGAACTTTTGGGGCTAAATGGGGGGCGCAAATGATGGACCTATGGAGTCATTTCTTTTTTTGCATGGTGCAGAACTCAAATTTACATATGTTAAGACCTCAAACTGCACCGTTTGTTCATTTACACCAGGATTTGACTCCCCTGGGGACTTTTGGGGCTAAATATAGTCACTTTTTATGCCTCGTTCACTGTGCACTCACGGGAAATCATGCATGTGTCATTTGTTTTAGTCACGGTCACCCCTAACAATGCATATCGCCACTTGGACGTAAGGGCCCACTATTTTGGGATCATGCCCGGGAAAGATTAACAATATGTTGGTTCGCATTACATTTAAACCTCTGCATATCAGTACAGTCAATGAAACAGGTAGCAGGAAGGGAATTCAAAAGTGTAACTGTTCGAGAGAAGGAACAATTAGAAAAGAAAGCTTTCTGTCATTTAGAGACCTCGACAGTGAAGGGGTGTGATTTTGTTGCCAAGCGGAGTTGTACGTCGAGGGGGCACAAATGCAACGAATTTATCAGAACACATTACATTAAAATACTTGTAAAAAAAGAACAAGGATGCAACATCGCGGCGATGGGACAGGGGTTTGAGCTTAGTTGACAAACTGGGATCTATTAGATAGGAGACTCTTTTTTTTTTTTACCGTATCAAAGAGGGAGACACTAGCGGTAGATGCACAAGCCCAGACATGATAACAATACTCCATGCATGGCCGAATGGTTGCTTCGTACAGGTACCTATTTACAATGCCTCCCCACTGGACAGAGTTCGTTTTTTAACGTGGAGAAAAGGTACAAAAATAAAAAAATTGTCTCAGTCGTGAAGGATTTCTGCTCCACTGAAAGAGAACGAGAAATGGAAGTGCCGCATCTGAAGAACAGATACTACACTTTGATCTTGGCCAAGGTATAGGATACTCTCAGGTGTGAATAGTCTTCTAGCATGATAGAGGGAACCCATCTTCTTTGCATCAGCCTTCGCAATGTCCTCAATGTATTTTTCCAGTTCATATTGCCTATGAATGTTAAGAGAATACATATTCTTATATATATATATATATATATATATATATATATATATATATATATATATATATATAATTATTTTTTTTACTATAATAATTAAATACCTACAGACACTAGTGTTTCATCCTTTCGGGATTATTCAGTGCAGGGTGTCACGATTACTACCAGTCGAACGATTCGAACCCCGCTACACGAGACATCTCTGGCTCGATTAGCGGAGGCCGTATCCATTCGGCTACCATTAACCGTGTGAAATAGCGTTGAATTTTAAACATTTTAATTTAAATGTGCATTACGTCAGACAGACAGTGATCAAATCGTTATACGATGATCTACGCATAAGAGCTAAATTGACCGAGTTTTTAATTCAACTGAAAGTGCTCAACGATAAGAAACGAATTTCTTAAAGGGGCTGTCATAATTATTTTTTTACTATAATAATTAAATACCTACAGACACTAGTGTTTCATCCTTTCGGGATTCTTCAGTGCAGGGTGTCACGATTACTACCAGTCGAACGATTCGAACCCCGCTACACGAGACATCTCTGGCTCGATTAGCGGAGGCCGTATCCATTCGGCTACCATTAACCGTGTGAAATAGCGTTGAATTTTAAACATTTTAATTTAAATGTGCATTACGTCAGACAGACAGTGATCAAATCGTTATACGATGATCTACGCATAAGAGCTAAATTGACCGAGTTTTTAATTCAACTGAAAGTGCTCAACGATAAGAAACGAATTTCTTAAAGGGGCTGTCATAATTATTTTTTTACTATAATAATTAAATACCTACAGACACTAGTGTTTCATCCTTTCGGGATTCTTCAGTGCAGGGTGTCACGATTACTACCAGTCGAACGATTCGAACCCCGCGACACGAGACATCTCTGGCTCGAACCAAATGCAACTTTACCATCGAATAAATAATATATATATATATATATATATATATATATATATAATAATATAAATAATATATATATATATATATATATATATATATTATTTATTCGAGGGTAAACAGTTGCATTTGGTCGCTATAAACGGCCATCTGTCAATGAGACTTTGTCAGGCGAGCCTGAACCATTCGACGCTAAAGAAAAAAGGAAAAGCAACCAAATGTAACTGTTTACCCTTGAATATAAATATATATATATATATATATATATATATATATATATATATATATATATATATATATATATATATATATATATATAGTGTCGCCAAAAAGAAAGTCCACGCTTGTCATCTTTGTTAAATCCGTAAATTTAAGCTAAATAGATTATAACTATTTAAACACTTACACCTAATTTTTTTCGCCTTTTATTCCTTTATGATTTTACCTGTCCATATTTGACTTTTAATTGAAGTACCCTAGTGTTCAGATCAATTTAAAAAAATAGCTGTAAATCGAGAGGGAAAAAAGAAACTCTGCAGCAACAAATTAGCTAAAAACCAGCTTAAAATACCCACCTTTTAGCATCTCTAATCATAATTTTTATTGTACCTAGGTTATACAACGTAACACTTAGTCCATATACATCGAGTCTCTCTTAGTGATCGTCAGGAATCCATTAATCTCCACCTTTCTGTTTTATGCAATCGCAAAATCAGCCGCAGATAGAAACGAGATGAGAAAACGGTACGAATAACTGTGCACATGCACCAAAACATCGGCAGTGTTTGTGATACCCTTAAATCTGGTCGTCCTAGAGCTACTTCTTACCGGGAAGACAATGCTATCAAGATCCGCAGCCTCAGAAACAGATTTGAAACGGTTCTACAAATCTAACAACAGTGTAATCTTGTTACAAATGCTCTCTTTCTACAGTTAAGATCAGATTGAAGAAATTTAATTTGCGAGACTGTGTTACAAGACGTTAGTCAATAATTTCTGTAAAGAACAGAAAGCGCCGTCTGAACATCGGCAGATGCAATGCAGATGATTACTTTTCATATTGGTCGAAAATGATTTTTAGCTAGGAAAGAAAGTTCAATAGAGTAGGCAGTGATGGTAGGCAGTACGTCCGTTAAAGGAAGTACGAAGAATTTAATCATAGGTGTAGTTTCAACGTTGCAAGGTGGTGGTGGTTCAGTTTTGGTGTAGGGCATTATTAGTGCCAATGGTCCAAGGCCTATAGGTCGCTTCCAAAGTCGAATTAATTCGAACAAGTATATTAATATGTTTACTGAGCATTTTCTACTTTTGATAATCCCATCTTCATAACGCTGGTAATGTTAAGAGGTTCTTTGAAGAGCATTATATTCCGTGTTTAGATTGGCCTGCACAATCTCCAGACCTCAATTCTATCGAAAACGTATGGGTTTACATTAAGCAACAGCTACACAATGACAAAATTTCAAATCTGGAAGAATTTACACAAAAATTAAAGAGAAGTGAAATACCGCTTCACCAGAGTATTACCGCAGACTAATTCAAGAGAATGTCAAATTGCAGAAGGCATATGCTACTAAATAATACAAGAATACTTTAATTAAAAGTCAAATATGAACCGGAAAAAATATACAGGAATAAAAGGTGAATCAAATGAGACATTGGTTTTATTACCAGTTATAATCAATTTAGCTTAAACTTGCGATTTTTAAAAAATTGACAAGTGTGGACTTTCTTTTGAGTGGCACTATATATATATATATATATATATATATATATATATATATATATATATATATATATATATATATTCAAACAGATGTTGTTAAAAAGCACGGAGTGTATTTGCTTAATTATATTATTTTGTAATTCTTCCATTTTTCGAACGGTCATTCTTATGTCTCAGTAGAATTTGTGTAGAAAGTAAATGAGCATTCGAAAAATGAAAAAAATTACAAAAGAGATCATTAAGCAAAAACACGATATCTGTCTGAATTAAAACATGCTGCGTAAGTACACAATATGTATGTATGTATGTATGTATGTATGTGTGTCAGGTCATGTCATATGCTACTGGTACCATGTAACCCAGTACTACCTGCCTCATGGTCGGGTCACCGGCGACTAAACTGGTTCCCCCACCAGACTTGTTTGGTGAGGAGGGCGGCTAGTCTCCCTGAAGGATTAAAAACAAAACCTTCCAAAGAGTGAATGAACTCTTTTTCTGGGTCAACGGCCAACTAGCACCGTGTATATTTGTGTGTGTATATGCGTATTTGGGTGGAGAGGGCTCCCGTAAGCCGTGGTGAAGGCAACCTTTCTAGGAGAAGCAAATCACTGATTTAAAAAACCATAAAGCGGGAGACCAGTACCCGCATTAAGCTGGTCTGCAGTTTAATTTATTGCTGGCTATCTTGCTCTTGCTTGTTGCTGGATCTCAACATTTGGAACCGAGAGAGAGACTTAGCTGTCGTACAAAGCTAAGACTCTGTAACATCATCTTTGCAGAGATACTCCCTCAGGCATTTGGGCTCATGGATTTTAAATGTCTGAGGGAGTGGCACTCGTCTGACAAGACGTTGCAATCATCATCATCATGCGTGTATGTATGCATATGAAACAAGTTTATTAACAATAGTTAATTTTTATTTTTAAAATTTTTAACGAAGTTAAAGTTTTGATTTTTAAAAATGTTAACGACGTTTTTGTACTACATTTGACTTCAAAGATTTCTATATCGTTAATTAATTTATTAACTAACTAATTAGTTAAGTGATTGATTTCTTTGATCCGATATTATATTTAAAATGTCATTAAGTCTGTTTTTTTAAAGTTATTTATATATTTTTTTTATATTTTTTCAAATTCATGTAAACCAATGATGCACTTCTGTGTATTTATAATAGTAATGTAAAAACCTTGCGCTCGGATGAAGTCTCTAAAGGGGTTTTGGATATCACTCAGGTTTTTAAAGAATTTCTCACGCTGAAAGTTGTCGAGATGCTTGAAAAAGTGATAGTCAGTAGGTTAGAGGTATGGAGAGTATGGCGGATGAGGCAGAGTTTCGTAGCCCAATTCGGTCAACTTCTGTAGGGTCGGTTAAGTCACATGTGCAATAGAATTGGGCCTTTCTGTTGACTGGTGTTGTTATCAAAGTTTCTGGTGTATTTCATCCATTTTTGACAGTATTTTTCTGCCGTAATGGTTTCGCCTGTATTTAAAAAAAAAAACTGTAATGGATGAAACCGGTTGCAGCTCACCAAACAGTCAGCATTTTCTCGAACAGTCGTGCGTGAATTGGCTTTAAGTATGACAACATGCGATAGCCGACCACTACGCTCATCATCTTCAAGACTCGTCGCTGCCATAATATTTCATAAACCGTAATTGTGATGTGCGTTAAGTAGTGGTTCCTGGGCCAAACGCTTCGTTGATATCGCGAGCTGTTTCGGTAGTTTTTCGGCCTAGCTTAAATTGAAATGAGAAAATTGTGCGGGTTTCCTTTTTTTTTCCATTTTGTATTCAACGTTTGGAAAAACAGACATAATTGATTTAAAACGACTACACTTTAAACGGTTAAATAGAGCGAAAAATGATCTTTAAAACGATATATAAAATAAAGGTATTTATGAGGAAAATGTATTTGAAAATATATTATTTGAATCAAAATGAACAATTTCGCACAAATTTTCTTGTTAACCGAATATAAAGATTTACTTCAATAACTACAACTATAGTTAGATCTCAAGAAGATTATTTAATAGCTATATGTTTTCATTAAAATAGAAAATGTTACAGGCCCTCAGGATACAAATGTGCTCACCGGTTTACACCTCAAGTTAAATATATTATGATTTGGTAGAATACTAAATTTGTGTAATGACCATACTCCGAAAATTCCAATGCTTACAATATTTATTCTTGCATACATATTTTCCGAAACTTCAATTTAGAAGGCGGCCCACTTAAAAGTAGCCCAATCTTTCTAATCTTTCTCGACGAACTGACACCACAAGATAAAATACAATTCTTTTTCCAACAAGATGGTGCTACATGCCATGCGTCTCACAGATCACTGACACGAGTTCATGACATGTTTACGGAAGAGAGAACAAAAAGCAAAGGGTTATGGCCACCACGTTCGCCGGACTTGTCATCATGTGATTTTTATGTTTGGGGGACTTTAAAGCACAAAGTTTATGCAAATAATACTCATAATCTAGATCGACTAAAGGACAACATTACCAACGCTACCAAGAGAATCACCAAAGAAGATCTACAAGCAATATCTGCAAACGTTGTTAAACGTGCCCAGAAATGCATAGATGTCAACGGGGAAAACTTCCAGCATCTTTTATAACACTACGAGTAATTTAAACAAGAAAAGAATGTTCCTACTCTCTACTAAATTTTTCTGTGTTACTTTTAAGTGGGCACTGTGTATTATCACAATCACAATAAATTTGAAAAGTATACGCATATCACAACATTTCGCGGATACCTACTCCTCATTTTTTATATTTTGTGTTTTTGTTTCTCTCTCTTTTTCTCTTGTTTCTTTCTATCCCTCTCTCTTTCCTTCTCTCTCTCTCTCTTCTCTCTCTCTCTCTTTCTCTCTCAAACAGCTATTGTGGTTTCATGCACACTCATTAAGTATGGTCATATGTGTGTGTGTGTGTGTGTGTGTGTGTGTGTGTGTGTGTGTGTTTGTGTGTGTGCCAGCAACTACATAAATAACAAATATATAAACATTTATATATGTTTTCACATTCATTTCCATGCATAAACAACCACATATGTGTGTGTATTTGTTGAGAGAAAGAGAGAGAGAGAGAGAGAGAGAGAGAAAGAGTGAGAGAGAGAAATAGTGAGAGAGACTGAATGAAAAGACTTGAGACCGCTAAACAGCTGCTAGTAGATGTATTGAATAAATTTGCTCCCAACCTTAGTGAGTTTAGCTCTCTTTTAGAGAGGTAATTGATTCCCACTAGATGTTCTCAAAAAGAATAGAGGACTCTGATAGCGATTTTTATTCAAGATGATGGCGCAGTCGTTACGGCGCTTGACGCCTGGAAATGTATGCGGTTTTCGAATCACAGTCGAAGCTCCCACCCATTTCGAGATATCTGTATCTATTTTCATGATTAAATTTTACATTCTACAGATATTTACAAACCATGAAAGCCTTTAAAATAATCTATTCGGTTGTTGCATAAGTTCCCGACGTTTTTTTTTTTTTTTTTTTTTTAAGAAAATCAAAGAATTTTAACAGCAAAAGTAAGTTCGAGTGGGACCCAAACTCCCAGTTTTTGTGCGAATCCCTTCGACTGAAAGTGGCGTGAAATTGTCGCAAAATCACACTTCACCTTTTAACCCAATTCTCAACATGTCTGATGGCCACCTTCCTTCAAAAGAACCCTGAGTTGGTCTTCGTCTATCTAGATAGGTATTCCAGAACAAGGAACGTCATTCAGGCCAAAATTACTGTGTTTGAATCTGGTAATCCAATCTCGAAAAGTGATCTCATCTATAGCGTTTTCTCCATATACGGCTCAAATATGCTTACTCGCTTCACTCACTTTTTGACTTCGATTAAAGGCGAAAAGGAGGAAGTGTCGAACATGTGATTTTTTTTATCTACTTGACAAGCCATTTGGCGTTTCTGAAAAACGAGAAAATTTTATATGAGCCAAAAACGATGACCATTATCTTGTAGAACAGAATACGTGCTTTTTAATTATATGTATAACACTTTATCAAATATCAAAACATATTTTAGAACAAAATTATTTTATGAAATGGCGGGAACTTATGCAACAGCCTGATAAAATTACTAATACTATGTTTCTAAAATACTACTTAAATTCTATTTTTGAAACATGTAGTTATTGTACACTAGCAGTTCAGCCCGGCCTTGCTCGGGCCCTATGTACTGTCCATAACTGGCCCTACGTGTGAATACACTTATGTTAAGACCAAACTTTGTCTGTGTAATTTCGGAGAGACTGTAGAGGTCAATTGTTTTAAACTTTGACCCCAATTTTGACCCTTTAACATTTATTATTTTTGTCTCAAATCAAAATACAAAATTTTACCCAAGTCCAAGTTACTTGCAGTTAAAATTTCAAGTCTTTAGACCTTAAATTGGCGGGCGAATTTGGTAGAATCTGCAAAGTTCAACTCTTTCAACTCTGACCTTTTGACAGCCAAATTTTCACCTCCAAACCGATTAAAATGCTTGCTGCATGTCTGAATACCCGTTATGTATAAATTTAAAATGTTTAGACACAAAATTGGCTGAGTAGTTTTCTAGAAACCCCAAAGGTCAAATCTTTTGAACGTTGATCCCTTGACAGCTCAAATTTTCGACCCAAACCGATTAAAAAGCTTGCCCTATCTCTTATGTAAAATTTCAAATGTTTAGACCAGAAATTGGCTAAGTAAGTTGGTAGAGACCGCAGTGGTCAATTTTTTTAATCTTTGATTCCAATGTTGACCCCTTAACATTTATTTTTGTGGCTCAAATACATTTACAAAGTTTGATCCATATCCAAGTAACCTACATTTAAAATTTCAAGTGTATAGATCCAAAATTGGCGGAGGAGTTTAGTAGAGTTTTCAAAGGTCAAATCGTTAAACTTTGACTCTGTGACAGATAAATTTCTGGCTAAAAACCGATTAAAAAGATTTTTCCAAATCTCAGTACTCCTTATATCAAATCTCATGTCTGTAGACCGAAAATTAACAGAGTTATTTTGTAGGGAAATGTACACACGCACACGCGCGTGCGCAAACACTTTCGCTTTTATAGATATATAGATTTTATTTGTTATCCATAATAGCAAATGCATGTTTCCTCCAATTGTATATATTTGTTAACCTGGAAGAATGGTATCATGACGAACAAACTTATACTACACGACCCTTGAAGGAGGCGGTAATGCCTGGAAGGATTGTCTCATAAAAACAGAACATTTATTAAACTAGCACATACAAATAAAAGAAGGCGGTAATGGCTGGAAGGATTATTTCATGACAGCAGAGGAATTAATAATTCCCTTCCCCCCAAAAAAGGGAGAAGGCAATGCCTGGGTGGGATGATATGACAACAGAACAGATGCTACACTACTTCGCCTGAATAGAGAACGGAAATATAGTACATTAGTCTGAAATCGTGTAGTAAACTTAATTGATTAAGAAGATAGTACTATGGTATATTAATAGTAGCAGTATAGTTTCGGATCTAAACTAGGGGTCTTCAAACTGCAGCACGTGGGCCAGCTCCCGCCAACCAAAATCTTTAATCCGATCCGCGGAGCTTTTATGGAAAACGTAAAAGTATTCAGGAAAACATTTTTTAAACGAAATATGTGAATTTTCTTTTTCTTTTTTTTTTTTTTTTTTTCAGAAAATGAATAAAATAATGAGGTTCTTGAAAACCAGTTTCACTCAAAACAAAAGTTAACGTATTTATTTGCTTCCCCAGTAAAGCAAATTAGGCACAAGGCCGTTTTTAATGTGGAGTAAAAACCAGCTCCCCTAAAAGTAGGCAAAAAGGGAGCACTGACCGTATAATAGATGTCCAGGTCGTTTTTTTTTTTTTTTTTTTTTTTTTTGCCCACATAGCTCTGAAATGTCAGCAATATGCCCCCCTCCCCTGTCGAAGGGCTTTGGACACACCTGCTGTAGACAGATACGAAATTTCTATTAGTAATATATAGATCAAAAGAACGTTCTTATGAATCACTATCGCATGTTTCTTTATATTTCCTGGTTTGAAAATCGAAGGAATTGTGGTTAGTTTTGATATTATGTGGTGGTGAGTTATATGACGATAAAATGAAAATAGTACAAATGGACTATTTTCATTTCATTTACTGCCAAACTAAAAACTGACATTTATTTTAAATAAGCCTGGGTGCCCGGCGTTGCCCGGGTGTCTGGAGATGTGTGTTGAGCAAAAAAAAAAAAAAGTGTTAGTAGGCAGGCAGGCAGGCTTTAACCCATACTGCGAAGGAGAAAAGAACATGAAAAAAAATCGTGACGTCTTTGCCGTTGCGCCCATCGCCAAAACCGGAAGTGGCGAAAGTTTGAATTAAGGCTAGAAATCGAGGGGGTGACTTTCGAAAATATTGACGAAAAAAACCGACCCCTCCTTTTAGCCTCAGTTGAGAGTGAAAGAATTAATGCTTTCAGCCAATTTTTCAATATTTGTCGTCCGAAGGGTCAAGCTTCAAAACAATACCGATCTCGTGAAAATCCGTTGCCTCTGTCGAAAGTTTTAGGCATGCATACATACATACATACATACATACATTTAAACAGACATGTGAGATTTGTATTATAGAATACCTTATATTTCGGCGTATAAGACGATCATCAGATAAGACGAGGCACAAAATTAGAGCAAATTTTCATAAATTTATCCTATATCGGTTGTATAAGACGACTGCTAAATCATGAAACCATGTTTGTTTAGCCTTGGCTAGAGATTGCAACACCCGATATCTTATGAAATATTGGTTTTTAAAGATGATTTTTTTAACTTTAAAGGTCGTCTTATAGGCCGAAATATACGGTAAAACTGATAGATTTATTTAATTTTGAAGATATCCTAAAAGTGGACAGATATATTATATAGTAATCTCAATCTAATAGAAAAAGCTCCATTCAACCAAGATAGAAAATAGAGCTTATCATAAAAGAACACAGTTCAAGACTGTAAATTATACTTTACATGAATTTATTGTTCGAGAGGATACTCATATAAGAAATATTAAAGCATATTAAAATTTCCTTAATCCGCAGTTTCAAAGAAATGCGTTCTTCTCATAAGATATTAGCAAAAGAATATTATAGCGAGGCTATGAATTATTTGATACTTGAATGAATTGAAACAGCATTATATGAAAACTAGTCATAAAAGTCAGAAAAATATTGTTTTAGTGCAAAGAGCTCATGAAATGGGGAAAAGAGATGAAAAATGAAAAAATGATGAATAAAATTTAAAGATTAAAAATCCAGATGAAAGGATATGGGGCGGTTTAGTATTTTAAGACGAAATGATCACAAGAGTCAATGTTCTCATACGAAGAAGTTGAATTTATAATTTTGACAAATAGATTCAAATTAAAAATATATAATATTATATCTTATCTACGTATATAATGTGACTATATTAGGCACCGCCAAAAATGGCCGCAAAATCATGTTGTTGTTGTTTTTTAAAACTAAATTACTTTATTAAAATCCATTATTTCTGAGTAACTTTTTTTTTTCCAGAAAGATAAAACCCTGAATTTTATCATATAGAAAACAGAATAATGTAAAACTTTTTCTACTATTTTTAATTAAATTTTAAATGTTAAATTTTCCCAAAAAGTTAACAATTGACATTTTTTGTCTTGCACAAAAAACGTACATAAATATTTAAAAAAAAAGGTTTTTGAAATAATTAATTTATTTATTTATTGTCTAACTAAGATTTAGGATGATTTTCTAAGAGAATATGCAAAAATATTATAATATAAGTACCTGAATTTCAAATAATTCCACTTATTCATATAGCTAACCAGATTTCGCGTCGATTTCGCGACTCTGTTTACGTTTGCGTCTGATAAGGAGAAAACTATGGAAGACCAAACAGGCCAAAAAAACTTATTTTTCAGTGACGAAAATTTCAATGTATTATTAAGCTGAGGCTGGCCAGTACCAGATGGGTGACCATTTGTATGAGTTTGGTTTTTAATGTGTATGTGTGTGGGGGCCAGACTCCCCAAAATGGGGTGGGGGCAATTTAAAGCAGAATAAAAAAAAATTATTTCAGCGCGTTTGGTCCACCGTAGTCGAAAGGCGGCAAACGTTTTCAAACGGGATCGAAAAAAATGATGCTATTTTTAACACAAAGGGCACAATATTTATCGAATTTTTTTTTTGTATCGATTATTCAAAGCATGCCCTGTTTAATAATGGTCATGCATTATTCGGCTCGCTAAAAAAAAATTGTTAATTTATTTATCAAAAATTTTAAAATGGCTTTTTTCGTATAAATATTAAAAATTTTTTTTTTTGTTTTGCTTAACTTAAATTAATTATTTAACTTAACATATTCACCGAATTTCACACTTCAAAACTCAAAAGCGGGATAATTAAACACAATCGAAGTTCTGATATTCAGACGTCAAAATAAGGTATGCAAACAAGTTTTTTTTTTTTTTTTTAAATCTATAATTCTGTCCCTTACAACAACACAATATGTTGATTTCAGTTTCAGATGATTATTTTAAGCATATTTGTTCCCACTTCAAAACAAGGGGGGGGGTTGTAAGCAAAAAAAATATATATATAAATATCGTTTATGAAAAATAAGTACACTGTTATAAAGTTCATTCTTCTCCTAATAATCGCTGAAAATTTCGTATTGATCGGATAATTACCTGATTTTTGGTAGATTTTTAAAAAGACGGTCCGTCAAAAAGTACTGACCTGCCCCCCCCCCCAGTTTTGGCGGTGCCTAGACTATATATGTGTGTGTGTGTGTGTGTGTGTGTGTGTGTGTGTGTGTGTGTGTGTGTGTGTGTGAGCGAGAGAGAGAGAGAAAGAGAGAGGCAGAGACAGACTGACAGAAAATGAAAGAGAGAGAGAGAGAGAGAGAGATAGAGAGGTGGCGGGGGCGCGAGAAAAACGCTGAATCAAAGCAGAAGACGAGGTCGTTAAAACTGAAGTTAATAGAAATGAAGATTTGCGTGTTTGAAAAAGCAACCGAAAAACGAGGCTCACTTACAGCAATAAACAGATAGACTATTTTCCGCGTCAATACTGTTTATCTGTGAAAGGTGAAGTAAATAGGAAGGAGGGTGCGCGGTGCGAGGTGCGGGCGAGCACATCAGAAACGGAGATTCCAAAATTCTTCAGAAACGGAAAGTGCAAAAGGTTTTAGACAAACATAGGATCCAAGCGAGAAAGAAAAAAAAATCACCGAAATCAAAGAAAACATTTTCGAAGGAATACATATATACACACATACATTACATTGTACATGCATACATTCACACACACACACACACACATACATGATGGCAGCAAATTACTTGGTATAGCGTTAGAAAATTGAAACATGAAGACAGATCAGCGGTGAGCCGCACGAACGTGGCTTTTAAGTCCGGCCAAACTGGATCGATCTTCCTCAAAATTCTAATAATCACTCCACTTATCCTTTTTAAAACTTGGATATATATATATATATATATATATATATATATATATATATATATATATATATATATATATATATATCCTAAGATTAAGGGAGGTGGTGTTTGATCAACACTGCTTGGGAAGCCATGAAGAGAGACGTAGACAGTTCTTTTTAACACGGAGAAGGGAATTCATTATGGATAATGGGGGACAAACAGTTAACACTTTGGAAAGGTGTTTCATATAATGTTCATTTACAAAGAGGATAGACAAACACATTACCTTGCAGTGAATGACAAAGGCTTACTTATAAAATTAAGACATTTATTCCAACTGGAAGAGATAATGATCAGGTATTCGATGCCTTACAGAATTACATTGTCTTGTCTCCCTTTCTGGTTCGCTAACAACTCCGACCCCTTCTAACTCTTCGCTGGTTTTCTGCTTACTCTAACTTAACTGAATATATTGTATCTTTCTTTGTGAGGTCAGAACGTGCTCAGACATGTGAATGTCTCCTCACGTGGATTTACATATTACATATGTCCCCAACACGCTTTTGGCAACACAAAGAAAATTCCTCAGTTTACATTGTCCGACTATACTTGCTCTGACCCAATTAGTTGTATAGTTATTTCCAACACAGTGGACCAATCTCTATATTACTATCATCGTATCTAAATTGCATTATGTCTTCTTTTTTAACTCTTGATTACGATTCTAGCCTTTTCCTTTAATAAATATTATTTTCAATTTTACTTTGTTTCTCTAATTACCGGGATCTGTCCCTTTCCATGTACAACACATACTATTGCATCTAATAAAACTCTTGATTGCTTTAAAGAAACTGAAAATCGACAAATATATCTAATTGATATCTACTACTTATTGTTAAAATTTCTCATAACTTGGGGGTACCTGACTTTATGAAAGGCTTCCATCATCCTTTTGCCGAATTTACACATACCAATTTCAAGTAAATATAGCCCACATTGTTATGTGGTGGCCCCGTTAGCTATGATCACAGCTTATCATCTGTTTTATGTTGTGGCGGGCAGTGCCAAGAGTCAGAACGATTATTATGATTAACTGTTCAATTATTTAAGTTAAAAACATATTCAGAAAATGTTTTAAAAGCAAAGAATGTTAGTTAAAATATTTAGGTTAAATATTTAACCGGGGAATTTTGGCTCAAGAAAAAAACGTTATGAATAGAGGAAAAGCATAAACAAAGTAAGTTTGGAATTTGATTTAGTAAACAACGATGTGCTTTAAGTGAGAAACAAGATGTTAGAGACACATAAGCCAGGAGAAGTCAGAATTAGAAGTTAGTCTGTAATGATAAATCGAAGAGACAAGTTGTCAGTTAGCTAGCCACTGATTTAGTTACGGACTAATTAGGAAAGATGTAAGCGAGAATTGCTGCAAACTCCGAGACGTGGAACATTTGGAAATAAAAATCTGAAAATGATAAATCAGCGTTTTCGTTGTTCCATTCGGAGGAAGATACCTTAATTGCAGGTGCCTGCCACCAGAGGAGAGGGATACAATGAACAAGGTAGGTGATCTGTAGAGTGCCAAACAGAGAAGAGTGTTATTCGTCATTGTTTAATACTAGGTACAGCGATGGGTACCAAAATGGCACCGACATATACCACCCTTACACTCGCTTTCCTAGAAGAGACCCTTTATGAAAGGATAGAGCAAAAGTACGGACACAATATAAAAACACTCTTCATAAAATCTTGGAAAAGATACCTAGACGACTGCTTTATCCTCTGGAGAACCTCATGGGGGGATATCAAAGAACTCCACACTTTACTACAAAATCTACACCCAAAAATAAACTTCACAGTAGAACAAAGCCCCACAGAACTACCTTTCCTAGACAGCCTAGTAACAATAAAAAACAACAACATAATCACAGACATCTACCACAAACCCACAGACACTCAGCAATACCTCCACTTCAAAAGCCACCATCCTAAAAACTGTCTAAAATCAATACCCTACTCCCTAGCACGTAGAGTCTGCACCATAGTAACAGACAGACACCTCCGTTCAACTAGACTGAACGAACTACAAATAACACTGCGGAAAAGAGGATACCCACTACCACTAATACAGAAAGGTATTGAATTGGCTGAAAAAATTCCAATAGACCAACTAAGAACCCCAAAAGAACACAACAAAGAACAAATTCTAGCATACGTCTCTACACACAACAAAAACAACCCAGAGCTATTCACACAGATAACAAAAAACCTTATCCTCCTCAATCAGAACGACAAACTAAACAACATACTTAAAACAACAAAAATAATAAAAAGCAAACGCGAACCCAAAAACTTAAAACACATCCTAACTTCCTCAAAACTCGTCCCACATACTACAAAAGGAGTTACAAAATGCAACAAACCGCGATATGGAGTATGTGACATAATAATAGAAGGTAACACATACACATTCAAAAACCCAGCACAAACATTCAAAATAAAAAAGGATCTAAATTGCACCTCCAGAAATGTAGTATATGCACTAAGATGCACAACATGCAATAAATCCTACATAAGCGCCACCAAATATTTCAGCAATAGAGTAGCCTTACATAAGAGCAACATCAAAATTGCAGATAACAGACACCTCTATGTTTCAAAACACGTACACACATGCAGTGGAAACAGCTTCAAAATAATGCCAATCTTCCAAACAGATAATTATTTTTATTTACTTACACAAGAAAAAAACTTCATCACCAAATTCACTCCTGAACTGAACAGAACCTAATACCATCACACAAAAACATGAAATGCAAGGTACACTCGCATGCACACCCATACACATACACATACACACACCCACACTTAAATCAGAATCGACACATTAAAACACACACACGTGCGCGCATACAACCACAAACAGACATAACACCCCTATCTTTAATACAACACACTGAACAATACCAACCCTACTTAACCTCGAAACCAACAACACTAGGAGACACCTAGAACCGTAGTATAATATCTGTTCCAACACCTCGCTCCCTCCTCAGTCAGGGGAGGAGAACCCCCTCATGACTGAAACGACTATCTTCCCTTCTATCATCCCCCCATACCTACACCCCCCAATGCCCCCCCTCTGGGGAACAAAATCTTCCCTACACTAGGAACCGATCCTGGGTCTAGCCATACCCACATGGGGAGACAAATAAATAGAAACATTAAAAAAAAAATCCCCTATTTTAAATACACCCCTCTTTCTAAACAAACATAATATAAGACTAAAAGGAAAAAATCACAATATTAAAATCCAAGAATCCAAAAAATAAATATCAAAATAGAATGAAAGCACCCCCACCCTTACTTCAGAAGAGCCAGTCCCCCCTCCCTACGCATACACATTAGTAACGACCTCGGATCACAGCCGCCTTCCTAAGAAAGAGAAAGCAAATGACCCCAAAATATACACATTCCCAAACCAATAAAAACAAACACACACACGCGCACACACACACATAAACACACACGCACACACACACACACACACACACACACACACACACACACACACACACACACACACACCCTACCCCACCCCAAAGGAAAAGAAAAAACACATTAGCAGAAAGAAATTGCGACTGACCGACTACAGCCAGGTCAAAATCTCCCTTGACAAAAAAAAAAAAAAAAAAAAGCATACCAATGTATAATAAACACTTACAAGCCTCCACCCCTTGGAAAAACTTCAAACTAACGAAAATCGCCATTTTTACACATTTGAAAATAATTTCTGACGAGGACGCATCAGACCGTCTGAAACGTACGTAAACGATTTCAATAACTTAAAAACATTACTACAATGATCCAAACATAATTCTCAATGAAAAACCAAGACACGGAATAATAAAATAATGTTAAAAAATACACATTGTTGGTGACTACTCCCTTATTTAAATATACATCTTTCTTTTGTTGGAATTTATTAACCCATTTTATATAAATATATATATATATATATATATATATATATATATATATATATATATATATATATATATATATATAAGACTCGAAATTTTATATACAGGGTAGTGAGATTTGGGAAAATCTATGTGATCGGTTTTCAGCCAGAGATTTGCCTGTTAAACGATTTGACCTTTGAGAACTCTACCAAACTCCTCCGACAATGTGGGGACCTAAACACTTGAAATTTTAGATATAGGTTCCTAGGACATGGATCTAACTTAATAACTTGATTTAAGCCCAAAACAATAAATATTAAGGGGTCATAATAGGGGTTAAAGTTTAAAAAATTGACCTTTTTTTTTTTTTGCTCAGCATAGACCTCCAAACACTTGGGCAACGCCGGGCACACATGCTAGTTATTTACCAAAACAAAATAAAAAAGTGGGAACCAGATAAAATGATATTTAAAACATATTAAATTGTAATCAAATGAAAAAAAGTAGAAAGAAGAATAAAACACAAACAGACAATGTGAAAAAGAAAAAAAAAACTTTGATATAAATGGGCCGGGATCAAAGTGTAGTATCCGTTCTGCAGATGCTGCACGTAAGATAATTTGTACCAGTCAATGGAGGGGAAACCCTCTATACTGGGACAATTATTATTTTTGCCTACTTTTAGGGGAGCTGGTTTTTACTCCACATTAAAAACGGCCTTGTGCCTAATTTGCTTTGGTGGGGAAGCAAATAAATAGAATAAATGACACGCACGCATACACGTATACAAGAAAAGCCAAAATGATATTGTTCAATTTCTTGAAATTGTTTTGAAGTTGTTAAGATTAGAGTGTCAATCACGCGCAGGATTGTACCAAAGTTGAAAAGCGCTACTGTTTCTCGTGGCGTGAATGAAATTGACTGAGTTTTGTGACGATTTCTTCATTGAAGGACGGTGAACTGGAAAACCTGATGAAATGTATGTAAATATATTTGAACTAGTAGTGAGACCCGACTTTGCCCGGAATTGAAGTACGATCAACGAATATTTCACACTCCCATATTTTTATTGTCACCGAAATCTGTGAAATCGCCCGGGAAAAAGCTTCATATGCCTTTATGCTGTAACTTAGTCCAAAATGTATATTATTCTACATCGCATTCTAGAGAACCTACTGTTTCTTTTATACAATTATTGTATATAAAATTCTTTCCAGTTAATGAAAAAAAAAAAAACATTAAGAAATTTACGTGCGGGGTTTGGGCCTATAGACCACTTCATGCAAACAAAAAACAAACAAAAAAACACGTAAATTTTCAAGTCTTGTAAAATTGTTTGCAGATCATGGAAAAAAAAAAGAAATTTACGTGTGGAGTTTGAACCTACAGACTACGTCATGCACAAAAATACAACACGCCCTTGTCTATCATTGTTGCTAAGCGACGACATGGAAAAAAGAATGGCTTTACCGATGATAGATAAATTAAAATAACGGTTTCGATTATCGATTATCGGTAATTATTGGGGGGTATTCTGAGACAAATCTTTACTAAGATCACTCCCAGACTTATACACTAAAGTTCTGTAAATTTTAAAGAAAATCCGTTCATCTGTTTCGGAGTCTATAAGAAACGAACTCACACACACACTCAGACAAAGTCGCATTTATATTATTGTAGAGATTATTGTAAATGTGATTTGTGATGTATTTTAAAATGTATGTTAATGTTTTCGGAAGGATTTTGCACGCTATAAATTAATGAAATTAAGAAAGCAACAACAGAATTAGAGAAAAATTAGAAATTAAAAATAATAATGTTCAGCCTTAAATTGGAGTAATAGAGATGATATAGGGACGGTTGTGTGGCGTCGAGTTACTTTAGTTTGCATTTCGAAGATTTATCCGATCCATAAGTACAATTGCGAATAGAGCCACTCTGTGCGCTTCGGTGAGTTTCAAAACGCGTAATTTTAGAGAAAGGGTGTTATTCATCATTGTTAAGAGCTGTCCGTTTAAGAAAAAGAGAAATAGAGATAGATCACTTTAGCATTTATTACTCGATTTATAAAGAAGGTATCTCTTTCTGCTAGAGAGAAAAAGAGGGATTATATGAAAAAAAACACACTTGCACATAGAAAGACTATTAAATATACACACGTAACAGATCGGCACGTACAGACACCCCGTATATAAAGAAAATAACCTGCATTATAATTCTAACCACTAGACGATGCATGAGCATGGATTCCAGAAACACGTATACCTTATATACATCAAATATACATAGACAGTTATATCTCGGCATTACAATATTACTCGACATTTACACCATTACTTACCTTTACGTTTAGCGACCTTTACGTTTAGCGACTGTGAAAGAGATAACTTTTATCGCGTTTTTCATATACAGAAGGAGTAACGCGGTTACCATTATGAAGAGAAATAGAGATAGACCACTTTTGCCTTTGTAAATGAATTTATAAAGAAACTATTTCTTTCCGCTAGAGAGAAAGAGGGAGAAAGATAGTAAGGTGGGGAGAGATCACGCCTGCCAAGTTTATTTAATTTACTGAGAATGTATCCGTAAACACTATTAAAATGTAGAAAACATAGGGTCTAACGTATTAAGTTCTGTCTGGGTCAGTTAGGTCTTCCGGGATATCCGGCTACTTTAGAACATTTCTTTGTTATTTTTTCTTTCTTGCTTTTACCTTTTCAATTTCTTTTGTTTTGTTGTCAAGCAACAGCGCGTGTCCAAATTCATGAAGTGAGTCCAACGGAAATGTTGTGAACAGAGTGGAAAGAAATTAAATAGGCATTACCGAAAGGATCATTTAAAGATTGGTGACAACAAGAAAACAAAAGAATGAACAAAGAAGGAGTCATCATGACCTCTGTTCAGTCTTAAGCAACAATAGATAACTTCTGTAAGTTTGACTACTCGTGTAACTGTGAAACAAAGGTTGCGCAATCCACAACAACTAACCTCTCCTGAATCGGCATCGCTTTAATCTAGTGGCAGGGATGAGTTCATGAAGACTGAAAACAATACCGAGATAAGCGGAGAGCACATACAGCACCTGGTATTCGCAACTTGTTACCATTTAGCACTGACAAAGCCCAAAAAGAGATAACGCAAAAGACACATAGAAACAAAATAAAAAGGAAAACAAAAAAAAAACAACATTGGTGTATAGCTTTTTTTTTACAAAGGAATCACCACTTATCAAGGCACAGAGGCCACTCGAGGATAAGAGTTAAAGAGTACACAGTGGTCAAAAAGACAATATAGTAATTGTTAAAAGTGTAAATTTGGTAAATTGGATTACTTAAGGGGAACGGCTCATCAAGAACTTGTTTACTTTGGACTTGAAGACGGCCATATTGTAGTCAGTTGGAAGCAGGGAAATGGAAGAGAGTTCCACAGGCGTGCAGTTCTAAGAAAGAAGCTTTATTCGTGGGATCTACGTTTAGATTTAGGCACGGATAAAGAATGGGGGAAATTATTGATAGGGTTTACAGCCAGACGAGTATTTCTATTGAATGTTTGGTGATGGGGGCATAGATTGGAGCTCAGACGAGCATTTGCCATGAAAATAACGATAAAGCAGAGATAGGCTCGCAACGTCTCTCTGTGAGAAAGAGTTTGCCGGGGAGAGAAATTGACATCTCCCACTAGTCTACGATAAGGTCTTTCTAGCAGCTCTTGCTCAGTTATGACAGCAATAATCCATCCTTGGACGTACCTAGCTCTTATATAGGTAGAGAGTTGTTTTGTTTTGCTTTTTCTGAATTTTGCCTATTACATCGCTACGCTTTTTTTCACGTTGGAAATTTTTGTTTTTTGATGAGTCCCTTGAAGAAATATTCAATATTGACGTACAAATATCGAGTGTTCCCATATCAACGGAACACGCCTGTAAAATATACCGAATATTCTGTTTTGAAAAAATGTGATGAATAAAATCTTGGACTTTTGAATTTAGCAGAATTATTTTTATTCCACTCGAGTAGATTATAGAGTATTGCAAATTGCATTGTTATGATAAATGAACTCATGCATTCATGATCTGAAAGATCCATCTCTCTGTTGCAGATATTGACAGTGAGAACCTCTAAAGAACGCAACCTCTGTCATGGACGTGCGTCAGAAGCAGAGGTGGCAAAATTTATTGAGAATAGTTGTGACTATGTAGAAAAATACATTCCGGGATATAAAAGGTGGTTCGTTTTTATGGTACTACTCACGTCTTCGTAGCTATTCACCTTTTTAGTTAAAAATAGGAGGCTTTACTTTTGGAACGACACTTGTATGACCAGGCCTGTTGCGAATGAAAATGTGTGTGTCTGTGTGTGTGTGTGTGTCTGTGTGTGTATGTGTGTGTGTCTGTGTACATTTCCCTACCAAATAACTCTGTCAATTTTCGGTCTACAGACTCGAGATTTGACCTAAGAATTATTGAAATTTGGGAAAATCTTGCTTAAAAAAATTAACCTCTGCGGCCTCTACCAACTTACTGAGCCAATTTCTGGTCTAAACATTTGAACGTTTACATAAGGGGTATTCAGAGATAGGGCAAGCGTTTTAATCGGTTTGGGTCGAAAAGTTGAGCTGCCTAGGGTTCAAAGTTCTAAAGATTTGACCTTTGCGGTTTCTAGCAAACTACTCAGCCAATTTTGTGTCTAAACATTTGAAATTTATACATAACGGGTATTAAAACATGTGGCAAGCATTTTAATCGGTTTTCTGGCGAAAACTTTGCAGCCAAAAAGTCAAAGTTGAAAGAGTTGAACTTTACAGATTCTACGAAATTCCTCCGCCAATTTGTAGTCTAACGACTTGAAATTTTAAATGTAAGTGACTTGGACGTGGGTAAAACTTTGTATTTTGATTTGAGACCACAGTAATAAATATTAAAGGGTCAAAATTGAGGTAAAAGTTTTTAAAAATTTACTTGCTTCGGTCTCTATGAAATGACTCAGACAAAGTTTGGTCTAAACATTTGAAATCGTACATAAAGTGTATTAACACGTAGGGCAAGTTATGGACAGTACATAGGGCCCGAGAAAGGCCGGGCTGAACTGCTAATATCACATAGATACCTATGGTTATTTAAAGGAAAACAACTCTAAAGCTAAGTATTTAGTAATTTTTTAAAAATCGGAACATGTATCGGTAATGGTATTGAAATCAGGAAATAAAAGTAGAATTGGTAATTATATTGGAATCGGGCAAAATTTTGGAATTGTCTCATCACTAATATATATATATATATATATATATATATATATATATATATATATATATATATATATATATACCTTTTGGTCTTTTGATCTTACTGAATTCCATGTCAAGAATTCATCTAGTCTGGTGTCGAGGAAATTTTATTTGAGCTTCGAATACTATATTATTTTAAACTAGCAGGAAAATCTGACGTTGCCGGGATTAAATTAGGATCAACAAACTCACTTCCAATACATTTATCGCTATCGAAATCAGTGCAACCGCCCATTCATCAATCAAGTCAATTGGTTGCCCTACCGTGGTAACCTACCATGCTGCATCAGAAAGAAAGCTTCACATGCCCTCACCTACAGTTACTTAGTTCATAATATATTGTAATCTACATTGCACTGTAGAGAACCTACGGTTGATTTTATGTAATTATTTTATATAATGCCTCGAATTAAAGTTTAAACTGCAAAAGTCAAGCTCTAAACAAAAACATTCCTAACGCGCCTCTGTTTAATTAAACAACGTGTTGTTGATTTTCTACGCCGAGGCTTTCTGCTTGTGCGGTGATAATAGCTTGATTTTAAGTTTAAAACGAAAAAGTCAAGTATCATGGTGCAGTTGTGCTTAAAACAGAAACATTCATTTCGAACGCGCCCCCTGTCATATAATAGAACCGTTTGTTGATTTTATATGTTGGACCTTTCGGCTTGTATGCTAATAAAACTCGAAACACTTGTAATGCTAGGCTGTGTAAGATGTTAACTTTGGTCAAAATCGCCTGTTCTTTCTTTCGTCAGTTTATTTCGATTATCGGTTATCATTACCAATCGAATACATTGCGATACAAGAAAACTCTCTAAGAACACTGCCAGACAGACACATCATGTACCTTCGTGCTAAATTCTCGAATGCACTTATGATGTTAGGCTGTATAAAAGTGTTAACTTTGATCAAAATCGAACTGTTCTTGATTTAATGGGATTTTTTTTTTTCGATTATTAATTATTGATACTTATCATAGGTGTTCAGATTAAAAAAAAACTGATCTAAGAACACTCCCAGATTCATGGAGTATACTTGTGTGAAGTTTTTTTTTTTTTTAATCAGCCCAACCAATTTGGAGTCTATAAGGAAAGAACTCTCTCACGCACACACAATGTCTTTTATTATATAAATCTCACCTGTCTGCTTAAATGTATGTATGTATGTATGTATGTATGTATGTATGTATATCTCGTTTTGGGGTAGAGAGGGCTCCCGTAAGCCGTGGTGAAGGCAACCTTTCTAGGAGAAGCAAATCTCTGATTTAAAAAAACCATAAAGCGCATTAAGCTGGTCTGCAGTTTAATTTGTTGCTGGCTATCTTGCTCTTGCTTGTTGCTGGATCTCAACATTTTGAACCGAGAGAGAGACTTAGCTGTCGTACAAAGCTAAGACTCTGTAACATCATATTTGTATAGATACTCACTCAGACATTTGGGCTCATGGATTTTAAATGTCTTAGGGAGTGGCACTCGTTTGACAAGATGTTGCAATCATCATATCTCGTTAAAACTTTTCTCAGCGAAATCGGACCGGGTCGGAACCGGTACCGACTGAAAGGGTGATGTCTTGGTCGAATAATATGTGAAAATTAGCGAAAACGCTAGAGTAATCAACGTTCGCAATGAGGTGAAGGTTAGCAAAAAATCGTTCCTTCATGCGCGAAAAACGTTCTTTTTTGAATTAGTTTAAATAGAAAAAAACGACGTTACTTCGCTCTCGCGATCGTAGAATAGTGGTTATAGTGACAGCGATACTATCGTAAGGATGCACGTTCGCGCCGACATATCAGGCATTTCATTTTTAAAGTTTTAATATTTAAACATGGTTATTTATGCCATTTTGTCGTTCTTTTATTCTTTCTTTTCCCTTTTTTCATCACGTTCGCTGTTTTTTGTTGTTGTTTTTTGTATTTTTGTTGTTTTTTGTTGTTGTTTTTATGTTGTTGTATTTTTTGTTGTTGTTTTTCACATTTAAAAACAGTTTTCACATTTAAACAGGATTATTTCGCTCGCACCTTCTTTATTTTCTATTTTATTATTGTTTTTATTTTACCCCCCCCCATGACATACACACACCTCACTACACCCGAGCAACGCCAGGTACTAATAGAGATAGAGATATTTGCTCAGAGTTTACTTTTCGTGTGACGTATCAGGTTATCGTGAAAAACACTTTTACAAAGAGACCGAAGACACTCGAGGATGATGTCTAGTAGTTGATTTAAACTCTCCGATGTCTAGTGATTCAATTTTTCTTCCTATCATTTAAATTTTATTGAAGTAAATAAATTCTCAAAGCTTTCAATTTCTGCCTACAAAATATTGTAAATTTTGTCTCTACCTTATATATATATATATATATATATATATATATATATATATATATATATATATATATATATATATATATATATATATATATATATATATATATATATATATATATAGTGGAAGTGGTAATTAATAAAAACTGAAGAAAGTTCTCAATACTGTTGTAGAGCAAATATGCGTTTTATTTTTTATTGCCGTATCTTTCTGTTAAGTTACATTATTGTTTCAGCTACCCGGCCGTTTTTTTTTTTTTTTTTTTGCCGTCTGTAGCTTCCTCAGACTTTTACAGAAAGGAGGAAGCTACAGACGGCCAAAAAGAAACGGCCGGGTAGCTGAAACAACAATGTAAATTAACAGAAAGATACGGTAATAAAAAAAATAAAACGTATATATATATATATATATATATATATATATATATATATATATATATATATAAAGAGAGATAGGGAAGGGGAGATAAAGGGAGAGAAAAAGAGAGTGATCATAACGTAAATGAATTACGTATTTGTCAAGTTATTGTTAAACTCTGCGTGGGTGAAATGTCTGACATGTTTTAAAACGTAACGGTTGGCTTCTTTTTGTTTATTGGCCCATAAAATTTATAAAAGGAAGCAAAGGATATATTATAGCGTTTGATCAATGCTGCTTTGTCTTCTCATCTTCTTCCATATTGATTTCTAGTCATCAACTCCATATATATATGTTAAGAATGGCTTTCGGAAGAGACACCCCACACCTTCGCATGTTTAGAACGGCTTCTGGAATAAACACCTCCCACCGTCTCATGTTTAGAACGGCTTTCATGACAGACACCCCCAACCATCGAAAAGTACTTGTCTCTGTAAAATTGAAATGAGATTTTCGTAATGAGCATAGTTAAAAACCTACGAAAGATGTCATGGTAAAGAAAATTGTGTAGGTAGAGCTAATGTAAAAATTTACCCACAAAAAATACGAAAGTTATTATCTTCTGTATAGAGCGACGCTTATCAGTTAATATGTTTAATTTTGTTTGATTTTTTTTGTTTTCGTTTTATGGGTTCGATTGTAATCCATAAAGAGTGACGAGAATCGGTTAATATATTAAATTTTAACGTTTTTAGCAACGCCAATTGGTTAATATGTTTAATTTTGTTTTTTGTTTTTGTTTTAATTTTGTTTGTTTTCTTTTCAGCACAATTGTAATCTGTAAAGTGCGACGACAATCGGTTAATATGTTAAATTTTATTTGTTTTTCAGCACGACGGTAATCTGTAGAGTGTAGTTAATATGTTTCATTTTATTGGGTTTTTAGCGACATCAATCGGTTAATATGTTAAATTTTGTTTGTTTTTCATCACGCTTGTAATCTGTAGATTTCAACAACAATTAGTTAATTTAGTTAATTTCGGTGTTTTATTAGCGACACAAATCGGTAATTATGTTTAATTTTGTTGGTTGTTCTAGCAACGCCAATTGATTAATATGTCTAATTTTGTTTGTTTGCTTTTTAGCACGATTATAATATATAGAGACCGACAATAGTCGGTTAATATGTATAATTAACTTTTTTTTTCGCACATTTTCTTCTGTAGAGGGCGATGCCGTATTATATGATTTCTGGAGCGTTCGTTTATTTATTGTAGAAGTGGATTCCGAAATATGGGAATAGTCAGGTATCACCCAATCAAAATGAGCGGAATTTGAGAAGGGAGAATTTATTCTTTTTTATTCGGGAAATGGAAAGATTATGTTATGTGTATGTATGTAATAACCAGTTAATGGCGGTGCAACCACAATATCGTAGGAAAATATAGAATTTGACCCGGTCTCAACTGGTAGCGGTTGGAGCACTAAATATTGAGAGAGAAAAATAGGAACTAATTCCTCTATAGATGTGGCGATTGTGATGGTGTTGCTCATCGGATGTAATGTAGCATTTTATTATCACAAGTGAATGTACAGAAATGGTGGTCGTAAGCTACATAAGATATTGGCTATCATGGTAGATGTATTGAATTTGTATGTGGCATCTGTTGTTGCGAACCTACGATACTTTGGTCCAGAGTGGAATTTCTGCAATCAAAATATTACACATGGAGATAAAGTACTTGTGTGTATGCGTGTGCGTGTATGTGTGTGTGCTTGCGCGCGCGTGTGTGTGTGTACAAGTCTCCTAGAACCCAAACCATTGGACCGATCATGACCAAATCAAGCATAATAATGCTTATCCATCTGGGGACAGTGTGTCCTAGATGGCAGAAAATAAACTAAAAGGGCAGAGGGGAGAAGGTGATAGAACTAAATTGAACTATGTCATATTCCGGTAAAGAGTGTTCCAATATGAAAGTTGACCAACTTATGCCAAGTATTCGCCACAGCTTACATGAAGAATCGAGAATTTGCAAAGCCTGTTGCATTTTAAAACGTAAAAATAAATAAATCCGACTTTACTCTCTCTCTCTCTCTCTCTCTCTCTCTCTCTCTCTCTCTCTCTCTCTCTCTCTCTCTCTCTCTACTTCTATCTCTCTCTCACACACACACACACACAAACCCGCACTCGCACACACGTACACACACACACATACACACTCACAATTTCTCTCTATCACACACACACACACACACACACACACACACACACCTCTCTTGCTGTCTCTAGCACACACTCCCCATCTCCAGCTGAACGTTCCATTACTATGTTTGAATTTGAAGTAGCGTAATGAAAATAATTAAAGAAAAAGAAAATAAGCAAACAAGAAATTACGTACATAACATAAATTAAAACATTGGTTTGTTCTCCCCCAATGAATAAAAATTCGTTTTAAATTAGTTTGTAAATAATTATGTTTACAACAAAAAAAAATAATAATGTGCCCACATACTTACAATGTTTCCTAAAATACTTATCCCGCAATTCATTAGTTTAGACGTTTACATGTGCGCATCGATTAGATTAAAATGTTATTATATAATACAACTCAAAATTGCATGTGAAGCAATTATTGCAGTAGTAATTATATATATATATGTATATATGTGTGTGTGTGTGTGTGTGTGTGTGTGTGTGTGTGTGTGTGTGTGTGTGTGTGTGTGTGTGTTTCCAGTCGTCTTTTACACACATTTGCCACTGGTATTTGACAATGTCGACTCAGGAGATGCGTGGTTGAAGATTGCGCACCTCCTCCTCCAAAAATTTTACGCGCAGGCACCTTCGTGGGTCTGTTAAATATATATATATATGTCTTGGAAATTTTTTAACCTTTAAAACTATATTAAAAAAACTTTTAAGTTAATTTTTTAATGTGTTTTTATTATTTGTTTGAAAACTATTCAGTCTGTAAGTCATTTAATCACCTGCAATCAATGCATCAAGTTGCTGTCTCGAATTCACCAATGTTAATTTAAGGGATCTTCAGTTGTTTATCAAGAAACACTGTATATATATATATATATATATATATATATATATATATATATTACTTGTTATATATATACATATATATATATATGTATATATATATATACACACATATATATGTGTGTATATATATATATATATATATATATATATATTATAACTAAGAAGGATACAAATTTAAATGACATAATCAATATTATGTAAATCATCTTCCAAAAATTCAACAACAACAACAATGTATGTGTATGTATGTTTCAGAATTTTTAAGATAATGTATTAAGCATAAAATGAAAAGTGAAAAAATTTCTTATAGATCCAAACATAACATTGTAATCGTTAAATTACTACAAATGGATTAACCACATCCAGACAACGTCGCAGCTCACACGAGCCATAACAGTCAACGAACCGGAATTCCAAGACTCAAGTGCCACCCTCATTTGAGCTCATCAGTTGGACACATCCGAACTCGGGATTCGAAACCCGAGCACCTTTCTCCGCGGTTTACTTTATCTGTGTTAGTTAATAAACGTTCTTGTGTGTGTGTGGCTATTTTGTCAGTTTATAGAGTGTTCGCCTCACAGGCAAGAGGCTGGAGTTTCGAATCTCAAAAACGGATGTGTCCAAATAATAAGACCAAATGAGGACGAAACCCGAATCTTGGGCTTCCGGTTTGTTGGCTGTCATAGCTCTTGTGAGCTGTGCTTTGTGTGTATATATACTATTACATAAATGGAACTTTGTCTGTGTGTGCTTGTCTGTATGTGAGCTCCTTCCCTATAGATTCCTTAACGGGATATTATTTTTTTATCATATTTATTACTAGCAAATATCTGCTCCTTATGAATGCACCATTTTTCTAGCCTCGGGGGATGATACCATAACTAACAGGCGTATAATATACCGCCTCTCAAAAAAGGAGGTAATTTCAAGGAAAATGGTATCATGGAAAACTAACATACGCTAAACTAGCCTCCCTCAGTTGAGTAGGTAAGACCAGGGAGGATTGTCATATGACAACAAAAGAGATATTATAATACCAATTGTGTATATGTAGAAGGTTGATTTTGATTTGAAAAGTAGCAGAACTTGGTGTGTGTGCTGTGTGAGCTAAAAAGAAGGAAACGCTGATTATGTTTAACAGCCAAGCTGATAAATCGAGAATATAACAGCTTAGCTTTTTGCAAAATTGCAATTCTTCGCGCGCTTTTGGTTACGCTTTGTCCTTTTCAACTTGTTCAACTGTGCATTGAATTTATTATCTATTTTTTAGTCTTAGTTTCTGTGTCATAAGTCATAAACATTCCTTTTGCCTTTATACGTTATGATTTTGAATAACACAGTTACATATTTTAGATATGATGGATAAATGACTAGTATGTCTGTGTGAGAGAATGAGTGAAAGAACGAGAAAGTTGTGCATTCGATATATGAGACATCTGTGCTCTTTTTTTAGAGATACTATAGCTAACAAAGAATGCAAAGAGAGTACAAATGTAAGGATTCGCTAGTCAAGTGATTTGGAAAAGGTAATAAAAAGTGACTTAACATTTATTATGATTATTATTATTATTATTAATTGATTGATTCGAGCGACGACGGGTCGCTGGATCGATTATTATGCATCAGCATACACAATGTCGCCAGTCAACATCATCTAATCATCAAAGATTACCTTGTGAACTCGGAGTATGGGGAATTCCCATATGCACAAAACAAAATCACTGAAAAAACAAAAATACCCTAACTGCGGGTAAGGATAATGAGTAAACGTTGGATAAAATGATGGTCAAAATTATTATGAACTTGCCAGGATTCGAACCTGGAATCTTCTGATCCGTAGTCAGACGCGTTATCCATTGCGCCACAAGTCCTGTCCTTATGCTGAAAGATGTTATCGCGACTGTATACAGACAGTGCTAAATTCCGGTGACATGGGCAGGTAACTTTTTCGACAATTGCACGAAACGGCCGCAAACCCCTTATTTCGTTGTGTGTGTGTGTGTGTGTGTGTGTGCGTGTGTGTGTGTGTGTGTGTGTGTGTGTGTGTGTGTGTGTGTGTGTGTGTGTGTGTGTGTGTGTGTGACTTGGTGTTGTTCGTTACGAATCATATATAGATAAGGACAATCTAGGAACTCACACGTTTAAGGGAAAAAAAGAATTTTTCAATTCGGTGCATCTTTTCGAAAGTCTTACTGGTATATATACACATAAACATAAATGAATAAATAAGCATTTAGAATTTTACTAATAGTATAGATTTCAAAAATATTCAATAACCCGCCATCAGTATCTGAACCTACATGGACATTATATTCTTTGTCTGAAGACCTCGGCGCAGCGATTATTTTGAATCGTAACAGATGCTCGTATCTGAACTGTGAAATGGGGTTCGAATTAAAGCGTAGAAAACCTTTTTAAGTTTAACCACACTAATGAGATTACTATATGCATGTGTTTGTGTGTCATCCACAGACATCTGCTTCTTTGTTTAGGACTGATCAGTGAGGCTAGACGAAAAAATTATAACATTATGAAAAAAAAAAATTACTTCTGCCAATAGTTTATAAATATTTTACTTACGTTTCCCCATCTACGTTTTACATACGTCTTCCCCACTTACATCTTTAATCACTTTCCCCATATGTACGTAAAATATATAAATATCTCACTTTGCTTAGGATTCTTCTCTCATCTTTTGTATATTTTATTTTCCTTGATGTTCCTTGTCATTCTCTTGAGGAAGTCTCCCGAAAATGGGGATGAAACGTTTTCTTCCCCTTTTACACACACACACACACACACACACACAAACTTTTTAATGCATATATACATATGCACATACAGTTATAAACAGTACATACGGCCCGAGAAAAGCCGCGCTGAACTGTTAGTATACAAACACACGCACACACACACACACACGTATACACACACACACACACATACACACACACACATATATATGTGTGTGTGTGTGTGTGTGTGTGTGTGTGTGTGTGTGTGTGTGTTTGTATACTAACAGTTCAGCGCGGCTTTTCTCGGGCCGTTTATACTGTTTATAACTTTATGTGCATATGTATATATGCATTAAAAAGTTTGACTCGTGTCCAGGCAACCTGCATCTAAAATTTAAAGTATTTAGACCTACAATTGGCAGAGGAGTTTGGTAGAGTCTGCAAAGATCAACTCTTTCAACCTTGACCTCTTGGCAGCCAACTTTACGCCCAAAAACTGGTTAAAAAGCTTGCTGCATGTCTGAATACCCTTTATGTAAAATGTCAAATGTTTAGACCAAAAATTGGCTGAGTAGTTGTCTAGAGACCGTAAAGGTCAAATCTTTTTAACTTTAACCTCTTGGATTCTAGATTTTCGGCCAAAAATCGATTAAAAAGCTTGCCATATGTCTGGATACACGATATGTAAAATCTCAAATGTTTAGACCAAAATTGGCTATGTAATTTGATAGAGACCGGAGAGGTCAAATTTTTTAAATTTTTGACCTCAATTTTGACCCTCCTAACATTTATTGTTTTGGGTTTAAATCAAATTAAAAAGTTTTATCCATGTCCAAGTAATCCACATCTAAAATTTCAAGTGGTATGACCCAAAATTGGCGGAGGAGTTTAGTAGAGTTTTCAAAAGTCAAATCGTTGAACTTTGACTTCTTGACCGCCAAATTTCTCGCCGAAAATCAATTAAAAAGATTTTCCTAAATCTCTTTGCCCTTTATGTCTAATTTCGAGTCTGTAGACTGAAAATTGGCGGAGTTATTTTGTAGTGGAATGTGCACACAAAAATACACACACAGACGATTTCACTTTTATACATATACTAACATTTAAGCCTGGCGTTGCCCGGGTGTTTGGATGTGTATGTTGAGCATAAAAAAGCGGTCATTTTTTTAACTTTGACCCCCATTATGACCCCTTAACATTTATTGTTTTGGGCTCAAATCAAGTTATTAAGTTTGAGCCATGTCCAAGGAACCTATATCTAAAATTTTAAGTGTTTAGACCCAAAATTGTCGGAGGTGTTCTCAAATGTCAAATCGTGGAACTTTGACCCCTTAACAGCCAAATTTCTGGCCGAACACAGATTACAAAGATTTTCTTAAATCTTAGGACCCTTTATATCAAATTTCGCGTCTTCAAACTGAAAATTGACAGAGTTATTGCGTAGGGAAATGTACACACACAGACACACAGACACGTTCACTTTTATAGATTAAACAAAAATATTTACGTATACATAAATATATATGGAAACAATTTTGTGTTTACTGTAAATTTTTACGCAAATATTATGCAAGTATAAATCATGTAGAATATCTGCATGAATATAATTACACGTAATAGTTAACTAAAGATGATCATCCCATAAGAACACCGAAAAAAAACTAATATGGAATTAATTAAAATGAATGTTTAAAAGAATATGCAAGCTAGCTAGATTTTTTGCTAGTGAATGCAATTCCACAACCCATATATAAGAAAATTGTATTTTCTATTTAAATAGATAGAAAAGAAGGGTTTTAATATGAATAGCAATACACTCAAAAGAAAAACGAATTTATAGGAGTATCGATAGATTAGACTGAGATAGAATAGTAAATTAAATTGAATATTGAAGGATAATGCATTAGACTAAGATAGAATAGTAAATTAAATTGAATATTGAAGAATAATGCATTAGACTGAGATAGAATAGTAAATTAAATTGAATATTGAAGAATAATGCATTAGACTAAGATAGAATAGTAAATTAAATTGAATATTGAAGAATAATGCATTAGACTAAGATAGAATAGTAAATTAAATTGAATATTGAAGAATAATGCATTAGAGTAAGATAGAATGGTACATTAAATTGAATATTGAAGGATAATGCATTAGACTAAGATAGAATAGTAAATTAAATTGAATATTGAAGGATAATGCATTAGACTAAGATAGAATAGTAAATTAAATTGAATATTGAAGAATAATGCATTAGAGTAAGATAGAATGGTACATTAAATTGAATATTGAAGAATAATGCATTAGACTAAGATAGAATGGTACATTAAATTGAATATTGAAGAATAATGCATTAGACTAAGATAGAATAGTAAATTAAATTGAATATTGAAGGATAATGCATTAGACTAAGATAGAATAGTAAATTAAATTGAATATTGAAGAATAATGCATTAGAGTAAGATAGAATGGTACATTAAATTGAATATTGAAGAATAATGCATTAGACTAAGATAGAATGGTACATTAAATTGAATATTGAAGAATAATGCATTAGACTAAGATAGAATAGTAAATTAAATTGAATATTGAAGAATAATGCATTAGACTAAGATAGAATGGTACATTAAATTGAATATTGAAGAATAATGCATTAGACTAAGATAGAATAGTAAATTAAATTGAATATTGAAGAATAATGCATTAGACTAAGATAGAATAGTAAATTAAATTGAATATTGAAGAATAATGCATTAGACTAAGATAGAATGGTACATTAAATTGAATATTGAAGAATAATGCATTAGACTAAGATAGAATAGTAAATTAAATTGAATATTGAAGAATAATGCATTAGAGTAAGATAGAATGGTACATTAAATTGAATATTGAAGAATAATGCATTAGACTAAGATAGAATGGTACATTAAATTGAATATTGAAGAATAATGCATTAGACTAAGATAGAATAGTAAATTAAATTGAATATTGAAGAATAATGCATTAGAGTAAGATAGAATGGTACATTAAATTGAATATTGAAAGATATTGCCTTAAACAGTGATAGAGTAGTAAATTTAATTGCAATTTGAAAGATAATACATTAGACTGAGATGATATAGTAAATTTAATTGAATATTAAAAAATCGTACATTAGACTGAGATAGTATAGTAAATTGAATTAAATACAAAAAATATAATACAGGAAATTTTATTGAATATTGAAAAGCAGTGACTGCGATAGTATAGTAAATTATATTGAATATTGAAAATAGTATAGTAAATTATGTTGAAAATTGAAAGATAGTACATTAGACTGAGAGAGTATTATAAATTATAGTGAATATTAAAATATGGTACATTAGACTAAAATAATATGGTAAATTATATTGAATATTGAAAGATAGTGCATTAAACTTAGATAGTATAGTAAATTATATTAAATATAAAGATAGAAATACATAGATAGTTACGTCATCGCTTACTTATTAAGTGAATTACATATTATGGCTAATAAAAATAATTAAAAGGGGGATGTTTTTCAAACATAACTAAATCCCAAAATTGGGCATTATTTTAGCATATACATTGTGTGATTAAATTATATAGACACAATTCGTTTGGAAACAAGCATTGATTCACTAAATTCTAGTATATCTGGTTTTGTTATTGCTATTCTTTCGCAAAACTAAACATTTAAACAATAGATATTTTATTCATGAGTTTCTTGTAAACACAAGACACAGTCTTTCTCGTAAATAAATATTAACATTTTGGTAATTGTGATACAGATTTCTTTAGCTTTTAAATAAGACCGTAAAGTAACGAGAAGAAAGAAACAAATGCGTCTGTGCGATTTTGTGTGCATGAGTGAGAGAGAGGGGAGAAAGAGAGAGAAATAAATCAGTAACCCTCTCCTTTCTATACTTTTTTCTAGTTGCGAATCAAGTTTAGTATCAATTACATGCCTTGTAAATATATTTTTAAGAAAAATTGTCGTGTTTATCTCCTTTTTTTATCTATTACATTAAATAACTTTAATTGATTACTCTTTATATCGACAAAGCATATATATATATATATATATATATAAGTAAAATAAGATAATAAAATTACAAATAAATAACACCAAATTATTTATTATAAACTGTTTCAAATTGTCTATACAAATTAAGCATTCAAATATGTCATTCGGCTTTTTATCTGTGCTGTATAAACAGTATTTTAAACTATGACATTGTATTATTCATTATTTGATTTCAATAACAGCCGTTTTGATGGTTATATAAGTGATGAATGAAAATAAAACTTCCACCTTTATTGCTTGAAGTATGTCTTTTTATCAAGGCTATTAAATTTCCAGACCCAATAGGCGTACATATATATTTGGTAATATTTATTATATATCCGTCCATATTATAATCCAGGCGGTAGTTAGTGCTTGTGCTGTCTAACTATATACATTTTCCGTTATTTTCTATTCTTATTACAAACACCCACTTATAATTCGTGACTCTGCTCCGGCTGGGCTAATGTCATTGTGGATTACCCACCCACACCGACATCGGTTCAGCGGGGCCAGCGTCACGAAATGTAAGTCGGTGCTTTAACTAATAAGCAGTTCCCGAGAGCAGAGTCATTCACACAAAATACAGGGTATCCACGAAAAGAAATAATTGCGAAACTATTATCGGGTGTGGGGACGCTCAAGTTAAAGGATGTGACCTTTGACCTAGGGGCCACGCTCGAAAGATAGCATTATGCTATCAGCGCGATAATTAACGTCTCTTGAAATATATTGCACTTAATATGCACAAGGTGATTAGGTTGGTTGTTTTCTAGATAGTAAAACAGAAATAAATATACCTGACAAATTAAATAATACGAAATTATACCGTATTTATCAACGTACAGCACGCACCCTAATTCAATAATGGTTTTGAATTCATGGTTTATATCAAACCTGGCAGGAAGACTCGGCGTTGCCTTTCTTTATTAAGGGTGGATCACCGGTTATCAAGGCTCAAGGATCACTCGAGGATAAGGCTTAATGAGTGCCAGGTTACCAGTGAGACCACATCGCGATGATCTCTAATGGTAAGGCTTGGGTAGTGTTGATTATTAAAGAGGACAGTTCAACAAGAACTTATTTACATTAGACTTTTAAAAAGGCATGTTATAGTCAGCTGGGAAGTAGCTCAGCTGTATTGTGTTGTCAGAGAGGAAGTTCTGGGAAAGAATTTATGTTTAGTTTTAGACACAGATAGATAATCAGGAAAATTGTTAGTAGGGGTATGTGGAATTGCCTTCCGTTTGCCTGCTTTCCAGCTGACTACAAAATGGTTGTCTTCAAGTCCAACATAAACAAGTTCTTAATGATCCGCTCCACTTAAGTTAAAAAAATTTACCGAATTTTCATTACTAACGATTACTATATTGTCCAACTGACTACTGTACACTTGTTAACACTTATCCTCGAGTGGCCTCTGGGCCTTGATAAGTGGTGATGCCTATGTAAAAAAAAAAAAAAAACAAGGTATAAATCCAAACCCAACAATGAAATCTGGAGCAATATTCTTGATTACAATATTAGGAAAAAATGTGTATGGTCTTAACTGTCTTGTCCGAAACATATATCTTTGTTTTATATATGGAGAGTCGAAAGTGGGCCTTGGGTCTACTTTCGACAACTTCTTAAATCTCCCTTCTTTTATTTTGGTCCTTTAGACCCTCATATACCATGAGAGTGTTTCTGACAGAAAGGGAAGAATTGCTGTTTTCTGCGTCGGGATCTGTCTATATAACATTTATTGTTCGCTATATATATATATATATATATATATATATATATATATATATATATATATATATATATATATATATATATATATATATATATATATATATATATATATATATATATATATATATATATATATATATATATATATATATATATATATATATATATATATATATATATATATATATATATATATATATATATATATATATATATATATATATATATATATATATATATATATATATATATATATATATATATATATATATATATATATATATATATATATATATATATATATATATATATATATATATATATATATATATATATATATATATATATATATATATATATATATATATATATATATATATATATATATATATATATATATATATATATATATATATATATATATATATATATATATATATATATATATATATATATATATATATATATATATATATATATATATATATATATATATATATATATATATATATATATATATATATATATATATATATATATATATATATATATATATATATATATATATATATATATATATATATATATATATATATATATATATATATATATATATATATATATATATATATATATATATATATTAACAAGTATATGAGGGTCTAAAGAACCAATATATATATATATATATATATATATATATATATATATATATATATATATATATAAATCGCATATTTAACGGTCGGGCGATCCCATTTTCTAAGAAGGGTGTGGAAATTGATAACGTATGTAACGCTTCCGTTCAGTCTCGAAAGACAATGGATATCACTTGTAGGGTTGGTTGCGCGTATTATTGTGAGGCTAAGGTGGCATAACTCACACCCACACCTCTCCTAAATTGGCATTGCTTGAGTCCAGAGCAAGGAAAAGTCGAGGATGACTGGAAACAATCCCGAGATAAGCAGAGAGCACATACAGCACCTCGTATTCCCAAATGGTCACCCATTTTAGTATTGACCACGCTCATCGTTGCTTACCTTTGGTGATCTAACAGGAACCGGTGTGTCAACGTGATTATGCCGTCTGTATGAACATGAAATTGTACCAATAATGGCCTCCATTCTGTTGCGAGAGATAATGGATCCCCCCTGTAAGAGCACCTACGCGTGTCATTATGAAGCAAGGGTTGCGTAATCACTAACAATATCTCTCCTGAGTCGCATCTTGTGACAATGAGAAGTCCATGACGACTGGAAATAATGGCAAGATAAATGGAGGGAACATACAGCACCTGGTACTACCACATGGACACCAATTTTAGTACTGATCAAGCTCCACGATACTTACCTTTGGTGATCTAACGTGAACAGGTGTTTCAGTGAAATTATGCCATACATATAAATTGCAATAGCGTATTATCATATAAATCAGCAACAAAGTAATAATAAGCTGGCACTATCCGTAGGACGTGTATTTAGCTAGTTGACTCAAAAGATGACATCTGTTCCATTTATTTGAAAAATCTGTACAATATTAAGTTATCTTAGTGCAAACTAAATTTCATCAAGAAAACGAAGGGGGGATGGTGACCTCTACCCTGATTCGCAAGATTACATGTATCCTCCGTAATCGCCAAGAGAGCATGTTTACTGGATTTTATGTCGCCGCTGTTTGCAATCCGTGCTGACCTCCATAATTGCTTTTCTTTTTTACATGTACGTTGCTTGGCCGTTGGACGACGCTCACTTAAAAAAAAAAAAAAAAAAAAAAAAAAGAAAAGCTGAGTAGGCAAATCCTGATTCATTTCCCTGGAATGCCTGGCCCCTTGCGTGCGGTATGTCGCCGATATGATTACGGGCCGAGAAAGGATAAAACATCCAATCTTGGGTGTTATCAAAACAGCACTTTGTTAAGGTATATTTGACAGAACTGTAAATGAATAAAAAAAAAAAAAAAAACATAAGTAGAGAGAGAAAGGAGGTAAAGAAAATATGAGTGTTTGTGTGTTAGAGTTTCTTTTCTCTAGATAATTTTTTTAAATTCAATTTTCACCCCAAACAAGGCACAGTGCCACTTTGAAGTAAGGGGCTACTATCGAGGACATAGGTTGCAGGGATATTATGAAAGGAGATGAGCAACAAGATGTCTGTTCACATTACATTTTAACTTCTGCATGAAAGCAGAATTCCGTAAGGGAGTTTCAAAGTCTATCAGTTCTAGGGAAGAAACTATTGGAGTAGAAGGCTTTCTTACACCTAGGGATCTCTACAATGAAGGGGTGGGATATAGCTGCTTGCCAGATTTGTCGGGGGTATTCACGTCGAGTGGGTATAAGTGCTTGTAATTCGTCAGAGCATTCAACATTAAAGTTTTTGTAGAACAGGCAGAGGGATGCGACATTTCGTCGATGGGACAGAGGCTGAAGCCTAGATGACAGTTCAGGACCTATCAGGTTAGCGACTCTCTTTTGAACACTGTCAAGGAGTGAGAGACAAGTAGCAGATGTACGAGCCCAAATGTGAGAACAGTACTCCATACACGGGCGAATGGTGGCCTTATAGAGGCACAGGATACTT
This sequence comes from Euprymna scolopes, assembly GCF_053919585.1. Lineage (NCBI taxonomy): Eukaryota > Metazoa > Mollusca > Cephalopoda > Sepiida > Sepiolidae > Euprymna > Euprymna scolopes. Next base: position 125,900,946 of record NC_136488.1, read on the forward strand.
TGAGGCGTAAGTAGTTTTCTAGTTCGGTAGAGAGAGCCCACCTTTTGCACAGCAGCCTTGGCAATGCTCTCAATGTATCTATTCCAGTCCATGCCCCCTGTAAACGTTACCTCCTTCTTTCAATTAAGTATTTGCTGTCTTGTGTCACTTTCACTTTCGTATTAAAAAACAAATAGAGCCCAGTGAAATCAGCCAGAGGCATCAGCGCCAGCCACCCACACATATACACACCAGGATGTAAGTCCCGCGCTCCTGGAGATTATCGTCCATGGAATGCGGTGTTCGACTTTAATTGACACGGGCTATTTTCAGACAATATTAATTGCGATTCGATGTCGATTCTGGAAGACAGCAAAGGTGAACATCATAACTAGTGGAGGTGCGTCCCGTGCATGCTGAAATGGTAACCATTTTCACAGACGAAAACAATCCTATCAGGATAGATGCTCTGATGGCGCGTGATAAACTACCGGGGCGTGATCTGTTGTTGATCGCTGTAATGAAGGCATTTGGTAAACATCACTTCTGGGCCTACAGGAGCGGTTCGGATCGACAACGGGAAGATCGCCAAGTGTGTGGCCATCTCCATCAGTAAACATAATTTGACCGTTGCCTTCGATTATGGGAGTCGAGCGTATGAATCGATTCGATTGTGAAGCTGCCATTGGTTTCTGTAATTCTTTAATATACTTACGAGATGAGATGCGTAAATGTTGCCACATTCATAGTAAAAGCGGTACTATAGAATCGACGCGATTCGAATTTGGCATGTTGTCAGTTCATATTGGTATCCGCTACACTACCGCCACGTTCTGTCATTTTTTCTTTTTCTTTTTCTTTTTTTTTTTTTTTTTTGCTTTTCCATCCTAAAGAAGGTGCAGAACCATTTAAGGGACTGCTATTTGGGCGAAAATTTGCAGAGATACGATGTAGGGAGTTGAGAGAATTCCAAAGTCTAGTAGTTCGAGAGAAGGAACTATTTGAGTAGAAGGTTCTCCGGCATCTAGGGATCTCTAAAGTGTAGGGTGGAATTTTGCTGCTTGTCGGGTTAACCAAGGTGTTTATGTCGAGGGGGTACAAGGGCTTGAAAGACGTCGGAGCACCTTCCATTAAAATACTTGTATAATAGGTACAGGTATGCAACATTTCATCGACGTTGCTTGATTAATTAAGGACTCAAATTTGTTCGAGAGAAAAGGGATAAGGCTAATGGGGTGATAATTTACTGGGTCAGTTTTGTCGCAAAAAAATCTCGTAAATATGTACCATAGAAACAATTTTCTAGCAATCAGAAAAGCAAGACTCGGTAAGGCATTTGTAGTTTGGAGAGAACTATGACAACCCCACAACCCCAGCGGAGCATCTTTTAAATGGTATAGCCGGGATGACATCAGATCCGCATGTTTGTTTTATGATATCACGAACTCAAGGAGGGGTGATTTTCAGATCATTGATTGTGATGTCTATCCGTAAAGAAAAATCTGTGAGTGAGTGGTTTGATGAGTCTAAAGTGGAGTTAAGGGCAAACCTTTAGACAAACGAGTTAGCCTTCTTTGTTGCCATGCAAACAGCCTCAAGGTTGTTTAATTGTAAACAAAATTGTTGATTGAGCATTATTCACTACACTTTTATAAATTTTCCAGAAATCGTGACTTCCTAATTTCTGCGACCTAATTCGATCTCTGATGGTTTTGGTATATCTTCTGTTAACTGCGGCTATTTCGCTCTTACAACTTTTTCTAGCTTCTATATACTTTTGCCTTTTTTTACTCGACGTGTCGAATAAATCTGAGCTATGTATGTTGCTTTTGAGCAATGGCAACTGTGCAAGTAAAAGTTAACCATTGGTGAGATGTTTGCTATAGTACACAATACTATAGTAAACTAGTATAGTGTGGGAACATGCGCTTTAATTGCTACTTTGAACCATTCAGTGGTCGCATTTGCGCACTGTTCTGCAGGAAGAGAAATGATATTTCTCTAATGAAGTATATCTGTTGTAGTTCCCGGTGGCTTCTCTGTCAGCCTTCTTAAAGTACCTCGTCGTCTTGAGCAGTGGCTCTTCAACTTGTGGTCAACAGTTTAGGGTGATGTCTATCATTACTACAACATGATCAACATTCCTGGGTGGGAAATGGGCATTTGTTACACATTCCTCAAAAACTGTGGTCAGAAATAGAGCTAGAAGTGAGATTGTTGATTTGGGAAACGAGTCAGGAACGTTACTGTCTGTACCAGACAATGGGATACAGAGAAGTTATTTCTAGTATAAGTAGAGAAACCAAGCAAATTACTGTAGTGGACATTAAAGTCACCAAATACATGCACTTGGGCGCTGGTATCTAGAAAGAGTGCTGCATCTATGCTATTAGAGACTTGGTTGATTAGGGTATAGTCCTGGAATGAGGCATAACGGTATAGAAAATATAAGTAGCTAACGTTATGTTGCAGGTTTGGTCTAAATCACATTAATTTATTGTCTGATTCTAGTTTGGGTTCCCTAGTCAAAGGGAGAGCGTTACGAATATAGACTCCGAGTCCGTGCCTGAGTCTGTCTGAGTCCTTATGACAAAGTGGTAGATAACCAGACATGTGAAAGTGGTTAGAAAGAAACGGGGAGTGTATGTTAGTTTCACTTAGTGCTAAGATATCCAGGAAATACTTCTATATCGTCTAAGTTAGCACGGATATTTGTGAATGCGAGCCTTAAGGGAAGAGGTGAGTTGATCTTGTTTGAGTGTTGTCTTAAGTGTTTTAATTCGCAAGGGAATGCCGGCAGGGCTGACTGGGCTATTTGTGTAGCCAGACCAATGTGGACTCGTCTGCTGGATCTCCTCTATTTTGTGTCTAATCAAACGTTTCATTATATTTTTGAGTTTATCTTTATTTTTTACATTTATTTTTTTTATTTTTTAATATAGCAATATAACTTCCGATTTATATTCTTTTGAAAAGTTTCCAGAATACATTTATTTCGTAATAATTACGACATCGGCCTAAGTCTATTAATAATGGAAATTTCGTATCTGTCTGTCTTAAGATGCACCTATAATCTTTCAGACTATTTTACAATAGTACATCAGTCTGAAATCTGTAAGGACCCGTAGCGTATCCGTAGTGGATAAAAGTACTTTATAAAATTCAATTGTGAATTATACTTTTCTGGAGGTTGAAGGTTTAATCTTTACTACGGGCGACATTAACAATACAATTGCGAATTAATTAGAACTCAAACTCAGTCATCGTTTCGCTTCTCTTGTTCTAATGTTGGCAAGAGTTTCCAAGCCCAAAGAGAATCCTTCTGTGTGTCATTTCTTTGACCTCCGTGCATTAAGGTAATTAATTAGGGTATGTTTGAAATTTCATGCAAATTCCAAAGACTGACAGAAAGTTTCTGACAGTTCGACAAGACACGCCTGAAGAAGGTGAGATTACATCGGCCAAAACACTGTAAGAATAACACTCAAGATTAGAACAGTAATCCAAATAATCCAAATTATACAAATTATCAATACTCATCTCAAAAGAAAAAATCAGAAGCGGAATGAACTACGTTTGATTAATAATGGGGGCAGTTAATAAGAAGTACTTGTTGACATTGAATTTGAAGACGACTATCTTGTAACCCGCAGGGAAGCGTATCTGAGTGCTATGATGTGTTCCACAGACGGAAATCCTTTGCAATGAAACACTGTTCACAGAAATTCCACTTGATGCTAAGCGTAAATGATAAACTGGTTGCACATTACTGAGTACAGCATAATCACGTTGACATTCCGGTTCTTGCCATATCACCGAAGTTAAGCAACGTTGAATCTAGCCAGTACCAGATGGGTGACCATTTGGGAAGGTTAGGCGCTGTATGTAGCTTTTGAGAAGGTTGGGCATAGGGCAAGCACCCTCACCCCGAAAAAAAGAACTCCTCGCTACAAAAGCATCTACAAAGTAGAGTCTCAAGTCTATGAATAGATGGACATTAGTGTGTAAAGAAATTCAAACCATGTATATATAAAAATAATACCGTAGTCAAGAGCAACTTGAAAACTCACTTTTTATTGGCTACTGCGTCGAGATCGCTACCCTCTCCCTCAATTGCTCCGCTTATCCTTGATCATCACTTTTATATGTTGAACAAGGAGAGAGCAAGCGCCATTTTTTTTAGTCTTTTCTATGACTAAATAGAGAATTGAACGTGAGTTTCCAAGCCCATTATTCTATACGGTCGCCCCCAGAAGGGTGTGTTCACAATTGGGTATTGAACCGCATCGCCCAAGACAGCTGTATCAGTACCCTAACCCAAAGTTCCGACCTTTTGTCGTATGACGAAGTTTTTTTTTTTTTGTCGCAGGGCTTTTATGGCTTCCGTCATAAAATACTGTCTTTTTTGTCGTACTTGTAAGGTCCATAGAACAATGGCGTGTAGGAAGTCGGGCGACCCAATGTCACGCTCACATTATGGGGTGATATCAGATGTTTCAGACGACAGGAAGGGTTTTCCACGAAGAACAAGAGAAGCGAAACGATGACGGCTGTCAGCCTTGCTTTATTCTACCGCTTCCGCCACCCGAGCCAGTTAATCTTCCCCAAGTGTCGCATAGCTATTTTTTTTATATCAACTTCACGTGATGCGGAACAAATCAGTTCTAGATGTTTTGGGACCGAGCACACGGGTTGATTGTTTTTATTTAATTTATTTATTTATTTGGTTTTTGGCTTTTGGATGAAATGTCGTAAAATATAAGAGAAGGCAGAACGACGAGGATAAAAATAAGGGTGTCATTATTCGGGTACAGCGCACCCGTTTAATTTTCATTTGGGGCAATCTTAATCGTTCTCCTTTTTTTTTCTTCTATTTTCTGTAATCCATCCGTTGATGGCAGTTCATCTCGGGTTGAAAAGGTCTGATCTATCTTTTCAGTCATAGCAACATTAATGAGATTGGGATTTGTGTGCCATCTGACTTCCTTGACGTAATGGTTACTGTTACAAATACGGTAAGGATATATTTTATGACAGAAGCAATAACCGTACTTAAACAATCTTCGGCATACTACACAATTAGATCAAGGATTAAAGTACTCACGTTGAGAAGTAAGGTTCAAAAAAAAATTTTAACTGATCTTAAAAGTGTTGTTTAATGTTGGTTGGTTGGTTGTTTTTGTTTTACGGCATATCAACCCTTTTCAGATTATTTAATGCCGAATCCAAAGATTTTGAAGAAAAATATTTTAATAGAATATATTTGTTGTTTTCAAGTCAGTTTCTATTTAACCCATAGTTGGGACACTAACAGATACTACCACTCCGGGTCAGAGTGGACCTGGGAGCAATGGCAATTAAAGGGTGGCACCACACTCCCTAAATCCCGCAAGCTGGGGCCTCACCATCAGATATAGTTTAAGGTCAGATCCAGGACCTGTTGTTTAATGTGTTGATACAGTCTTCGAAATAGAAACGAAAATGAAAAAGGGCTTAGTGTCTCGTTTTTTTAAACAAGAGTTAATAATCTCTGCTATTATATAAAAGGAACTTTGAATGTGTTTTGTGTGTGGGTTTGTTTCCTATGAACTCGAAAACGGCTGGGCAGATTTTTATGAAATTTCACACGAAGGTACTTCATGGGCTTTTCTGGCAGTGTTATTAAAAAAGCTTTTCTTTTTTATCGAAATGTCTTCGATAAGTATCAATAATCGATAATCGAAATAATCTGATGAAAGGAAGAACAGATGATTTTGACCAAAGTTAACACCTTACACAGCCTAACATCACAAGTGCATTAAGGAGTTTTATTGCCGCACAAGCCGAAAGGTTCGACATATAAAACCAACAATATGTTCTAATATATGACAGGGGCGCGTTGAAAATGAATGTTTCTGTATAAAGCATAAATGCATAATGATACTTGACTTTTTCATTTTAAACTTAAAATCAAGACATTATCACCGCACATGCAGTAAGCCAGGCATATAAAAGCAACAGTAAATTTTTTTATATGATAGGGGGCGTGTCCGAAATCAATGTTTCTGTTTAGAGCACAATTGAACCATGATACTTGAGTTTTGCATTTTAATCTTTAATTCAAGTCATTATATAAAAAATATTTTTATAAGATGAACAGTAGGTTCTCTACAGTGCAATGTATATTACAATGTATTCGTGACTAAATCACTGCGGGGAGGCATATGAAGCTCCACCCCCAGTACATCGCGATGGTTCCCCAACTAGAGCGGACAATTAATCGATTTGATTGAAAAATTAGTGATTTCACCGATCTCGATGACATTAAAAATTATGAGAGTATAAACCATTCGTTGATCATTATTCATTCCGAGGCAACTTCGGGTCTCCCTGCTAGTTTATATTATTTGTATTATTTGGAATATGTGGATGTTATTCTGACGTTTCGACTAATGTAACCGCCGACCTTTTTGAAATGCATCTTGTCGATTTCGGTATTACGGAATTTCGAACTGAACATATTTAATCAACATGGGTAAATAGTTCTCGTTTCATTAGTCATAGGCGATTAGAAATCTTGAGTCAATATATTTATTCTTTGTGAGTATTGTCGTAAGTGAGGATTGAACCCCGAATCTCGAATCGAAAAGACTGCCACTTAGAATTGGTTATTGCTTAACAAGGTGGTGCAACATGAGAATATGACACGGGACAATTACTTACATCGGTTGAAACGCTGTGAAAATAGCATCCCAGGTTATAAAGATTGAATGATAAAAAAAATGAGCATTAATAATTTTTCTTACTTCGATTATTCGGACTACTATCCTCGTTAGTGATGTGCAGAGAACTTTTTTAGGGCAGGTGCTTAATTGAAAAAAAAGGGCAAAATGTAGTAATTGCAGTAATTAATGATTATCAGTAGAACTAGGACATGTATTAAAAAAAATATTTATCTATAATATAAATCTCACCCGTCTGTTTAAATGTATGTATTTATGCCACACAAAAACTTTCGACAGGGGCGACAGATTTTCATAAGATCAGTATCATTTTGAAGCTCAACCCCTCGGACGACAAACATTGAAAAATTGGCAAAAACATTAATTCCTTCACCCTGAACTGGGCACTATTCTACAGGGATGGGTCGATTTTTTCGCCGATATTTTCAAAACACATCGCTTCTTTTCGATTGTCTAGCCTTATTTTAAACCTACGTAACTTCGGGTTTGGCGATGGATGCAACAGCAATCACGTCATGTTTCTTTTTTTTTTTTTTCGCGTTCTTTTCCTCCTTTGGTGTATGGGTTCGAGCCTGCCTGCCTGCCTGCCTAATACAACATTTTTTTTTTTTTGGCTCAACACACACCTCCAAACACCCGGGAACGCCGGGCGCCCAGGTTAGTTATTTATAAATGGCTGCAAAAAAATCTATCCATATGGTTACTACCGTATGCTATTAATCAGATCTTATTTTATATTTCGAAGAGAATCCTTCTGTGTGTCATTTCTTTGAATATGCTAATAACTTCACGGTTGTTGATTTTGATATCGTTTTCAATTGTTGGCAACAAGGTATTAGATAACCTCTCCTCACTGCGCTGGTTGCGTAGCTTTGTCTTCACCCGCTTGAGTTTAGAGAAAGTTTATTTCCACTGGCATAAATTGTTAAGAGTTCAGGCATAAGTGGACATATCTCCTGTGCATTGTTTTTCCTCAAGTTTAGTTGTTGTAGCTACAGTGTTTTGTGGCAGGCAAGGAAATGAGGAATAGAATATCTTCAATGTTAACCGTAGCTGGTCTACGTATTCTAGCTCATAAAACGGGCATAACTTTTGCAATGACGTAATGCTTCTTCATTCATATATTCTTTTCACTTATCTCGGACTGTCATGCAATGGAGGGCATTTAGAATATCCCATGTTGTGTTGTGTCCACCTTTAAATCTTCTTTGTAGTCTCTGGGTTATATTGTATATAAAAACACATAAAATACTCTCACACCGTAGTAGACATACAAGGTTTGGTATTGCTAGTCTTCCTTTACAGATATAGTACTGACGTATAGTAGAACGGTGTTATTTTGCATCGAATCCACGCGTTGTTTTTCTTTTCAACCAGACCTATGTTGTCGTCCATTTGCAAAGATGTTCTCCTCCCTCACCATAATAATTCTATTATTCATTTATTTAAATGTAGTTGCAGCGCGCACTACGTTGGGCGAACATCGGAAAGACTGGATTCTCGTTTAAAACAACACGTATCATCAAAGATTCGGAATGCAAATTTTTCACCTTCGGATGTTCTGAGTAATACGTATGGTTCTTCGATTTGCGAGCATTTCATAAATAACCATGCGTGTGCCAAGAATTTCTGTACTGACATGTTTACGATGTTGAGTAAGACGCACTCATTCTTTTCATCTAAAAATTCTATAAACTATTTTATTAAGTCTTTGAGACTTTCTCTTTGCAAGCAAAAAGAACATCTTTTAGGACGTAATTTGGTTTCTATGTAATTTTTCCCCGCTTATTTTTTATTTATTTATTTTTTTTTTTACTCCCCGCGCCATATTTATGACTATATTTTTAAAAATCGTAATGTCTTCGATTTAGCTCTGTTGAGCGAGGAATGAAACCTGGTTAACTAACCTTTATTTTCATTTTTTTTTTATTTTTTGATCATCATATTGATTGGTCTGTATTTAGCCATACTTAAATTTTGTACCCCCCCGTAAAAAAAATGTTTAGATATAGTACTATACTTGTATCTTACAGGATTTTTTCTTCTTCTGCCTTGTCCAGAAATCACGGAGAGAAGGTCGATAACCGTTGATTCAGCTCTCTCTTTCATCTTTGTAAAATCTCCTTAAACTTTTAATTTTTTTTTAATTCTCCGAAGCTTTGTAGCATTGTATCCACAATTCTGTAGGAGGCAGCTAAATCAAGGCCTTTCTATTGTTGTACATTAGATGTATAGGTACTTTATTAAAAAAACTGGGGTTGCAATACCAAGACGAACAAGAAATTCAAAATTAATAAGTCAAACCTAATATTTCCTTAATTATTTCACCTCTTATCTCTTCCTCGTCTAAATATTGGTCCTTTAATAACTTAAGGGCCATAACATAACTATCTTCAGAGGGGGGGGAGATGATTTGTAAGTAGGAGGGCCCTACCTTCCAAGGAGCACCTCAAAAAATATAGTCTTTCCGTGTTTGGTGTTATGGACTTGGCACAATTTTCGAACTTTGTCAAGAAGTCCTTGAAGCTCCTCTTGTTGGTGTCGAAATCTCTCCCATCAAAGCGTCGTCCCTTCATCTTTATTTTAAATGGCTCCACAGAAAATGAAGAATGGGCTGTTGGTTTGAAGGATGGCGATCTCTCATTTTCTGGAGTAGCCGGGTTGCCATGATTAGAGGTTGAGTCAACATCTTCTTCCATCGAGGTAATTGCTGGGTGCTCACTCTGGCCAGCTTTCCGCAGAGAACTTAAACGTTGACTCGCTCCATATTTAAAACGGAACGAAGCTAGACTTAAGCTTGCCAATGCTTCCGCTTCTCCTCTTGCAGCCAAGTGTTCCTCCATGCCAAAGGAGACACCCTAAAGCTTTTATAACCAGTCCTCTATTTCTCGCTTAAATATAGAAAGCACTTCTTCAGAACTCTTCTCTTCCTTTTCTAACCCTTCCAGGGTAGTTATTATTTTTCTCTGAAGAAGTTCTTGTTCCAGTTTCAGGTCCTCCATTGAGACTGAATCATCCATGTTATAAATTCCGTTGAACACTAGAATAATCCAACTCCAAAGAGGAGAAATCAATTTTGTTTCAATGTATACATTTTAGAACGGAAAAAGAATCAGTTACACTTTGTTTCATTAAATGACGGCCACTACTGTTTTATAAAACCACGTGAGTTATGCACACACACAAAAAAAAATGACAGTCATTTAAATAGAAATAAAGTCTTTACTCATTAATTTCGTTGCAATGTGTCGGAATTAGCTTACCGACGAATGGGGATGGGGGGGGGAGAAGAAAAGACTTTTGAAGTCTTGCAACGAAATGTCGACGTTGCTTACAAGCAGTCTTTCCTTTCAAATGAGTAAACGATGGTTGAAGTGTACTTTGTCTAAAAGACAACAACAATTACCACAGCTGTCGAGCGACCATTCCTTTTATTTACTCCAATTCTCCGTCAACGAGATTCACGCGTGACTGGAATGTCTATTTAACTTGTAAGGAATAGGCACTCTGTTTCTTTGCTTAACGGACCACCGGCCGTGTTGGTCACAATATTTATCCTGTAGGTAGCTGGAACAGCAAAGTCTACGATTTGGCAGTACTTTTTCTTCTTGTTAACTATTACATCCTGTCTTCTTGCTTGGATGGGTTTATCCGTTTGTATCTCCATATCCTATAAAATTTTGTGACTCTCGTTTTCCGATACTGTTGCCGGCTTATGTTTGTACCATTTGTCTTTGCGTTCGAGATGCAGTTGTTTGAATAATTCCTAGTGTACTTTCTACTTGGTTGTGCTTGTTCTTGTATTCCTTTTGGGCTACTTTGCTACATTCACTTACTATATGGTTTATCGTTTCGTTTCTTTGTCCACAGAGTCTGCATTTGCGATTTTCTTGTGTTTTGTCGATCTTTGCTTTGATATGGTTGGTTCCTGTTGAGTTCTCTGGTACTGTACTTATTAGGGATTCAGTTCTCGGTTTACGTGTCCTTTTTGCATCCATGTCCACGTGTTTTGGACATCTTTTTCATCGTTACGAATCTTCCGTGTAGTTGTTTCTCTTCCTATTTTTCTTTTTTTGTCTTATTCTTTGTCTCTCTGTTTTCTGTTTTGTTGATTTTTTTTCCAGTGTCTCTCGCTGCCACCATTATTCTTTCGGTGTTGCATTATGTATTTTTCTAGTTCTTTTTGTCTGTCATTTACACAGTCTCCTACACAAACTCGCCGTCTTTCCTTTTCATGTAAAGTCGGTCAACATCGTCCTTCGGCTGTGGTGCTGTTGTTGTTATTATATATATATATATATATATATATATATATATATATATATATATATATATATATATATGTATTAATACGGTAGCGTGTTTGTTATTTTATGTGGCACGATTACATCCGGGTCGTTTAATTGTTATGTACTTCCATTTCTTGTCATAAATGAGTTTACCAAGAATTATTTATAAGTTTTGGTTTCGTTTTCGATTATATCTGATGGCACTTAAGTCATCTATTTTTTATGAATAATTTTATCGAGAATTCTTCATAAGTTTTGGTTTCGGTTTCGATTTTGGCTGAAGGAACTCAACTTATATGTATCTATATTCATATATTTTTTCATAAGTTTTTATTTATGTTTCGATTCAAGCTAATTCACCCAAGTTATATGGATATTTTTTTTTTAGATCACAACTTTATAATATATAAAAATCGATAGAACATTAATTCTATAATAATATATACGAAATTTGCAAGAATTAAAATATATTTAAGCATACTTTACGACCGAGCTTTGCCAGGTGTTCGTGCTAACTTAGATATATATTTTTGCAGGTTTTAACAAAACAGTTACAATAACATCAGAGCGTCTCCATTTACACTGAACATCTACAGAACGGCAACATCAATATATTACAGATGAATGAGTGCCCTGTGGAATTTCCACTAGTCCCGTTAGTTATTATTGGCTCACATGGAGCTTTCACACATGTCAACAAACGATCTGATTGGAAACCTGTGGTGTTCTCTGGAAGCTGAGTGACAGCAAGTTTCTCCAGACGTTCAGCCCTCTCCACCTCCTTCGATAGCATCTATCTATACTCCTATAAATTCGGTTTTCTCTTGTGTGTATTGATATTCATATTAAAACCCCTCTTTTCTATTTATTTAAAAATAAAATACAATTTTTTTATGTATGGGTTGTGGAATTGCATTCACTAGCAAAAGATCTAGCCTATTTGCATAGTCTTTTAAACTTTCATTTTAATTAATTCCCTGTTAGTTGCTTCCGTTTTCTAATGGGATAATCATCTTTAATACTATTACGTGTAATTATATTCATGCAGATATTCTAAATGATTTATACCTGCATATTATTTGCGTAAAAAGTTTATAGTAAACACAAAAAACACAAAATTGTTTCCATATATATTTATGTATACGTATATATTTTCGTGTAATAAATTTTGCCAACCAAACTCCTCCTAGAGTTTTTGGTCTACAGGCATGAAACTTCATATATATGAGGGGCATGCAATAAGTAATGCCCCTGGCCCACTTCCCATAGTAGTTGAGCAAGGAAACTTGGCACAGTTATTAGTCTTTCTCTACATAGGAACCACCCAGAGTTATGCATTTCTCCTTTGATGCAGCTCTGGAGATCGTTTTTGTAAACACCCCAGGTTGGTCCTCCAACCACGACGTGACTTCAGAAATCAAGGCTGCATACACTGTGCTTCTGATTTGGCGACATGCGAGTTGTGGACCAGAGCGTTGTCCTGTAGAAGAAGAGTACCTTTGCTGATCTTGCCCTGCCTCTTGATTTTGATAGCTTCCCTTAATTTCCTCAAAAGTGAAGCATAATAGGCTCCTGTAACTGTGGTACCGTTTGACAGGAAATCTGTCATCACTACTCCGTCCTGGTCCCAGAAAACTGTGAACATGACCTTGCCAGCGGAGGGTTGCACCCTTGCCTTCTTTGGAGGTGGTGAATCCAAGTGCTTCCACTGCATTGACTGGGCTTTGGTCTCTGGATCATAGTGATGGACCCAGGTTTCATCCTGTGTAATCAGTCATTTGAAAAACTTTGACTCATCTTCTTCTCACATCTCCAAATTCATCCTCGAGCACTCGATACGTTCTCGCTTCTGGAATGGTGTGAGAAACCTGGGAATCCATCTGGCAGACATCTTATGCATATGCAAATGATCATGAATGATAGTTTCCACAGACCCTGTACTAATCTTGATATCTTGAGCTATTTGACGAATAGTAATGCGCCGATCTTCCAAAATGGCAGTCTTAACTTTACGGACAGATGCCTCATTAATGGCAGAAGGGGGGGGGGCGACCAAGTCTGGGAACTGTTTCTACAGACTTCCGGTCATGTTTTAATTCACGATGCCAGCGTTTTACAAGGTGATATGATGGAGCATTATCACCATAAGTTTCTTTCATTTCATCAAAAGTTTCCTGTGGTGTGCGTCCTTTCAAATACAAAAACCGGATCACTGCTCGACATTCAACAGGCTCCATTTCACACCTGTAAAACAGAAAGCACAATTAGTTCAGAGCTGTAATTTGCCACATAACCCGTAGAGATAATAAAGCATTGCACATGCAAAATTTCAGCTAGATCAGACAACTGGAGTGGGTCAGGGATATTACTTATTGCACGCCCCTCGTAAAATATTTGAATCCATGGAAAACTTTATATTTGGGTGTCGGTGCAAAGGTGTAAAAATTTAAAAATATGAAATTTGCCAGGTGAAGGTCGAAGGCCGGCATTACGAATGCATAAATTAGTAACTATTGGTTCATGTTTACATTTTCAGTAAATATGTTTTAATAACCCAGTCATTGACGGCAGAAGCAAAATAAATCGTGAGTTGAACATTTTGGTTTCGATTCTCGGCGGTGTCGCATGATGCTTTTTTTTATACTTTTTAAATCATTACTATATACTGCATCCAATCTGTCTATCTATCTATCTATCTATCTATCTATATATATATATATATATATATATATATATATATATATATATATATAAGTGAAAATGTCTGTCTGTCTTTTCTCTATGGTAGTTAAGGAAGACTATTATGCAGAAAGGTATTACTTTACATATTCACACTTTTTAATATATACATATGCACATAACCTTATGAACAGCACATAGGGCCCGAGCAAAGCCGGGCGGAACTGCTAGTTCGCAAATAAATTTGCGTCATCGCAACAGTCTCTTACCATTGGTTTCCCGCTGACAGTGGCCATTGATTTATACTGGAATTTGAGTGGCACTAAGCCTCCCCAAGGTCCCAGTTCTCTTCGCGTTTGTCCAACGGAGGTTTGGTCAGCGCTCTCTCCTCGGTCTTTCCATCCTCCTTGACCCTTCTCGACTCTTTGGTATCACTTTTCTATTGGGGGGAACGGTGCTGAGACAATGGGAGGGGATGCGTGATGGGGGTGTAGAACTTGTAGATATGCAGCTTCGGTGTTCTTCATTCCCTGTAACGCTTCTTCATCATATTGTATTCTTGTATTATTCTCCGCATTCAAGGGGTTTCCTTAATATTTCAGCCGTTTTCATCATCGTTAGTCGTTGTATTTTTGTAGCTATTCCTCTGATTCCAATTTATGCCATTCTTTTTTTAAAGTTTTTCAGAATTATTCCTAGTGCTCCTACTATTATCGGTATTATTTTGATTTTCTTCATCATCCAAATCCCTTTTAACTCTCTGGCTAGCTCTGTGTATTTGCTTCGTTTCTCCTTTTCTTTCGTGCTCACCCTGTGGTCAGCTGGCACAGCAAAGTCTACGATTTGACAAGATTTTTCTTTCTTGTTAATTATTACATCTGATCTTCTTGCTTGAATGGGTTTGTCCGTCTGTATGTTCATGTCCCATAGAATTTTGTGATTCTCGTTTTCGAGCGCTGCTGCGGGTTTATGCTTGTACCATTTGTCTGTACGTTCAAAATGCAGCCGTTTGCACAATTCCCAGTGCACCGCCTTCCCCGCTTGGTCATGTCTGCTTTTGTATTCCTTTTGGGCCAGTCTGCTGCATTCACTTACTATATGGTTTATCGTTTCGCCCCTTTGTCCACAGAGTCTGTATTTGCTGTTTTCTTGCGTTTTATCGATCTTTGCTTTGATATGATTTGTTCTTATCGAGTTATCTTGTGCTGCAATTATTAGAGATTCAATTTCTCGGTTTATATGTCCTTTTCGCATCCATGTCCAGGTGTTTTCATTATTCTCATCTTCCATGTTCAACCATTAATTTGGCATAAACACTTATCTATAATATAAATCCAACCTGTCTGTTTAAATGTATGTATGTATGTATGTATGTATGTGTCAGGTCATGTGATATGCTACTGGTGCCATGTAACCCAGTACTACCTGCCTCATGGTCGGGTCACCGGCGACTAAACTGGTTCCCCCACCAGACTTGTTTGGCGAGGAGGTTTGCTAGTCTCCCTGAAGGATTAAAAAAAAAGACCTTCCAAAGGGAGAAGGAACCCTTTTTCGCAGTCAACAAGCACCGTGTGTGTTTGTGTGTATGTATGTGTGTATTGCGGTGGAGAGGGCTCCCGTAAGCTGTGGTGATGGCAACCTTTCTAGGAGAAGCAAATCTCTGATTTAAAAAACCATAAAGCGGGAGACCAGTACCCGTATTAAGCTGGTCTGCAGTTTAACTTGTTGCTGGATATCTTGCTCTTGCTTGTTGCTGGATCTCAACATTTTGAACCGAGAGAGAGACTTAACTGTCGTACAAAGATAAGACTCTGTAACATAATCTGTGTATGGATGCTCCCTCAGGTATTTATCTATTAAAATGGTCCTGTGGCGATGGAAGTCATTTTTTGGCTCATGGATTTTAAGTGTCTGAGAGAGTGGCACTCGTCTGACAAGACGTTGCAATCATCATGTATGTATGTATGTATGTATGTATGTATGTATGTATGTATGTATGCCTAAAACTTTCGACAGAGGCGACGGATTTTTACAGGATCGGTATCATTTTGAAGCTCGACCCTTCGGACGACAAATATCAAAAATATTGGCCAAAAACATTAATTTCTTCGCCCTCAACTGGGCACTTTTCTACTGGAAGGAGTCGCTTTTTTTGCTGATATTTTCGAAAGTCATCCCCTCTTTTCGATTGTCTGGCCTAAACTTCCGGTTTTGCGATGGGCGCAACAGCAAAGACGCCATGTTTTTTTTTGTTTGTTTTCTTTTCACATTCTTTTCCTCCTAAGCGGTACGGGTTCCAACCTGTCTGCTTACTATCACATTTTTTTTTTTTTTGTCAACACACACTTCCAAACACCCGGGCAATGCCGGGCACCCAGGCTAGTTATAAATCAATTGACTATAATTGTTGCCCGTTTTAACGTCAAGGCAAAAATTGTAAGGATGGTTATATTTGAAATTATTTCCAGCTATCGATATATACCTACCCGGGCATCGCCGAATGAAAATTGCTAACTTAATTCTATCTTCTTTTTTTTAATATTAATATGTTATATTGATATTAGAATCTTAGAAAAAGACAAAGAAAAGTATAATGTGATATTGGGATCTGAGAAAGAAATAAGAAAGAAAGAAAAAAAAACACGAGACGATTAATAGTTTTTTTTAATTTATTTATTTGTTTTGTTTTTAATTTTTGTTTGTTTATTTTATTTTTATTTATTTATTTTTTTTATTTTTTTTTTTTTATTTTTTTTTTTTTTTTATGGCAGGTGTTACTCCTGCGGGCTTGTGAAATAAAGAAACTGTCATCCAAGATGTCATTCAATTAAAATGTTGTATGTTTAATCAGTGTTATCGTGTTCTTTCATGCAATGGAACTTAACGTTGTTGCTTTTTGTGTTGGTAATTTTTAGTTATAAATCTTTTCTTTCTTTTTTTTTTAATTGCAAATAAAGCACACGCACAAGACGAAAGTGTATTCGTGTTTCCGATAAGAACATCATAAGCTAGGAGCAAAAACAAGCAACAAAACGGAAAATGAAAATCTTTTCTTTTTTTTTAAAAAACATCTTTAATACTTTAAAATTGTCTGTGCGTGCTGCACTTTCTGCATCCGTATGAACCTGCTGTTGACGCAAGTATTGAAATGGAAACCGGATTATATTGTTCGTTAAGCTTGGCTTAGATTTCATGTTGAGCGAAATAAAAGGTTTATGGGTGCCATTTAAAATTACAGTTAACGGCACGGTGGCTTTTGTTCGTTAACATTGTTGTATAATACATACATTGAGAAAAGCGCACAGGATTGGTGCAAGGGCAAACGAAAAAATCAAACAATATGAGAATTTTTTTTTATTAATATTATTATTCAGACTACTATTCTCATCTTGGTTATTGATTTGCGGTTTCGATATATAAAGGTATTTGTTTGCACACGAGGGAATAGCTGCGTAAAGATGATGACGAATGGAGAACAGAGCGTCAAGTGTTTGGTAGCTGAAAGAACACACCGAAGTTGGTGAGAATTACTGCGCCGGTGAAAATGAGTAGTGTCAATTCTTTTTTTTTGTTGTTGTTAGGACCACGTTGAGAGTCGAATTTATTTATTTATTTATTTTTTAGATGGCATCGTCATGCTTATTAATTACGATTCAAGAAGCTTTTTAGGCTTAGCGTCGTCGTGTTTTTGAGAATGTTAAGATAATTCGAGAGACTGACATTTTTATTTTTATAGTGTGTATGTCCGCGCACGCGCGCACGCGCGTGCGTGTGTGTGTGTGTGAATGTTATGTTTAAGAATTGATTATATAATGTTAAATTGGTTTTTTTAAAAGATCGTAATGCTGCAATATTTATATATTTAAGTTATAAATTTATTATATTTTTTACTAGAATATCTTCTCCTTTTCTTTTCCATGTTTAAGCTTAACCATAATACTTATGCTTGCTTGCATTTTTCTATTATAATCCATGATTTTTTTCAGGTTTCCAGTAAATTCACGTGTTCTTTATTTAATTTCAGTCTTATTTTTCTGCCCCCATAAACATAACATACACGTATGCAAAACAATGTACGGCACTCGTCTGCTTTCATTCTCTCTGTTTCACTTGTTACATCTCTTTTCGCGACAGCGTTGAATTAGTAGCAACAGTAGTCACTGAAGCGACCTGGTTGCTATGGAAACCAGTCATAAAAAAACGTCGCTCATCTCCTTACGATCTTGAACACCAGTAAATTCATCAAAAATTTAGTTTTACTGAACGAAAATTGAAATTTTTATTTCACAATATAGCTGAGAAGGTGATCTATAAACTGTAATAACTGTTTAATTTAATCCATGCAAAGATGATATTGATTTTAAATTTAGACGCAATGCCAGTTATTGAGAATGACGAATTAAAGGAGTAAGAATACTGAATAGCTTATTCTTTAGATTATCATCGATTATAAACAACATTCTCTGTAAAAAATAATAAGCATTGCTGAAGGTTTTTGTTGTTGTTTTGTTTCTAATCATGTTCACCCCTTAAAAAGCATATCGCCACTTTGGACGCAAGGGGCTACTATTTGGGGTCATGTCTAGGAAAGATTAACAAAATATTTGTTTATGTTACATTTAAATTTCTGCAT
The DNA here is from genome assembly GCF_053919585.1 of Euprymna scolopes. NCBI lineage: Eukaryota > Metazoa > Mollusca > Cephalopoda > Sepiida > Sepiolidae > Euprymna > Euprymna scolopes. Next base: position 125,919,248 of record NC_136488.1, read on the forward strand.
ATCAGTACAGCCAGGGAAGCAGGCAGCAGGAAGGGACTTCCAAAGTCTAGCTGTTCGAGGGCAGAACCTATCAGAATAGAAAGCTTTCTGGCATTTAGGGACATCAATAGTGAAAGGGTGAGATCTTATTGCTAAGCGGGTTTGTCGGGGATGTGTACGTCGAGGGGGTACTAGTGAAACAAGTTCATCAGAACACATTCCATTAAAATATTTTTAAAACAGGCACAGTGATGCGACATTGCGGCGATGGGACAGGGGCTGCAGCTTAGTTGATAAAGTGGGACAACTCTTTTTTAGACTTTATCTAAGAGAAAGAGACGAGTGGTAGATGCACTAACCCAGATGTAGCAACAATACTCCATGCATGGGCGAATGTTGGCCTTGTAAAGGTACAAGATACTCTCAGGCATGAGTAGTCTTCTAGCTCGATAGAGGGAACCCACCTTATTTGCAGCATCCTTTGCAATGTCGTCTATGTATTTGTTTCAGTTCATATTGCTCGCAAATGTTAGGCCGAAGAGTTTGAAGGTAGAAATCTCAGGTAGGGTGTTATTTTTCATGGATATCGGGGGTTGGAGCGGCGGCTTGTAATTGTTAAAGGAGAGCAGCTTAGTTTTACTAGCATTAAATGTTACCATCCATTTGTGGCCCCCATTCCATTATAGACTGGAGGTCATTTTCTAACGATTCTGCCATTGTCTTAGATTTATGTACATCTGTTCTTCGCTCATGCATATTAAAGAGAGTTGTATTATCAGCAAATATACTCATCTCGAGCACAATATTATCAGGGAGGTCGTTTATGAATATCTCTGGTCACTATTTCTGTCTACGTCTCTCTTTTCTCTCTCTCTCTCTCTCTCTCTCTCTCTCTCTCTCTCTTACATGATAAGGGCTGTCCCCTTTTCATGTAAGTATAAAACTAGAGAGATTTAGTTAAAATGAAAATGAAATAGAATAGACGAAATTCGAACCTCGTAAATTAGGTTTAGAAATAGATTACGAGAGAGAATTAGCAAATGGAATGTGAAAACAAACCATTGTTTAGCTTAGAGATAAAATAGTTTCAAGAAAAGAATGTGCGTTGTCAATTCTGTTATGAAAATTCAATTGAGGAATGCAACTATAGGATAATTTAATAAACATGTTTTTAACATATTGGAAATATAGGTTACTGGGAATATAGGTTAAAATTCCTTTTGTAAACAAAGGAAAAAGTTTTGGACACGCATTTCCAGAACACGTGAAAGAAGACACATGTTTTAACATGTGTATGACGTCATGGAAAACGGGAAGTTCTCGATATAGTTAGAAACTTTAGAGTTAAGCAAGGAGAAACTGGGGGAGTCAGAGAGAGAGAGAGTCTGGGGACGACAGACGACAGTCCAGACATGGGATTCGAACGTCTAGAAGCGAGACGGTCACCTTTGAAACTTAAAATGTGAAACTTGAATTCTTGACTATGAAAACCACGACCGGTCGGGAAAAGAAATAAACCCATCATGTGTTTTTATAAACGTCGTCTTTGTGTTGTAATTCTACCAAAAGGTAAAGTGAAAATTGTCATTATACGTCTTGTATATCATGTTGTGTTTTAAAATGTCTTTAAATACACATCTTACATACACAATATGAACACTAAGACTGTCTCAACACTATCTCCTCACTCAAAGAGCTTCTATTACACTTCTAAGTATGAACATTTTATATATATGAATCTCGTCATAATACGAACAATAACTCTTACCAACATCTCTCTCTCTCTCTCTCTCTCTCTCTCTCTCTCTCTCTCTAAGACTCTAAGACTCTCACTATAAATAAGACCTAACAACAACAAAAAAGAATAATCATAATAATAATAATGAACTATACAACATCTCTCTCCTCTCTCTCTCTCTCTCTCTCTATATATATATATATATATATATATATATATATATATATGTGTGTGTGTGTGTGTGTGTGTGTGTGTAGTAAGTTATGAAAATATGTATAGCAATATATATTTTTATAAATTACCACCTAGCTTTACCTACTGAGCACTGTTGAAGTAGATATTGAAAATTTACGCATAAAATTATATCTTCTCATATTAATTTATGTGATTAAATGTAATAGTCAATCAGTAAATTTATTTTGACCTTGACTCGTCAGAAGAAATAGCAATACTCAATCCACCAAAGAAAAGAAAATGAGTTTGGACATGATTACAAAATCAGTAATGAAAGAAAACTATAAGGTATTTGCAACTTCTCTTCCAATTTTCGGATTTTTTAATCATGTCAAAACGCATTTTATTTCCTTTTGCTGGATTGATTGTTGCTATTTCTTCTGATAAGTCAAGGAAAAAATAGATTCACTGATTCACTGTTATAGTCCACATGCGTAATATTTTCAAGCATATGTAAATTCAGAAATCATGTCTAGTAATAATTTAACAAATGATTCATTAATTTTTAAATTAACAAATTTCGTAGTTGCTAAATAAAAGGGAGAATAACCTTGCATATAACGAATACCATAATTCTTACTTCGCTGCACCTTATCATAACAAAATTCCATACAAAATTTCAGCCAGATTGCCTCAGTAACTTCCAAGAAAAAGCGGAACACAGACAGACAGACTAGCAAAAAAGTAATATATATATATATATATATATATATATATATATATATATATATATATATATATATATATATATATATATATATATATAGCGGAATGTCTGTGTGTGTATGTGTGTGTGTAAGTCTGGTCACGAATAGGCTCCTATATGGTTGACTATTTTAAAAAGCTGATTACTTATAATGATAGAAGATGTATCGAGACACAGGAATGTGTATGTTTGATCTGGCAGAACAGTGGTTCATTAAAATTGTGGGGTCTGGATTCGCGCCTGGTCCACAAAGTATGGAAATAAAAAATTAAAAATAAAAAAAAACATGTACATAATAATACTTTGATAAGTATGTTTTAACTTAAATAGGGATGGTATAATAAAATTATGGGGTCTGCGTACGCGCCTGGCCTCCATAGAATGGAAATAGGCACAAACTTTAATAAAGACTTTTCATATCTATCTGCGTAAGCATACTTTGATAATTATGTTTCAGTTTGAAGAAATATGATATAATAAAATTATGGGGTGTTTGTTCGCGTCTGACCTCCATAGAATGGAAATATGTCACAAAGTTTAACAAGGTTTTTCAATATAGATCCACAGAATATTGTGATAAGTGTTTCAGTGTGAACAGGTATGATATAATAAATTAAGGGGTTTATCTATTTTATTTTTACTTTCATCATATTTTGCTTTGGTTTTGATACCCCCCAAATTCGAAGCTATCTCATTACAACCCATCCTTTTCATAACCTATCATACTTTCATAAATCAGAGTCCATTTTCTGTAGGCTGTTTTTGAACCCAGTCAATAACGGGTACTTTTGCTAGTATATATATATATGCTATTCTTGCTATTCTTCTCATCAGACGACAGAAAGAAATCAGCAAATTATATTTGTAGCAATGCTAGGATTTGCTGGTTCTAGCATTAAATGAAACTGCAATTTATTATAGTCATAAATTACAAAGATGTACATTTCCTTTAAAAACAACGAGTGTAAAAAATGTAGGAAATGTGAAAAATAATAAAAACAAACCGGGCATGACATTGCAGCTTGCATAAAAATCCTTTATATATATATATATATATATATATATATATATATATATATATATATATATATATATATATATATATATATATATATATATATATATAGGTTGCGTTCCAGCAGCAGTGATTTCTATTTGTTTATCCCGATCCAAAGGATTAGAGGATGGGAAATTGCATAGTTACGATGACTGCACGCATGCATTCATGACTTTAAAAGTTTCACATCTCCATTAAAGATATTGACGATGTAGGACTCTAAGAAAGCAAGCCCCCAGACATGGATGTGCTTCAGAAGCTGAGATCCGTCATTGAATTTTTGGCAAAAGTGCATCGAAAATAATGGTAGAATAATGTAGACGAATAAATTCTAAAGCACAAACGGTGACTCGTTTTGATGCTACTGCTCCCGTCTTCATAGATCTTCAACTTTTTTAGTTAAAAATAGGAAGCTATAATTTTCGAACGCCATTCATATGACAAAGCGCCCCCTGGATGCCCATGCACGGCCGTCGTTCATCGCTGGCAAAATTGGATTGAGAATATTCATTTATATGTAAAACAACTCCTTCAGCGTCTTAAAATTTCGGTACATTTTACTTTTTTACAGACCCGTTTCGTTATGCAGAAGCAAACGTTTATTATTAAGCCAATAATGTCTTTTCAGAAAAATTAGAAGCTCTTTGCTTAGATAAGAGAAAAATGAATAACTATATAATTCTTATAAGTACATGCACGAAAAGAAACAGGATTAACATAATAATACCCATTTGTTCCTTCATAACGAAATGGATCTGTAAAATTGTACCGAAATTTTAATATTCTGGAAAAGCTGTTTTGCATAAAAATAAATATTGACTTTGAAAAGTAAATATAATGTTATTCTTTTATATATGCCCTGTTGTTGTATTTAACTTACATTGAGCTTCTAAGCTAAAATAATTGGTGTACATAAAGAGTGAAATATAATTGAAAAAATATATTTTACCAAAACAACATCTATATATATATATATATATATATATATATATATATATATATATATATATATATATATATAAATATATACACACATATATATACATATATATATACACACACACACATATATATATACATAAATATATACACACATATATATACATATATATATATATATATATATATATATATATATATATATATATTATTTTTAATACCTAGAGGCATTAGTGTTGCATCCTTTCGGGAATCATCAGTGCAAGGATTTACGATTACAGCCGGTCGAAGGATTCGAATCCGGCCACAAAGCTACCTCTGACTCCATTAGCAAGGAACAAACCACATGGTCAACGTTAACCGCGAGAAATACAGTTGAACTTAACATTTATATTAAAGCGTAAATGTCAAAGCCGACCGCGAGTCATCTTATGATTATGACATCATGATCTGCGCATGTAAGCTTAAGTGACCGACTTATTTCAACATAGAGTGCTAAACAATAAAAACCGAGTTTTTAAAGGTGCTTAAATAATTATTACTATAACTAGTGCTTTATCCTTTCGGGAATCATCAGTGTAGGGAGTTACGATTACAGCCGGTCTGAGGATCCGAACCCAGCCATGAAACCATCTCTGACTCCATGAGAAAGGAACAAACCACACGGTTAACCTTAACCGCGATAAATACAGTTGATATTAACATATATATATATGTGTGCGTGTGTGTGTGTGTGTGTGTGTGTGTGTGTGTGTGTGTGTGTGTGTGTTATTTGACTAATTGGGATAGTAATAACATAAACAAATAACACAAAGTTCTCATTTATATAGCCAATAGTGCGATACTACAGCTTTTATTTATCAAATATACTATATTAGACACTCATATGGTTACTCATTTTGAAAATGTTGGTCTTTTATTGTGTCCTTTTATTGCATCCAATTGTTTCGGCCGCAATGTTGGTATATAAGTATATAATGTTTCATTAATTATAAGTTTGCACAACTTGGTAAGCTAATCGGCGTATCGAAAAACCAATTTGTCAAAACATTCACATCCCATAAAACAGAATTCACTTATTAACATGGCAGGTATTCCTTTTTTACAACATATATGTAATGCGTCAAGAAGGCATTGTCAGCATTTTATAATAAATATCACCTCAACATCTGTACCCGTAGGAAGCCGGCATTTTTATTTTTGCTTTTGGTCATGCTTGTTTTTGCTTTTTTGGGTTTTTTTGTTGTTGTTGTTTTTTTTTTTGTTTGTTTTTTTTTTTTTGTATTTTTTAGTTATTTTTCCCCCAGCTTCCAGTAATTCCGGATAATATCAGGCTGGTAGCAACTTTTTAATAATTCAATTTCAAAGACTCACTATTATTTTTCATTGGTGAAATTTTCAAGAGTATTGTTTGATTAATTCTTACCAACATAGTGTTAATTTTTTCAGATTTAAAACCAAATAGTTTTTAGTATCCCTTTATGTCTACGGCATCGTATAAGTTTATATAATGCGATTGTAGTTCCGGAGCTTAGTGTAAAATTGGCAACAATTTTATGGTTGACTGTAACTTACGAATGAGTGTATTTGATTGAAGAACTGATTGATTTTGTTTCTTGTGGATAACAATTATAAATAAGGAGCCTGATCATCAACAGGTGCTGGAATCAAGCTGACATTGTTCCAAACATCATAACTGACAGGACACTGAATAATAAACAAATTTAATATTTTTATTTTATTCTTTTTCACCTTAATAACGGATTATGCCTCTTAGACGTAAAGGACTGAAATCTTAGACGTAAAGGACTGAGATCATCTCTAACAGGGTTGTGTGAGGAGTTTAACAGCGAGATGTCTGTTTATGTAAACATCTGCAGGTTAGTATTGTTGGGATTTTCAAACTGTTGGTAACAAAATTATGTGTCGTCGACAAGAAAAAATGAAAATTCTTATGAAATATTTGTCTTGATAGAAAAGATGAGGAAGAAAGAATGTTGCCTTGCAAAAACACTCGCGTTTTGCGGAACTTATCTGTGGGATTCGTCCTGTTAACTGTGGAGTTTTGGCCGGGTTGAAGAAAAAAAGTGAGCCTTGACTTCTCCTGTGCTGCAGTTGCTGTCGAAAACCCTCAGACGTTTCTGGTATGAATTAGCGAAGAGAGCTGACTGACATGTGTTTTCTTTGTGACCACGACAAGCAAAAAAGATAGAGAATTCGAAAAAAAAAAAAAAAAAAACGCTCTCGAGGGTTTGGTGAGGATCTAAAAGGGAAGCCTGTGATTGGTTGTTTTTTATCCAATCACAGGGCACCACGTTAGTAACTCCTTAATAATTCCAATAGTATTGTGGGGGAGGCGAGAAACAAGGAAGAAATTTCAAAATCTAGCAGTCCGAAAGAAAAAAAAACTGTTAGAGTTGGAGTCTTCTCTGCATTTGGGGATCTCTACAATGAAGAGGAAGGATTTTGTTGCTTGTCAGATGAGTCAGGAGTATGTATGTCAATTGAAGGAGCACAAGTGCTATGAGTTCGTCGGGGCATATTTAATTAAAGTACTTGTAAAACAGGTACAGAGATACAACATTACGACGATGCTCAGAGGTTGGAGTTTGGTCGATAATACAGGAACTATTAGACTTGAGATCCTTTTTTTCTGGGCTCTGTCCTTGGACATGAAAGGGTTAATCACATTTCGTCAAGTAAAATTAAAAAATTAATTGATCACTTTCAAGATTTCTTTTCTCTTCTCTCTCCCCCCCTCCCTCTCTCTCTCTCTGTCTTTCTCTATCTATCTATCTATCTATCTCCCTCTCTCTCTCTCTCTCTCTCTATATATATATATATATATATATATATATATATATATTATATTAATCTTTCCTATGTATATATATATACGTACATATTATAAATATATATATATATATATATATATATATATATATATATATATATATATATGATGCACCACCCGTTGATTTCGACGTTTTAGCATCGTCACAATAACTACAGTTGATCGGAAATCCACACAGATGATTTGTTTATAGTGGTGAAAGCTTTGTGCAGAACCAACCATTATTTTGGTAGAACTGTTAATCTTCGTCGGTGCAATGGTTACAAGAAGACAGAGCATACAGTAGTCCCCAGGTTTTACATATATGGAAATTACTCCAGACAAGGCACGAAGCCACTGGATGTACAAAGTTAACAGAAACGAAAGATGATTATTGCGTAGTTGTGAGATGCCCATTAATCTTAGTCTTATAAAGACCATCGCTATAGATAGGAAGAAAACAGTCACCAATGAGAAAATTCCATTACAATGAGATATCAAAACAGCGAATTTTAATGACCAATATACTAACGAGTCACACGAGCTGGAACAAATGAAGCAGAGAATACAGTAATCATTTCTGAAGAACACATGCCATAATACTATTTATAGAAAAGATTAAGACTAGTAACATAATAATATTTATAGAAAAGACTGAGACTAGTAACATAATACTATTTATAGAAAAGATTAAGAAAAGTAACATAATAATATTTATAGAAAAGACTGACACTAGTAACATAATAATATTTATAGAAAAGATTAAGAAAAGTAACATAATAATATTTATAGAAAAGACTGACACTAGTAACATAATACTATTTATAGAAAAGATTAAGAAAAGTAACATAATAATATTTATAGAAAAGACTGAGACTAGTAACATAATAATATTTATAGAAAAGACTGAGACTAGTTACATAATAATATTTATAAAAAGATTAAGAAAAGTAACATAATAATATTATAAAAAAGACTCAGACTAGTAACAAAAATATTTATAGAAAATACTGAGACTTGTAACATCAGAAAAAAGGGTTAGCAGAGAATGAGAAATGGTGGGGCCAATCAAATTACAGGTACTGCACCTAATCTAGAACCCTTATATATCTCTCATTTACCTACCATTTATTTAAAAATACACTTAGGCAGGCCCCGACGTGTGCTGATATGAAAATATCTTAAAATACTCACCTTATAAATAAAAATCAGCAAGGTAGATAACTCAATTAAATTTTCAATAAACTAAAAATTAAATTAGTGCCGTTGTAATAAAACACTGTACGGCGATACAGCTGTCTGTGGATAACTATATTGGTTGAAATATTTATCAGACGTGTACATCAAGAAGAAACGCACTTAGAACACTTAATGAAGAGCCATGTCTTACGTTAATTACCATTCCTTCATCTGCTTCTTTCTCTATCTTCTCTCTCTCTCTCTCTCTCTCACACACACACACACACACAAATTGTTTCTCTATCTGTTCCTGCTATCTCTATATCTCTGAATAGTTTCTTGTTCTCTGTTTTTCCCAGTATATATATATATATATATTATATATATATATATATATATATGTAACTCTTGGTTATATATATATGTAACTCTTGGTTATATATATATATATATATATATATATATATATATATATATACTATATATACTATATATATATATATATATATATATATATATATATATATATATATATATATATATATATATATAAAAATGTAACTCTTGGTTCGTTCGTAATTAATTGTCTAAATAACCACTGGATGGATGACTTCCACATTTTGGTATATGCGTGTTTCTATATATCTCTTTGTAATTATAACATTATACGTAATTTTTCTATAATAAATATTTGGTTTTCTTTGTACGGATCGGCCATTTTTTTTATTTGGGGGAAATTATTTCACACCGCGTGTCATCACGTGACATCACTAAACGGAACTTTTATATACCAAATTGACTTTTTTCGTTTAAAAATGGAATTATTTCTCTTTCGTTAATAAATATATATATATATATATATATATATATATATATATATATATATATATATATAATATTTCGTGTTTTATATATATAAAGTGCAATTGTTGAATGTTATTTTCTTGATTATATTTGTTTGGAAAAAGCACAATTTAAAAAAAAAATAGATTAAAACGGAGCGAAATTTAAATTTCCATTCCATTTTTACTCTTTATGAATATTAAAAGAAAAATTACTAAACATTTATTAATAATGCCTCACTTTTACAGACATTTGTTTTTAAATTTCTTAAATGACGACTTTTATCGACTTTTCTTTTTAATAGCATTTGCGGATGGGTATGCTGACATTTGTTTTAATTTCTTTTTAAATGACTTTTTATCGACTTTCTTTTTTTTAATAGCATTTGCGGATGGGTAAAAAACGAAAAAAAAAAACTAATAACTAAACCATTTACTGATAATTCTCACTTTTACAAATATTTTTAACAAATAAATTTTATCAAAGTCAAGATACCGAGAAATAGTCAGTAAATGGCTTAGTTATTTTTTTCGTTTTTTACCCATCTGCAAATGCTATTAAAATAAAAGTCATTTTAAAAGAAATTAAAAAAAACAAATGTCAGCTTACCCATTCGCAAATGCTATTTAAAAAAAAGTCGATAAAAGTAGTCATTTAAAAAGAAATTTAAAAACAAATGTCTGTAAAAGTGAGGCATTATTAATAAATGTTTAGTAATTTTTCTTTTAATATTCATAAAGAGTAAAACCTTTTTTTTCATAATAAATGTGACAAATAATCGTTTAGTTACTACGACAAGCGTGTTTTTTATGCTGGTTGCCATGGAACTCAACGCCAAATGAGTACCAAATTCTGTTTTCAAAAAGAAACGTTTACTACCAACTTTCTTTTAAAAAAAGTGCAAGTCTTCCTGAAAAAAAAACCTTTCACCTAACAATTTATGGCAAAAATAGTGACCCATAAAAGTCTGGGGTGCTTCTACACTTTATTGCCGAAATTGGAGACGCCATTTTTTTTCACGCACTTGCTATCCAAATCTAGGGGAGACATCATTATATGGTCAAACGATTGCTTCCGGAAAGGGAAAGAATAAATTTACCAAAATTAACATTTATTACTTCCGGAAACGTTAAATTAAACTAAAATTATATTTTATTACATCCAGAAACTTGGTGAACCGATATTACTGGAGAAAATGAATCTTGACAATTCAAAAAAATGTTTAAAGTTATTTATTTGTTCGAAAAAATTTTTTTATAAAAGCCCAATGTTGCTTTAAAAGTAAATAAAGAAAGTGAAAGAAAACATATATCCGTAATTGTTTAATTGGAAATGTTTCGATTTAATTGATGAGGACGGGAAAGTTTTTCATGGAACAATTTTTTTTTTTATTATTAAAAACAGAAAATTGAAATGACATATTCATAATAGTTTAACCTGGGCGAGCGCCATTTGAAAACCAAAACAAAACCAAAACATTTATTAGTTTGTTTTTTTTTATTATTGTTTGTTTGTTTTTTCGTTTGTGTGTTTTTTTTTGGGGGGGGGGAGTTTTTTTTTTTTTGGGTTTTCTTTTCGAACAAATAAATAATTTTAAATATTTTTTTGAATTGTCAAGATTAATTTTCTCCAGTAATATCGGTTTACCAAGTATCTGGAAGTAATAAATGATTATTTTTTCGTTTAAGGGAGTAATAAATGATAATTTTAGTTTAAGGGAGTAATAAATGTTAATTTTGGTAAAATTATTTAGTTTAATATATCGTTTCCGGAAGTAATAAATATAAATTTTGGTAAATTTATTCTTTCCCATTCCATAAGCAATCGTTCGGCCATATAATGATGTCTTCCCTAGATTTGGATAGCAAGTGCGTGAAAAAAATGGCGTCTCCAATTTCGGCAATAAAGTGTACAAACAAAATCTGCTAACTGAGTGACAAATCTGCTTAAAATATTGAAAAGAAAAAAGAAAGAAAAAGAATAGAAACTCTACATGTATCAGAAATTTGGAGGAATTTTTGACACCCCTAACAGAAAACTGCGAATAAAATATTAAAAAACTCGTAATTTCTCTTTTAAAGTGAGTTGTTTATTTTCTATATGGAATATACTTTCAAAAAAAACTATTAAAGTTGGTTAAAAAATAATATTTCTATTATCTTTTTATTTAAAAAAAAAAAACAGTGTTTGCAAAATGTTTACAAAATGCCGGCGTGCCTTCATGCAGCCATTTTTTACGTAATAAAATCAATAGAATTTTAAATATTTTTCAATTTTTAAACTTTTAAAATCTATCAAAATTTTTCTATTGATTCAATTTTTACGATATTTTCAGGGTCAATGTGAAATTTTATGCTCTTTCCAATAAACTAAATATAATATTTTAGACAAACGTTTTTTTTTCAAATTCACACCCCCATTTTGAAATGTTTATTAAAATTTTAATAATTAATTTATGTGTCAAAGTTTTATATATCACAAATTGAAGATGAAAGATCAATAAAGAAAATATTCCAATTTAAAACAAAAAAAGAATAGTTTTTTGGAAATTTACCTGTAAAGTCCAAAGTGTAAAACCTTACTTTTTTTTAATGAAAGCTCATGTTATGCTTACATCGTCAAGTAAATACCAGACGCTGATGGCAAAATTTTCTATCTCATTGAATGTTTTCTTTTTTTAGATATTAAAAAAAGTAAAATTAGTTGATGAAGAAGTATTAAAATATATCAATCAAAAACTCGTGTATTTCATTAAAAGAATTTTTTTTAAGTCGATGAAGCGGATTTTTTTGTTTTAGGGGAAAAACTTATGAGTGAATGTGCGTTTCTTTTTTAACTACGGAGGATGAAAAATACTAATTTTGGTTAACACACGCAATAAAAAAGAGACATTATTTATGCCCTTGGACGAAACCATACTTCATAAATTTCATTTTAGCAGCAGCAGCTATTTAACGCTTCGTGCAAAACATGTTACAAAAATGCGATTCTCTAGGACCATCGCTTTAAAAAATCCTTTTATTTAAAAAATACATGGAATTTAAAATATAAATATGGATAAATTCTTAACAATGAAGAATGGAACTACCCATTTAATGATATTTTTTTAGGTAAGTGATTTTTTGGCATATATATACATATATTTATAAGCAAGTCAAAATATATTGATTTTCTTTATATTTTTTAAAAGAAAACCGCTTTAAAGAAACAAATATAGCATAATTTGCTCTTAAACCTGTTATTTTTAAAAAAATTGGTATTTGCTCCTTTAATTGAAAAAAAATTAGGGTTTGAATTATATTTTCAAGTAGTTATAAGCTTAAAACATAGTAAGTTGAATTATTAAGGTTCTGATCATCATTTTTAATGGCCACTTTGTGATACACCTATAGAACCTCTCCCAAACATACTGGCAATAATTTGGTTTCGTCTTTCCTTTCAGTGTTTCCAATAAGGGGGATTGATTTACAAGGATTTGTATTAGGAGCTGGGCACTTATTAAAATTATTTAATTGCTGAATTTTTTGTATTTTGGTTAAATTTGTCAGTTTGCTAGCGCTAAAAGCCCACACAAAAAATTGAACAAAAGACAAAATTAAAAAGAATGGTACTCATGCAGAATTTAACCCCCCCTCCCTGCACCGGATTCCAATTAGTTTAGGGTTCGACCGGCAATCACCGAATTCAGCCGAGCGTTGTTCAAATGTTGAAACACTAAACCAACATTTTATTTATTTTTTTGCAGAATTAATTAATGATGAGAGTATTTTTCCGTTTATTTTCTTAACATCTATTGACAAAGAAATTTGTACATTCTCTTGAAAAAAAAACTAACTTTTCTCTACTTTCACCTACTATTTACAGTGTTAATATAAAACATTCAACTTTTCTTTTTATAATAAAAATTCTGTTTTCAAAAAGAAATGTTTACTGCCAACTTTCTTTAAAAAAAAATTACTGAAAAAAAATAACTTTCACCTAACAATTCATGGTAAAAAATTCACCTTTTCTTGGAATAACCCCCCCCCAACTTTTATTGATAAAAAAATTGCAAAAATAATAAAATAAATAAACAATACAAAATGCACTTTTTTATGAGGAATGTGTTCCATTTTAACAAACTGAGCTACAGCAACGCGTGGCCGGGTACGGCAAGTATATATATATATATATATATATATATATATATATATATATATATATATATATATACATATATATATGTATATATATATATGTATATCTATATATAGTAATGTGATTGATAATTTGCCTATCGAGCTTATTATATATCTAAATTACAACGGGCCCTGTTCTTTTCTTGTGTTTTAATTAAATTAGTAATTTTACTATCACATTAAAATACACTCTGCTCTTAGACTACTATTCTAACCAACTTTTAATATATATATATATATATATATATATATATATATATATATATATAGAGAGAGAGAGAGAGAGGGAGGGAGAGAGAGAGAGAGAGAGAGGGCGGCAGTACTAGGGGTCTATCTTCAAAAACCATTTGCACCTAGCTTAATCTCTTCATTAGGATGATAATAGATAGAGAAAAAAAGAATTTAAAAAAATAAGTCATTTTTGGCATGTGGGGGGCTTTTTTTTTCGATATTGCCCCCCCCCGGGCCCAAAATCACCATTTGCAGCAAAAAATTTACATTATGCAAAATTGCATGCACCTAAACGTCCTAAATGGATACAAATTGGTATAGATAGTTGAGACTGATGATTTCTAGCCATTTTTGAGGCATTTTTGGGTTTATAGGATGAAAAGAAGGGCCAAAATGAGCCGAAATTTGGTCAAAATTACCCGAAATCTTAAAAAATCAGCTATTTGGCTACTATGTTACTCCTAAAACGTCCGAAATGACTATGAATGGATTAGTTGGCTAAAACTTACATTACCCCATAATTTCTAGCCATTTTTGAGGCATTTTTGGGTTCCTAGGATAAAAAGAAGGGCCAAAATGAGCCGAAATTTGCCTCAAATTACCCGAAACTTAAAAAAAACGGCTATTTGGCTACTATGTTACTCCTAAAACATTCCAAATGACTATGAGTGGACTTAGTTGGTTAAAACTTACATTACCCCATAATGTCTAGCCATTTTTTAGGCATTTTTGGGTTCCTAGGATAAAAAGAAGGGCCAAAATGAGCCGAAATTTGCCCCAAATTACCCGAAACTTAAAAAATCGGCTATTTGGCTACTATGTTACTCCTAAAACATTCCAAATGACTATGAGTGGACTTAGTTGGCTAGAACACACTGCAATGGCAATGGCTTCTTGATAACAACACTGCAATGGCTTCATAATAACACTGCAATAGATTCTTATTCTATTCAACAGAAATTCATTTCTGCTGGGTCCTTCATTTCTCTTAGTGTCCTCCCCCACCCCAAAACTGTGAAAGGAATTAGTTCCATTTCACATAAAAGGGAAATCCCCCAAAGAACAGTTAATAAACCATACAATGCAATGTTCACTTAATCCCCTAAGGGAAATTCCCAGAGAGACAAATAATAATTATGCACACAAAAACATTGAGGTGAAAAATTTGTTTCGAATAAGTGGCTTATTAAAGGCAGGGGATTGTATGTTGTTATGTCACATATACCTACATTGCTTAGTCAGTTTCTGTGAATGGTTTTTAAGCCTGTTGATAGAATTTATGTCCCTGGTGGGGGGATGAAATTTTTGGAAGGCTGGGTGGGAGCCTTTTTGGGCAGGATCTGAAAAATTGGGAAAAACCTGTGGGGGACCTAACCCCCTAGGACACTGTGTTTCTACTGGGGTCTTCATTTATGCTGGGTCCTTTTTTATACTGGGTCCTTTATATCTGTCAGGTTCTTCATTTCAGTATACTGTAGTCCTTCATTTCTCTTTGGTTCTTCATTGTTGTAATGGATATTTCTACCAACTGGGTCCTTCAGATATCATGTTCGGTTTTCTTTTCTTTTACAGCTATCATCCAAAATGGTGAAGTATGCATTTGGCGCCAAACTTCCACTCGAGGTGGACGTAGTTATGATGATAACCCGTGATGCGCCAGCCAGCCACCCGGGTAGAGAAACGAAACTCCGCACAAAGGTCATTGATGATTTCTCAAGTTCCATCATCCACTTATGGAGCAAGGCGTTTGGAGCTGAGTTCGTTCAGTCTCGTAAAGTTGTACAGCAGAAGATCAGAAAGTTGTTGAACAATCACTACAACGATTACTACGTGCTGTCTACCGGAGGCAAGAAACGTAAAACCGAACTTTTGGGGAAGATTAAGCGACAACTGTTCACAGCATGGGCTGAAAATCATATGGTTCTGTTTGACCTCCTTAAAACCAGCGTAAACCCTGAGGACTTCGATGCCTATCAATGGTGACACATGTCCATCTGCAGGGATGCCAATCGACTTATGGGTAGAAATTATGGGGTAATGTAAGTTTTAGCCAACTAAGTCCACTCATAGTCATTTGGAATGTTTTAGGAGTAACATAGTAGCCAAATAGCCGTTTTTTTAAGTTTCGGGTAATTTGGGGCAAATTTCGGCTCATTTTGGCCCTTCTTTTTATCCTAGGAACCCAAAAATGTCTCAAAAATTGCTAGAAATTATGGAGTAATGTAAGTTTTAGCCAACTAAGTCCATTCATAGTCATTTCGGACGTTTTAGGAGTAACATAGTAGCCAAATAGCTGATTTTTTTAAGATTTCGGGTAATTTTGAGCAAATTTCGGCTCATTTTGGCCCTTCTTTTCATCCTATAAACCCAAAAATGCCTCAAAAATGGCTAGAAATCATCAGTCTCAACTATCTATACCAATTTGTATCCATTTAGGACGTTTAGGTGCATGCAATTTTGCATAATGTAAATTTTTTGCTGCAAATGGTGATTTTGGCCCCCCGGGGGGGGCACTATCGTAAAAAAAGCCCCCCACATGCCAAAAATGACTTATTTTTCAAAAATTCTTTTTTTCTCTATCTATTATCATTATAATGAAGAGATTAAGCTAGGTGCAAATGGTTTTTGAAGATAGACCCCTAGTATTGCCGCCCTCTAATATATATATATAAAGTTTTTTTTGTGGTACAAAATTATATATATATATAAAGGTTTATTGCGGTACAAAATTATATATATATATATATATATATATATATATATATATATATATATATATATATATATATATATATATATATATGACATACACTATGTATATATATATATATATATATATATATATATATATATATACAATATATATATATATATATATATATATATATATATATATATTGTATGTCCTTTCCTGCTATCTCTATATCTTTGTGTTGTCCCATTTTCTCTCTTTTTTTGTATTTCGCCATTGTTTCTTCCTCTTTCTCTGTCTCTCTCCTTCTCCCCCTCTCTCTCAGACACACACTCTCTATCATTCTCTATTTCACTTCACCGATTTCATTTTCCGATGGTGCTTACCTATTTCTCTCTCGCTCTCTCTCTCTCTCTCTCTCTCTCTCTCTCTCTATCTCTCTATCTATCTATCTATCTATCTCTCATACACACACACGCTCTATCATTCTCTTTCTCTCTTCGCCGATTTCTTTTCCCCGATCTCGATCTCTCTCTCTCTCTCTCTCTCTCTCTCTCTCTCTCTCTCTCTCTCTCTCTCTCTCCCGCTGTTTCTTTTATATCTATAAAACAACTAGCGAAGGGGGTCAGTATCTGTGAATATTCGCACATCCACATGCGTGCTCTATTCGCCTTACTGGTGATGGGGATGGTAGGCGCCGTGCATCGTTCATTCTGTGAACGATTGCATGTTGCACTTGTTGATCAAACAGTTTAGTATTAAGGCGATCACATCAAAAACAGTAAAGGGAGAAGGGAAAAAAAGAACAAAAAAACAGGATATCGATTAAGCAATGGATGCGGCGTAAGCGGCGAGTCAAATCGGTGCGAGCTCTCGCGAGGCGGTCAATCGGGACATGCACCCGACAACATCTCGGCGCGTGGTCCGCTTTTTTTTTTCATTTTTTTTTTTTTTTTATGAAAAAATAAAACAATCCCGGGGACGAAAGGCGGGCAAAAATAGATAAAAATATAAATAAACAAAGCAACTTGCTTTTCGAAACGACGCGTCGCTTATAGATTAATGGAACTTGCGAAATATGACTCGCGTGGTCGTATCCATTTTGCCGTCGTTTTTTCATACTCGCCGACAGTGTCGGGACTCAACTGACAGGAACAGGCGCTCTTTGACGGGATGATGTATAGCCCAGCTTGGTCCTAGAACGTGGCTTTTCCAAGCATTAATTCCGCGCTTTGATTTGATCTATTACCAATCGCCTGAGGCGCTTCAACCGGCTTTTTGTAGCAAGCCAGAGTACATTAAATTCAGGGCAGAGCTGGATAACTCCGGACCTTGTGCCACCACTTGCTTTGGCTGTGTGTAATAAGGTTTGTTTTATATACTAATGAATCAATAGGTGTATCAGAATTTGGGGGTAATTTTTGACACCCCTAACACAAAACTACGAATGAAATATAAAAACCTCGTAATTTCTCTTTTTAAAGTGGGTTGTTTATTTTCTTTATGGAATACACTTCCAAAATAAACTATTAAAGTTGTTTAAAAAATAATAGAAATATTATTTTTTATTTTTTAAAAAACCTTGTTTACAAAGTGCCGGCGCGCGTTCATGCAGCCATTTTTTTTAAGTATAAAATCAATTGAATTTTACGAGTTAAACTTTTTTCAATTTTTAAACTTTAAAAATCTATCAAAATTTTTCTATTGGTTCAATTTTTACGATATTTTCAGGATCAATGTGAAAATTTATGCTCTTTCCAATAAACGAATATAATATTTTAGACAAACGTTTTTTTTTTTTAATTCATTTTGAAATATCTATTAAAATTTAAATAACTAATTTACTCACCAATGTTTTATATATCACAAATTGAAGATAAAAGATCAATAAATGAAATATTCTAATTTAAAACAAAAAAAAAGAAAGAAATGCTATTTTTTAAATTTACCTGTAAAGTCCAAAGTGTAAAACATTTTTTTTTTAACCACATTAGTTTTTTTTAAGTGAAAGCTCAATTTATTTAGACTGTCAAGTAAATATCGGACGCTGACGGCAAATTTTTCTATTTCATTCAGTGTTTTCTTTTTTAAATATTTGTTTTAAAAATCCACTCGATAAAGAAGAAATAAAATATCTTAATCAAAAACTCATGTATTTCATTAAGATAATTTAAAAAAATCGCTGGAATGGGGTTTTTTAGGGCAAAACTAATAAGTGAATGAGTTCATTTTTCACCTAAGGTGGACCAAAAATACTAAGTTTGGTTTACAGCACGAAATAGAAAGAGATATTAATTGTGGCCATTCGAAGCCACCCTAAGATAAACTGGAAGAAAATCAGACGTTTGTCTCCTTTATTTGGACAGTTAAAACATTTGAGTTCGCGTTTTTTTCTTCTTGGAATCCTTGTTTAAAAAGTATTTTACTTAAAAAGGACATGAAATATGAGTATAAATATGGATAAATTCTTAACAATGAACAATGGAAGTACCCATTAAATAGAAATTTTTATAGGTATGTGATTTTTTGGAATTTATATATGTTTTTATAATCAAAGTAAGTAAAATTTCGTTGATTCTCTTTAAATCTTTTTTAAAGAAAACCGATTAAAAAAAATCTTGCATAATTTGCTATTAAACCTGTTATTTTTTAAAATGTTTGTCTTTGCTCCTTTAATTTAAAAAAATTAGTGTTTGAATTACATTTTTCAAGTAGTTATAAGCTTCGAAAGTTGAATTATTCAAGTTCATATGCGGTATTTTAATGGCGACTTCTAAGACACTTAATGAGTCAATAGTTACTTAGGATAAAACTCCACTCAAGAATAAGTGTTAATAAAAGTGTCTGTTGGATTAAAGGATGAAAACGCATGGGAAGAAATGGTAGAATTTGATGACAAGTATTTGTTGATTTTTGACTTGAAGACGACTGTTCTGTAGTTAGCAGGGAAGCTATCTTGTAGCATTCTATTAAATTTTTATTTCTGGCCTTACTTAAGCGTTAATTATTCGATAGCAAATCCCACTCTCCCTAATGGTTTACTTCTACTTGTGCAGTTGCCATACTGTATATTTAACCGACATAAGTCCAGTACAAACAGAGAAAAGTATATAGAAGCTAAAAGTAATTGTAAGAAAGAAATAGCGATCGCTAAGAGAGATTATACCGAAACAACCAGAAAACGCATCGAAGCACAGAAATTAGCCGTGATTTCTGAAAAATCTACAACAGTATAGTAAATAATGGGCAATCAGCAATTCTCCAACTATCCAACGATCATGAGGTTGTTTGCACGGCAACCAAAAAGGCGAACACGCTTGCCAGTCAGTTTGCCTCAAACTTGACATTGGACCAAGCAAACCACTCCCTCCTTGACTTTCCTTTGCGAACTGATGCCGCACTGGATGATCTGAAAATTACCTCTTCTCAAGTACATGATATCATAAAAAAAACCTACACACCTCAAAAGCATCCCGCTTAGGTTGCTCCATTCCTCTCCAAACGTTACAACAAATACCTTAACGAATCTTGCTTTCCTGACCGTTGGAAAACCGCTTCTGTGGTAGCAGTTTACAACAATTTTGGCGAAGGAACTGACCCATTAAATTATCGCCTCATTAGCCTCCTCCCGCTTTTCGCCAAAATATTTGAGTTCAAAATTAATCAAGCTCTAGTCCATCACCTTACAGCTGCTAAACTTCTGACCGACCAACAATATGGATTTAGGCAATCCCGTTCTACAGCAGATATCCTAACAGTAATCTCTGAAGTATATACCATAAACTGGACAAAGCAGGGGAGGATAGAGCGGTAGCCCTAGATATATTTAAGGCCTTTGACAGGGTATGGCACGATTGTCTTCTCAGGAAAATCAGATCATACGGTATCACTGGACGAATACTCAACATAATTAAATCCTTCTTAAATAAGAGAAGTATCCAGGTTGTCCTTGGCTATCGTACATCTAAACAAAATGATATAAATGTAGGTGTACCCCAGGAGTCTATCCTTGGACCTTTATTATTCCTAATATTCATAAATAGCGTCCCTGATAACATTGTCCCTGAAATGGGCATATTTGTTGATGACATCACCCTCTATAGAGCACGAGGGGAAAACAAATGAACACATATCTAAGGAAATGATAGAAGCACTAGAGGAAGACCTTCAATCTGCAGTGGAATAGGGACAAAAATGGATGGTCACATCCACTGCTGCCAAGACTAAGCTTTTTTCCTTCAAGAATTACAAAAAACCTTCTCAACCATCAATAGCTATGGCTAAAGATACATTACCTGAAAGTACTTCTCGGCTTAACGTTTTCAGAGAACATGAGTTGGAACAGATACATTGAGAGCATTACCAGGGTCGCTGTGAGGAAGATGGGCTCTCTCTATCGTGCTAGAAAGTTATTTACGCCTGAAAGTATCCTGTACCTGTACAAGGCCGCCATTCGCCTATTTATGGAGTATTGTTGTCACGTTTGGGCTGGTACACCTGTTACTAGTCTCTCGCTTCTGGACAGGGTTCAAAAGAGAGTCGCCAACCTGATTGTTCCTGAACTGTTATCCAAGCTTCAACCTATGTCTCATCGACTAAATGTTGCATTCCTCTGCC
>NC_136488.1:125945473-125980473 GCF_053919585.1 Euprymna scolopes
AGATTTCAAAACCCGATACTATGATCACAAAAGTACATTCAAAAATAAAAAACACCGTATAAAAACAACACTAGCGAATAAATACTGGGAGCTCAAAGAAAGCGGACATTCGCCGGTAGTCGAATGGAAAATAATGAGACAAGCTATCACGTGCAGACATTTGACGACCCATGTAAATTATGCCTCCATGAAAAATTTTCTATCCTGTACTTTAAAGAACCTCAAAATCTATTAAACTGTAGACGAGAAATAGCAAACAACTGTGTTCACAAAATAAAACTTACTCTAGGATAGCGATACAAAATAGCTTTAAAACTAACAATAACAATAAAAAACAAACAAATACATAAATTAAATAAACATGAATATACATAAACGATCACACATATATGTATATATATATGTATATATATGTGCATGTATGTGTGTACACATAGGTATATTTATATATATATATATAAAAAGGAAGGAAAAGATCTACCTTAAACCACTAACCTAGTTCTAAAACAGATCCTTTGTTCGATAAAATGAATACCCATTTGCTGATAGGAAGGGGCGCAGTGGATACTAGAAAGCTGATTGGCTAACTAGAAATCCTCAACATATATAAAAACAAGAAGCAACCACAGAATTCGCGCATAAGCCTGACGAATCCTATAGTGGATGAAACGCAGAATATTCAGTGTAGCTTAATCGCCATATATATTTTATAAATTACTATATATATGTATATATATATACACACACACATATATATGTGGATATATATATATATATATATATATATATATATATATATATATATATATACATGGCAACGAAAAAGAAAAGGAAAAAAAAACCAACAACATATTTAGATTGTGATTTGGTTTCAAGCGCACTTTATGCGTATTATATATATATATATATATATATATATATAAACCAGAGACAAATAGCCGTTAATGTCAGCTTTTAAAACCGCCTCACATGTGTATCTATACAATGCTTGCTACTTTTTTTGATCAGGGAATTACGTTAATTGTTTTT
This sequence comes from Euprymna scolopes, assembly GCF_053919585.1. Lineage (NCBI taxonomy): Eukaryota > Metazoa > Mollusca > Cephalopoda > Sepiida > Sepiolidae > Euprymna > Euprymna scolopes. The sequence goes on from NC_136488.1 coordinate 125,946,503, forward strand.
TTTTTAATTGGTTATGGTCTCACGCTCTGGCACAGCATCAAACGACTAAGACTGTGTTTAACATAATTTGGTGATCGCGATGGCGTCAAACCACTAGTCAAGAACAATTTAAAAACTCTTAATTTATTACATTTTGAATGCATATGGATATATATATATATATATGTATTATACTATTTATATGAATATATATATAAAAATTATATGTACATTCTATATAAAATATATATAATATATAAAAAAAATTATTCGTTTATGTGAACATAAAATGTTTATATAAAAATCTTTATACAAATAAAATAAAATTTATATGAAAAAATATATCTTGCTATATTTAATATTGGGGATTCTTATATTAATCCGATTGAATTCATGTTATTTTATATATATATATATATATATATATATATATATATATATATATATATATATATATACAAGTTTTTCAATATGTTAGGAAGGTTGCTAAAATAAATGTACAATTGTTTTAAAAGTGTGATTTACAAGATGGTATAGAATTTACAATTTCTTTTAATTATTTATAACTTTACATTACAATAGATATATATAGATATACATATAACTATATGTGTGTATACATATACACACATATACATATATATTGGATAGTTACGTACCAAAGCACTTCAAAATGTTATTACTATTTTCAAAATTTACATAGTATTTTTTTTTTGGTTGTTAAGTTTTATATATATAGTGCTTCCAGTATTTTTAGTCTTTTACGTTTGAATCCATATGATTTTTGTATTTTCCACTAGGACCTTTCCAAACTGAGAATGTGGGCAGCCATGTTGTTTTAGGTGTTGGGAAATTGAGCAAGGTGTAGGGTCAATCATCTGAACCCTGTATTAGTCGTGTGTCCAATGTAGCTATTGGTGTTGGACATACATCCCCCTAAGGAACGTTTGAGTTGATAGACGGCTTTGGATTCATCGATTGATTTTGTTGTCCAGGAAGTGTTGTTTTAATTATAAGGATAGCAGTTGTTAATTTCTTATAATAAGTCATAAATCGGATTTATATATATATATATACGTAAACCAAATTTATATTTATAATTTTACTCTATTTTATTTCTATCCCTAAAAGTTATGGGAGTGTGTGTGTGTGTGTGTGTGTGTGTGTGTGTGTGTGTGTGTATTGTGTATATATGTATGTATAATATTGTACTTAAATCAAATTTATATTTATAATTTTACTCTATTTTATTTCTATCTCTAACGCATATTAATTTTCTTATCAAGTTTTAAATCCATACCTTTATTTTAATTTTTTCCAGATACATCTGCCTTACTTTTAATGCTAGGTTTATTTATGGTGTCTTTTACATATACTAAAAACCCTTTCCAATATTTGCTGAAGAGGAAACCTTGTTTAATAAAAAACTATATGTAATAATTATTGTCCGTAACTTGATGTCTACCACAACAAAAACATTGTTTTCCGAAACGATCGTACAAATAATTGATTTTGTTGTTGTTCCTTCTTATGAAATGGATTTTTAATTTAATTATAATTTGATTTTTAAATTATCAATCACATTACTAAATATCAAATTAGCTCTAGGATATTTACCTATCGAGCTTATTATATATCTAAATTACAACGAGCACTTTTTCTTTCCTTGTGTTTTAATTAAACTAGTAATTTTACTATTACATTAAAATACACTTTGCTCTTTAGACTATTGTTCTAATCTCCTTTAAATATATATATATATATATATATATATATATATATATATATATATATATATATATATATAGCGCAAGTTGACAATAAAGATATAAGATGTGAAATATTCGTTGATTATCATTCAATCCCAGGCAACGTCGGGTCTACCTGCCTTGCTAGCATATATATATATATATATATATATATATATATATATATATATATATATATATATATGGCGATTAAGCTAGTTTTGTTGAAAATTCAAAGCTCACGTTTTCTTTTTTATAATCTTCGTTTATTTCCTGGATTTTTTCCATTACAGCTGTTTCATTAATTGAGTTGGCACTTTTACGATTTATGTTTCCATAAAAATATCCTGTCCCCACCAACTTCTTCAGGTGTTTATCCATTAGATTTTTACAACAAAAGGTATATTTTTACCATGCTGGACATCGTATTCGGGTAAAAGGATTTCCACAGCCATGTTTTCTCACTTCCTCCATCTTTTGGTGTTATGTGTGTGTGTGTGTGTGTGTGTGTATGTGTGTGTGTGTGTGTGTGTGTGTGTGTGTGTGTGTGTGTGTGTGTGTGTGTGTGTGTGTGTGTGTGTGTGTGTGTGCGTGTGTGAGTGTGTGTGCGTGTGTGCGTGTGTGTGTGTCTGTCAAATAATATTGTAAAAACTATATATATATATATATATATATATATATATAAATATATATGATGGCAGCAAATTCGTTTTAGAACATTGCCATTACTTGATAAAGCACATATATAAAAAAAGAATAGATATACAGAAACACGAAACAAATCAGTGATGGGCCTCATGAAGATGGCTTTTAAGCCCTGCCAAACTCTGGTATTCTTTGGCACACATTGTCCAGACATGTCCGCCACTAGCAGCACGTTCTTGATGGTCACTTCTATGTATAATCAAACCGCCTGCTGTTTTGCACGTCCACTTGTAGTTGACACAGGTTAGATCTGGCAACACAAAACTGCTTTGTGGCCCACTGAGCTGATGAGTAGTCTGGTGGCTTATTAGCCCAGCTCTGCTCAGGCATAATCTTCCATACACCTCATACTCCTGACCAATTTGGTGCCTCAGCCCATACACTGCACCTTTCACCCTCCCTTTCCGGATATCAGTCGCTCATACTGGGTTCGATCAATCTGAAACTTGCCCACGCCTCCCCGCAAGATCCTTCTCCACTCTCCACGAGCCAAAAGAAGATTCTCCCATGTTCTTTCATCCATCTCACATTTTTGTTAAGGTGGACCTCAAACAATTCTTGAATCTCATTTTAGGCTTTTTAGCCAGATGCCTGCCCTCGGCGAGCTCGCTATAAAGGAGTTGTTTGTGAAGTCGACTATCTGACATCCTCACCACATGTTCACTCCATCTCAGTCTATGTTTGATAATGTGAGCTGCAATGATTAGACATTGGGTTCCTTCAAGAACCTTAATATCACTGACATATATTTGCCAACCTCACACCTAAGATTCTCCTTATGCACATCTGGTGAAACCGCTCGAAACGTCTCAAATGCTTCCTGTATGTTGTCCAAGTCTCACAGGCATAGAGAAGAGCAGAGAGAACGAACGCGGCATAAACCTTAATCTTTGTTGGCAGCGAGATCCCATGACAGCTCCACAAACGTTGTGGTAAGGATCTGGTGTGGACGTGTGTTAAAAGCACACAGATGTTTTAGCGTCATACTGTGCTTCTCCCAGACAAATCAACCCCACGTGCACGTCGTTACCACTACCACGCAGACGGGGCTCTGATGATCTCCACTGCCTTGTGGGCCAAGGTTCTTTTAAACAAAGGCTAAGCGTGAGGTAATCCTGACAGAAACCTCCAGAGGAGCTTAGGCTCTGTTAGCTGCGGCATATATGACCCACCGGCGTGTGGAATATGCTCTGGTGCCCAGCAACCTAAGCCCACTCATGAATCAAATGGCATAGTAGGTGGAGAGGGCTCCCGTAAGCTGTGGTAAAGGCAACCTCTCTAGGAGACGGAAAACTCTGATATAAAACCTACGGCGACTGCTGCATCCAATGATGTTGACTTGCTCTTCTTTTTGGTTCAATGTGGCAGTTGTTTAGAGATTGGGATTGTCTCGGTGCAAAGTCTTTCCTCACTATAAAAACCCTCAAGCACAGGCATTGATTGATATAAATTAGATGCACTTTTTACCATCAGTGTGTATCTCGATAGCAAAAAGGCTGGCTGTAGCCTAAAAACGGCAAAACATTCAATGAAGTTGGCAAATATAGCTATGAACGTAAATGGTAATAAGGGAACTGGAACGTCCAGGGCCTGGCCTGGCAGGTGTCTCGAGGTTCCACAGCCTGGACCCGGTCGTCATCGTACTACTGCAAGGTAATACGTGACAATGACCATCGGCTGTTGGAATGTGCGGACGCTACTTGACTTGCCGTCAGCAATAACACGTCCAGAGCGTATATCTGCTCTTGTATCTAAGAAACTTCAACGTTATGACATGGACATAGTTGCGCTGTCTGAGACCGGACTGGCTGATAAGGGACAGTTTTCTGAGTTGGCTGGGGCCTACACCATTTTCTGGAGTGGTAGAGCAGATGGATGTAAGAGGGAATCAGGCGTGGCTTTTGCTATAAAGGCATCAATTCTTTCTAGCCTGGAAGAACTTCCTTGTAGTGTGAGTGACCGGATCATGACTTTTTGAGTGTCTATGCACCCACTATGCATGCAACAGAAGATGAAAAGGTTGCTTTCTACCTTGCATTATGCGGTGTAGTTAGACGCATTCTCTCTGCTGACAAGATCCTCATTCTTGGAGATTTTAATGCTGGGGTGGGGAGAGATTTTGAAACCTAGGATGTGCTGGGTAAACACGGAGTGAGCAAGTGTAATAGCAATGGTCTAATGTTCTTGTAGTTTTGTTGTGTTCAGAGATGGGTTTTTAAATCGGTTCACCGTGCTCCAGCAAACAAATGGGGATACATATAGACAGATATGCTATAACAAGGTGATAAAGTAAAACAGCGGGCATTACATTATTGTGTGGCGTTCCCATCAGTCAGATGTAGGAAATCATGAATTAATTAATAATTTTCCGTGGAAAGAATTAGTAAAAAGGGAAATCTATCTCCTTCTCTCTCTCTCTCTCTCTCTCTCTCTCTCTCTCTCTCTCTCTCTCTCTCTCTCTCTCTCTGATATAAATATTCTAATCTGCAAGCAACAGTATGATATTAAATAATGCGAATTCTTTCCTTATTATACAGGGTGTCCCAAAATATGCTAATGGCTAAACAAAATCAATAACTTCATTTTATATATTTTTATTTAATATTTTCAGATCCTCTAGCAGAAGGACAAATACAAGACGACCCGGATGCATCCTGGTTCCAAACAATGGCACTTGATATACTATGTGTTAGTCAGAAAATGTGAGATGAGAGATATCTGCAGTGTTCGTGTCATGCGTGATACAGAGTGCTGGACCGAACATCGGTTGGTCCGTGCAAAGGTTAAGTATGTTGTGTAGATGAGGGAACCTGGTGTGGCTATCCTAAAGCGACTTAATGTTGACCGTCTAAGGGACAATATTGTGAGGGAGAAACTAGTTAAGGAGATGGAAGTGATTGACTGTGGAAACACTTGGCCTGCTTTTAAGGAGTCTGTCTATGAGGTATGTGAGAGAGTATTAGGTTATTGTGAACGTAAATATCAGGATTGGTTCAATGAGAATGATACTGAAATTCAGGCTCTGCTTGATTCAAAGGCCAGGGCGTTGCATCGTTGCATGCTTATCTCGGGGATGGTTTGACGGATGGTGAGCAAGATCGATTGAGGGACAATTTTAAGGCAAGCGTGAAGTGCAGAGAAGATTGCGAAACATGCAGGATGAATAGTGGAGGCAGAAAGCTGAGGAAATACAGCTTGCCTCGGATTCGAACAACACCAAGGTCTTATACAGCCCACTGCATGCGGTTTATGGACCATCCAAGAATCGACCTATATATATATATATATATATATATATATATATATATATATATATATATATATATATATATATATATATATATATATATATATATATATATATAAACTAAAATCAAAAGTGTTCCTATTTTATGGAGTTTTTTTTTTAAACAAGTCATAAGAAAAATATTACAATAAAAAATAAGAAAAAAGAAATGGAAGGAAAAAGAGAGAGGGGAAAGTAAGAAGTACTAAGAGTAGTATAGATTATAAAAGGCGTAGGAGGAAAACAAGGGGATTATGGGATTGATCAGTTTGAAATCTAATATGTCACCACTCAAAGTACTTGACAGCTATTGTTCTTTCATCTAACATTATTTTAATTTCTGTCTGTTTTTAAACCCTTGTATTTAGACAACACCCTAGTCTAGATTCCTCCTACCAATCCATCAGTCAGACACTCTTTAAATTATTCATTTTACTTGCATCTGCACGGCGATACATACGCTTATTCACACAATTCCTTAATTACATTCAAAGGTAGATTCTACGGGCATCGATTTACATTCAATTGTGAAAAGGTATAAAAGAGGCGCCTCACTCTCGTTGAATCAATCGAAATTTATTTGGAAAGATGAAACATCGAAAATAGAATGGAAGAGTATAAAAAAGAAAATGCTAAAGCCTGTGGATAACTAAACTCGCTGTGTTTTCTGTACCTGAATGAAATAAGTTTTAATGATAGAAAAAAAACTAATGAATATATAAAAAAAAAAAAAAAGAATCATTGATTAACTGTAATCACTTTAAGGGACACGCACTAAATAAACCATGGATGACTAAATGTTTCCAAGGAAATTACAAAGAGTTACAATCCCCCCCCCCTTTAAAAAAGAAAACTACATATAGTTAAGTATGGGTTTTGTTGAAATTTAATGAATGAGGATTAACCTCTGAATATTATTATTATTATTATTATTATTATTATTATTATTATTATTATTATTATTATTATTGTTGTTATTATTATTGTTGTTGTTATCATTATTATTATTATTATTATTATTATATTGTATATTATGAAATCTACTCAAGAGGAAATATGCTGCCTATATATATGTATATATATATGCGTGTGTATATATATATATATACATACATATATATATATATGTGCGTATGTACATATATATACATATATATACATATATATGTATATATATGTATATATATACATATATATATATACATATATATAGGCAGCATATATCTTCTTGAGCAGATTTCATAATATACAATATATATATATATATATATATATATATATATATATATATATAACGTTCCTAGAGAATATAAAACCCGAAAAATATCCCCAGCCGCATGTATATTATGATCAAATGAAATGAAACCTTCTACCTTTTTTATTTTTGTCTTTATTTTCATTAAAAGACTGGCTTCGATGAAAACTGAATACTTCGGTCGCCTGATGAAATCCTTTTGGATTGAAACACTAAATTTATTATCGCGACTTTTGTTTACCTAAATTGAATAAAATAATATATATATATATATATACATATATATGTATATATATATCTGTGTGTGTGTGTGTGTGTGTGTGTGTGTGTGTGTGTGTGTGTGTGTGTGTGTGTGTGTGTGTGTGGATATATTGAGCATAAAGATTGATAATTGTAAATTACGAATCAGTTTCAAAAGGAAAAACAAACAAAATCAAATTGAGAGTACGATCGTTTCAGAAACGATATTCATTTTATTAAAATTGAGAATAAGTATTGACAATAATTGATAGTTTTCGAATATAATCTCCTCATCAGCACAAAAAAGGTGGGGAAGAAGTTTAAGACACCAAAAGAAGCATTTTTGTAGTAATAAGGTGGATAGTCTTGTGTTTAGAGTTTCCTTGTTGTCTGGAAGGAAAACGGCGTAACAATTAAATCCTGGGTCAATTTTAATGGATGATGAAAAAAAAATAATAAATACGTAATTCCAAATCCTTTCCGTTTATTTAATAAATCTCCAGTCGAGAAAAAAAAATCAAAGTTAAAACTCTGATGATAAGTTATAAAACACACACACACACACACACACACACACACACACACACACACACACACACAAGAGTAGTCGACTCTGATATCCTCTTTCGCTCCCACAAGCGGTCATCGACCATCATGGTGTGAGCGAAAGTTGTTATTTTACCCCAAACAAAGCACAAAATACTTTGTCGTAAGAGGCTACTATTTGGGACCAAATTTATAGGCATATTATGTAGCAAGAAGATGTTTGTTCACATTACACTTGAATTTCTGCATGTCAGTATAGTCAGAGAAGCAGAGGCTCAGGAGGAAATTCCAAAGTCAATCAATTCGAGGGAAGAAACTATTTGAGTGGAAGGTTTTCTGGCATATTAGGATACAACAGTGTAAGGGTGGAATTTTGCTGCTTGTCGGGTTAGTCGAGGGTATTTACGTCGAAGAGGGACAAGTGCTTGAAGTTCATCAAAACACATTCTATTAAAATACTTGTAAAAACAGGCACAGTATTAAAATATTTCGGCAATGAAACAGAGGTTGGAGGTTGATGTATTGGATGGGCGGTACTTTTTTGAACCCTGTCTAAGAGCGAGGGATTGTGGCGGATGCACCAACCCATATGTGGTAACAATACTTCATGTATGGGTGAATGGTTGCCTTGTGGAGTACAGTATACTCAGGCGTGAGTAATTATCTAGCACGGGAGAGATAGCCCATCTTCTTCGGAGCAGATTTAGTAATTTCCTCAATGTATTTGTTCCGATTTATGTTTCCTGTGAATCTTAAGCCGAAAAGTTTGAAAAAAAATGGATTACCAACACATTGATAATTAGTTTCTTATAAAAATAATTATTAAGTTAAATATTCCAATAATATACACACACACACACACACACACACACACACACATATATATATATATATATATATATATATATATATATATATATATATATATATATATATATATATATATATATATATATGAAGAAGTTTAAATGGTAGTTATATACTTTTTTGTTTAAGAAATACATTTTGGATAACTACAGTATCTGTTGTCAATGTAATTCTTTTTTTTTTCTAAAATCGTCAGGACGAAGTTGAGTTGGTTATCACTAGAGCTGTGACAACAGCATATTCCATTCATTGTTTTGACTCTTGAGTATATATCCGTTAATATCTTATATGTTTATATATAGACTGATGTGATTCTCAGTTGATTGGCTGTGTCTTACTGTGTCGGATATATACTTGAGAGTCAAAAAATGAAAAGAATATTCTATTGTCACAGCCCTAGTTATCACTGGCCATATTCCGGCCACTTGCGTCCCAAAATGACATGGATTCCTCGGACACTAACAAAGAAACTCTGATCGTCTGAAATCCTTCGTTGTTATTAAGCGATTATTTGTTCTCCCCTCACTCTGCAATCACAATATTTACCTCAACGACTTCTCACCACTTTATTTTCTTTTTTCTTTTCTCCAAATAAGTATATGCTACATACCCCCTTTATTTCCCCTCTTTCTTCTTTTTTTCTTTGCCAAAATAACTTTCCCAGAAATGCTAGTTCGCTGCTAGATTTTATGTGTCAGTAATTCGTCAAAAACATCTAAGTTGACATGCGTGACATCTCCAGGTTTTACCAGCTTTGGTTCCAGAGCTTTTGCCTATTTCGATAATCATTTGTGAGGATCCACTAGCAAGGTTGGTCAGCTTTGCCCGGGATCCATAATATAGCCACAAAAGGAAATGATGAATAAGGTGGCTGAGTAACAATTCGAATAAAGGAATCTTTTAGGGTTAATTTTCCAACTGCTTGTGTGATGACTGTATGAGAGATGTCATTCTTTAAATTGTGCATTTTATCTGAGCTGCTATTCTGCTAGTTTCCTTCCGCGCAAAGTTAACATAGAGATAAATAACGTATGTTACACTTTGATTTATATATATTTTCTGGCAAAGAAAATTAACAGAAGATAAATCAGGCTTAGCCTGAATACCAGACAGACCATTTTTTTTTTTTTAGTAAACAAGAAGAAACTAAAACCTACACATACGGAAACAAGATACACGATTGTTTGTGTCTATTTTATTTGTCAACATAATCCCACTTGTCGATGCGGTTTTATTTCAATGAAAAAGAACATGTTCGATGAAAGTAAGAAATTCTTTCTCTCTCTCCCTCCCTCTCTCTCTCTCTCTATCTATCTATCTACTTAACTACCTACCTATCTATCTCTATATCTATCTATCTATCTATCTATCCATCAATCCATTTAGCTCTCTCTTTATCTCTCTCTCCCTCTTGCTTTCTTCTCCCCCATAGCTGCCTCTCTATCTTCCTCTCGCTTCTTTCTCACGCACACGCACTTATTAAATCTAAGAAAAAAGGACATATATACATTTCATCCGACCTATCCAACTTTTAGTGCATTATCGATCTAAACATTGCCTCCACACAACTTTATAAAAGGCTTTGACCGTCGATCTGGGGGGGGGTATCTATCGTTCTATCACGCTTAATATCAAAATAGCATTTTCGCCGCTTAAATTAAACATTTTCGAAAATTAAAAAATAGAATTTTCATCGATCTGTTTCACTTAAATTTGGAATATAGTCATTGGGATGTCATGCTTGTTTCATGGAAATCGCTCCAGATAGGACATGAAGGCACTTGGTGTAAAGAGCTAAAAAAAAAAAATTGTACAAAATAATAATATATATATTAATAGGTTAGCGTGTATGGTATTTATTTTGTCTGTCACGCTTACATCCGAATAACTGTCATTTAATTGGTACTAGTCTGGGTGCCCGGCGTTGCCCGGGTGTTTGGAGGTGTGTGTTCAGCAAAAAAAAAATGTTTAAGTAGTAGTAGGCAGGCAGGCTCGAACCCGTATCGCAAAGGAGGAAAAGAACGTGAAAAAAATTAAAAAAAAACCTGAACCTCTTTGCCGTTGCGTCCATCGTCAAGCCTGAAGTAGCAAAGGTTTAAATTAAGGCTAGTCAATCGAAAAGAGGGGATGATTTTCGAAAATATCAGCGAAAAAAAGCGACCCCTCCTTGTAGAAAAGTGCCTAGTAGAGGGTGAAGGAATTAATGTTTTTAGCCAATCTTTCGATATTTGTCGTCCGAAGGGTCGTGCTTCAAAACGATATCGATCTTGTGAACATCTTTTGCCTCTGTCGAAAGTTTACATGCATACATACATGATGATTGCAACGTCTTGTCAGACGAGTGCCACTCCCTCAGACATTTAAAATCCATGAGTCCAAATGCCTGAGGGAGTATTTATACAAAGATGATGTTACAGAGTCTTAGCTTTGTACGACAGCTAAGTCTCTCTCTCGGTTCAAAATGCTGAGATCCAGCAACAAGCAAGAGCAAGATAGCCAGCAACAAATTAAACTGCAGACCAGCTTAATGCGGGTACTGGTCTCCCGCTTTATGGTTTTTTAAATCAGAGATTTGCTTCTCCTAGAAAGGTTGCCTTCACCACGGCTTACAGGAGTCCTCTCCACCCCAACACACACATACACACAAACACACGGTGCTAGTTGGCCGTTTACCCCGAAACAGGGTTCATTCGCCCTTTGGAAGGTCTTGTTTTTAATCCTTCAGGGGGACTAGCCACCCTCCTCACCAAACAAGTCTGGTGGGGGTACCAGTTTAGTCGCCGGTGACCCGACCATGAGGCAGGTAGTAGTGGGTTACATGGTACCAGTAACATATGACATGGCCTGACATACATACATACATACATACATACATACATTTAAACAGACAGGTAAGATTTATATTATAGACTAGCCTGGGTGCCCGGCATTGCCCGGGGGTTTGGAGGTGTGTTGAGCAAAAAAAAAAAATGGTAGTAGGTAGGTAGGCTCTAACCCGTACCGCGAAGGAGGAAAAGAACATGCTGTTGCGCCCATCCCCAAACCGGAAGTGATGAAGGTTTAATTTAAGGCTAAGCAATCTAGCATTTTAAAGAGAGTCCCCCTTCTTTGAAGCATCCATGGCAATGTCCTCAGTGTATTTGTGTTAATTGTTAAAAAAGGAAGTATCGATCAAGAATGTTTGAAATAGTATTGTTATACTGCCTTATGACGTTGAGTAACCTAAGAATTATTATTATTATTACTAGCAGAACCTGTGGAAATTCCACAGCGACATCTACCATATATAATATATTGTTGCTGAGCATTCTGTAGATGTTCAGCGTGAATGTAAACCTCGCAGATATTATTGTAGATCTTTTAAAATAACTGTAAGTATTTGTCTAAGTAATCTGGTTAATGTCGTGTCAGAATATATATGGTTATTACGGTGTATTTCTAATGATTCTGTGCCATATTTTTATTGTATGGACACCCGGCGCGAAGGGAAACCCACGATATCATTAGACAGAACTGATATTACCCTTGGATCTTAGCCAGGAGATTTAGATATATTTTAATTTCACGTACAGCCAAAGAGCGACATACTTTTTTTTACTGTTTTATTTTATTCTATTTTTTTTTTACATTGCGTTTTCGGTGATCGGGAGATCCTATTTATTAAAAAGGGGGATAGAAGGTGATAACATTTTGCGAACATTAAATTAGCGTATCTATATACTGATTTAATATTAGTAGTATGATAGCACCTTCTATCTTTGCTTTTAATAAATAGGATCAGCCGATCGATTAATATATAATCTGAACACCGTGAAACACGTACGTACGTTGAAGGTACTACGGTATTAATATATCGATTATTACTGTAATCGAAATCTAGATATTTGAATGTGAAAAATACAACAGAGGAAAATGTTGTCGACGTTTGAAATCGACGTTTGGAATTTGGGAAAATAGAATGTCAGCTAAGTTGTGTAGCAGGAATTTTAGAATTGAGATCAATTAGAAATTATTAGCAAAACAACGATGTAAATACGTGACTGATTCGTTGTGCTACGTTTGCAGAAAATGAAGTAGTTACAAAGAAATAGTTTTGATATATACACGTTAGTCAGTTAGAAGTCACTGTGAGATAGAAAGAGTGAAAGAGAGAGAGAGAGAGATACGGAACTAGATGGGGGGGGCTTTTGGCTCGGAATGAACTTTAGAACTGCACGCCTGTGGAACTCTGTTCCGTCTGCCTGCTTCCCACCTGACTAAAACCTGGATGTCTTCAAGTTCAACGTAAACAAATTCCTGATTAACCGCCCCCTTAAGTAGACACTTTATTAAATCTCCACACTAACGTACTGTGCATGCAATAACCCTTATCCCTGAGTGGCTCCCGGGCCTTGATAAGTGGTGACCACCTTGTAAAAAAAAAAACATAGCTCAATGTGAAATACAAGAAGTGGTTGCGGACTCCGCGGAAATTACGTCCCTTGGAATAAAATATAAAAATACAACTTCGATTTGGTGCTTTCTTCTGGAGAAACCTTCAATTACAGACCAACCGAGAGGAAGAAAGTATCTATTACCACGTAGTAAATGAACGATATTTATGTGTCTAAACGTCCTTTTGCGGCCGACCATTTAATGAAAGAAAATATTACAATAATACTAACTGAATGTATATACACATTAAACCCACTAGAATATAAGAGAGATATTTATAAATATGTATGCACATACATTGTATAGAAGATTATAGGCCTCTACTTATAAACTTGTTATATACATATTAGACGTAATCACCAGTATAAACACGTAAATATATACAACGGTTATATAGACGGCTATATAACAGTATTCTTAGCAGTCTTTCAAGATTAAGTTTAAGCTAATATTTCTGTTGGTCTGTAACGCTTAAGTTTAAAATTGTATTTTCATTGATTTGTCACGTTAAGTTTGAAATATTATTCTTGTCCGTCTTTCAAGCTTAAGTCTGAACTAACATTTTTTTTTTTTTTGGCTTGTCACGTATAAGTTTAAAATTATATATCGTTAATCTGTCATGTTCAAGTTTGAAATTGCATTTTCGTTTGTCTGTCTCGTTTATGTTTGAAACAGTATTCTTTCCGTCCTTCAAGCTTAAGTTTGAATTAATATTTTCGTTGGTCTGCCATGCTTAAGTTCTACATTATATTTTTATGGATCTGTCACGTTAAATTTTGAAACATAATTTCCGTCGATCTGTCGCAGTTAAGTTTAAAATTGTACTTTCATTGGTCTGTCATGCTTAAGTTTTAAAATAGCATTTCATCGTTATACGCGTATATCGAACGGGCGTCCCTTAAGAATATCAATTGTTGTTCATTATATTGAATGTAATTTTAGAAATGGCGTGTATTTTTTTTTTGTTGTTTTTTTGTTTGTTTTGTTTGTTTTTTTCATCTGCAATCTTTGAGATCACTTTTTAATGGGGTTATTAGGTAAGAAAAATAATGTTTTTATTCATTCATTTTTACATCAGTAGAATGTTTCTTTGAATTTTACTTTGTAAACAAGGACGCATAAGATGTCCGGGCATTACGTACGGTTTCATTGAGTCTTACTTGTCCATAAAAATAAAATACAGATAAAAGAAGGGGCGGGAAATACAGGGGGTAGGCAGAAATGTGCCGTACACGAAAGGAATCAACATTTATCGTCATCTTGTTACAAACAAACAAGGCCGGACAAAAATATTTCCTCTTTCCTGACTCCATTAAGACGTTGCCAAGCACCTCCCCCTCCTCCGTCTCCAACGATTCGCACGGCTTTGCCGAGTTCGCTTTATTATTCTTGCTGTCTAGATTGCCCACTACAGCAATTGCGTTTAATAGCATTAAAAAGAATTTCGCTCTTATCCGCGGTCCCCGGTCGATCGCTATCTCACTTGGAGTGACAACACATGTGGCCGTCCATATAGAATGCGTGAACAGCGGGGTCACGAAACAAAACGATTTGTTGGCAAAGATGGCCGCCGAGCCAGGTTCAATAAACCGGAAGCGATAAGGAAATGGCGCTTACGTAATAGCGGGGAAAGTAATTTCGTGATTCCTTGATCAAATCTTTTATTTAACGTGAAATTAAGTACCGAACTTAATGTATCCCAATGCTATCTGTATCCTGTCCTTCCTTCCCCTCTATTTCTTCCTTTCTTTCTCTCTCCCCCTCTTTCTTTCACACACACACAGACACACACACACACACACACATATATATATATATATATATATATATATATATATATACGTGTGTGTGTGTGTGTGTATATATATATATATATATATATATATATATATATATATATATATATATATATATATATATGGTCCAAATGCATCGGGGAGATTTTAAAAAAGTAATTAGTTATTGAAAAAATAGATTTTAACAACTTTTTTTGTACATACATGGAATCTACATTTTTTACCGTTTTTTTTTTTTAATGAACAAGCAATGAGGGGGTAGCATTGTGGGAAGGAGAGTACACCTTACCTTCAGGCGGTCTCAGTTGAACTACTTTTAAATGAGTAACGAAGCGCATTTTCATCTGAGCGGTTATGTGAGAACAAACAAAAATTCAGGTACTGAGCGGAGGAAAACCTTTGCTTCTTGAGAAGCCTCTTAATGCTCAGAAAGTAACGATATGGTGCGCTATCTCTATAAGAGACATTACCGGTCTATTGTTTGTTTGTTTTGTTTTTTTGTTTGTTGATGAAAATGAGGCTGGTAATGCAGTTACTGTAAATGTTCAGCGCTATGTTGAGATGATAACTTTTTCATTCCTCAACTTGCCCGTTTTGCAGTGGATGAGCAAACATTTTTCCAACAAGATGGAGCTACGAGTCACACAACAAGAATTTCCATCGATGCCATTAATGATTTATTTCCAGGTCGTGTCATTTCTCGCAACGGAAATATTCCTTGGCCCCCTTGTTCACCCGATTTGAATACGTGTAATTATTTTCATGGGATAAACGAAAGTGTTCGAAAGTGACTCACCTAGAACTATGGGTCAGTGAAATCTTTCTTCAATGACAGGGCCACTTCGTGAATGGTAGCAACCCTGGAAAGACTATCAGCATCTACAACATGGCTCAGCTGATCAACGATTCTTTGGCTCTAGAGGGAACCCCAGCAAACATCACCACCGGCTTAAAGCATCTGGAATTTGGCCCATGGACAGGCGCATCTTTCCTGACTATATCTTTGCCTCATCTGATGTCACCAATCGTTCTGTTCCTGCAGAAACTCTCTCTTCCTCCTTCCAACAAGGTGTCTCAACTGCCCCTTATCATCCCCCACCTACAGCAGTTCAAGCATCTCATTCTCCATAACCTTTCACATATGGAGTCAGCACCACTTTGTCACGAGCAGCACCAACATTTATCCGAACTATACCAACTAGAAAAATCTTTGACTCTGGCAAAGAAGCAAATCCACCCTCTTTTGTTTTCCCAGCTCAGTTCAGGTGATTTCCTTAAGCTCTACCAAGGATAAACAGCAGGAGAGGGCGGAAGAGGGGTAAATGCGTATTCGAAAGTGACTCACCTAGAACAGTTCCGGCTCTGAAAAAACGCATTGCAAACGAAATTGAGGCAATATCGGTAAATATGCTGCAAGAAGTTATGGAAAACGTTTACATCCGAATCCAAGAATGCCAGACTACAAAAAGTACCCATTTGAAAGGAGTAATTTAAAAAAAAAAATAGTATTGCTTCTTTATTAAAAAAAAAATAATGGTAAATAATGTAAAATAATGTTAAAATCTATTTTTTTTCAATTAATTAATTATTTTTTTAAATCTTTGCGTGCGATTCAATAGTGGACCCTATATATACTAGTCGGACTGATGTCCTAGCGTTGGCCGAAAAAATTAAAGAAACTAAAAAAGGTTGTTCTCAAAAGTAAATTAACTTTTATTAAATATTGACCATTTATCCACGAGACAATATATTCATTAATAAAATTACGTGTCATAGTAAAATATAAGCAATCGTTGAATTACAAAATGCATAGTTAATTATTGAGCGGTCCTTTCGAAAGAAATGTGCAAAATAGTTAACCTTAGGACTATGATTATTACACATGGTCAGCATATTTGAAAATTATGTCTTCTGGTGTAAATGTTAATTTGGCGTTTTAATCTCACTATCAGGGCTCTACATTGCGAGTGAAACAGTCACATTTGCGAGTGAGTTTTCAAAGTAGCGACTAGAAATAATGCAACGCTTATTTTTTGGCGATTGTATTTCTTTCATCGACACTCTTGCAAAGCTTTAGTACTGAGTGAAAAATATCTTTTCAACTTTGTTTTTAATAAACGAGCAAAGTTAAATTATTTAAACAATAAAAGTTTAATAAAACAATATACATTTTAAACAAAGGCTGTTTAAAAACATCTGAGGAAATTCGAATGTTTATCCCTTCAAGTAGGAACATAAAATTCGGTGTACATTTAGAATGACACTTATTAAAAAAATACAAAAAAATCTTTATGATTTATACTTGGCATAGAACGAAGATGTCATATTCTAAAAATCACAAGGGTTTTGGCTAGTAACTTTTTTTATTTGGCTAGTAAATGAAAATATTTAGTTGTCAAAGGCTAACTAAAGATAAGTTTGTCCGTAGACCCTGCCCTGCTATCAGTGCGATAAATGATCCGATGGTATAAATATAAATACATATTATTATCATAGAGTATTACTCCCCAAATTTGTATTCATTTATGACTGTTTATTTATTTGTTTCCCACGAAACAAAATGTGGCACAAAGTCGGTTTAATGTTGGAGATAACCAGCTCCCCTCAAAAGCGGATTCTTCAAAAATCAAATTGCCTTAGTATGGAAGGGTTTCCCCCTCCATTGACTAAGGACAATTAATTTGAATGCAGCATCTGTGCAGACACCACACTTCAGCCACCAATCCAGTACGAGTAGCGGGTGTCGACTTATTATGGTCAGTATGTTATGTCCTGCTATGACAAAAATTCACACATTTAGTTTTCGCTTTACAAAATCTGAAACCATGTTCTTTTAACCACTTGATGATTTTGCTGGGGCTTTTTTTTTATAACTTTTTCAGAGCTGCAGTGCTCAGTCTGAACCGAACCATGCCCTTTGGTATTGCGTTTCTTGGAATACAGTTCATTGCTATTTCAATTAACGGTTCGATGAAGCGCTCTAATCTCTCAACATCTGTTTCTGTTTGTTTAGTTTGTACTCAATGATGTGTATATAGTTTTAACTGTAATGTATTTAAGAAATCGGATAACGTATTGAGATCCGTCTACTCCGAACTATAGTTTTTATTTAATGTCCATATTAAACAAAAGAATACCCGTACCAAGATTGGTAATATTAATTTCCTGAGCAAAATAATTTTGCACAAGTTTTATACCCCCTTTGGCAATATAAAAATCAAGATAAGAGAGTCATTACAAAAGTAATACATCCTATTTTTGAAGTAAAAAGAAAAAATGAAGAGCGACAAAGACAGAAGTTGTACAATTAAAACAAACGATCTTTTGGGTTCCAAGATTTAATTATCTACATAGTTACCACCATTCTCAATGCATTTTTAGCAGCGATTGGGTTGTGATTGTGCATGGGTGCCCAGATCATTCTCTGTCACTCACATCTCTGTCGCTACTCGGTAATCAACGAACCCATCTCCTAACTGTGTTGCATTAACTGCATCGGTTTCGTAAACGTTGAACAGGCGCCGGTGAATTTTGATCGATTCAATTTTTTTTTTTTTTTTTTTTTGCATGGATGACGCATTTCTGCTTCTAACGTACGTCCATAACAAGGATTGCTTTCTTAAAGTCCCACACCGTCAATACTTACAACAGAGTGATGAAATTCCGGGTCATAAATGCATAAATTCAGTCATCATAACAATGAAATTACAATGCCCTTTGATCCATTCCGACAGAATAAAAAATAGGATGGCGTTACTTTTGAAACGTCCCTTGTATAATACTGTTAAATCTTATGTCGACAATCCTTATTCCAATTTTCGATCAAAATCCATTAAACGATTTGGATTCTCAACGATGTCTAAAAGATGTTAAGAGGTCTAAAGAAGACAGAATAGGCTTACATTTAGAGAGGTAGACAGACAAGTGCAAATATGATTATTCGAACTAATTAAACGAGTCTTACCAAAGCTGGTAAAAAACGACACTTTAGATTATGTGAGCGACAGTAAATCCTGAACTGAATGGCATTGACGCCGTGCTAAAATATAGTTATGTACAGCTTGTACAACATTGTAAATACTCGCACAAATAACACCATTTGCTCCAGAGACAAACAGATTCTAGATGTCCAGATTCTTATTGAAACGTCGTATAATACCGTTGTATTATACAGCATAATCACGTTGACTCACCGGTTCTCATCAAATCACCGAAGTTAAGCAACGTTGTGTCTGCAGTACCAGATGAGTGACAATTTGAGAATTTTATGCGCAGTATATTGGAGGACGGCAACACCTCTTGCAAGAAATACAAAACCTAACGTTGTCATCTACCGTGGCCGCAATATATATATACAGCTGGGGATCGTTTGTGAATGTTATATTCCTTAGAAACTTCTTTCTTCAGAGTAAGTTGGTTCGATCTGCCTATACTGAGCTGGTTGTGTCGGAATGGCCGTAAAGAAAAGAATTAGTCCAGAAGCTAACATTTATATATATATATATATATATATATATATATATATATATATATATATATATATATATATATATATATATAAAGTGCTCGGTCCCGAATTTGTGAGCTAAATACAAATATTTCTTTAAAAACTACACATACATATTCCAAAGACGAACCAGCGGTTTCATTGTATTGTAACAACCTTCTGTGCTTGGCTAAAATTCAGTACAAATCATCTGCGTCATATGGAAGGAGGGAAAAAGGTTGCTTTCCTCCTTCCAGATGATGCTGATGATTTGTATAAGATTTTAGCCAACCACAGAAGGTTGTTCCAATATAATGAAACTGCTAGTTCGCCATTAGAATAAGTATGTATAGTTTTTAAATATATATATATATATATATATATAAATAATTATAATTTAAATATATATATATATATATATAAAGAATTATTAGAATAAGTATGTATAGTTTTTAAATATATATATATATATATAAAGAAAAAATATAATAAAAAGATATATACTAATGCATATAAATTTAATCGTTCATTATATAGGCGGATTACACCTAGTAGGGGTGAGGAATATGTATGCTCTTTATTGTAATTTTTTTTCTATCCATATAAGCTCCAACTCAATTATTGAGCTTTGTATTTTGCTTATAAGTCTCCTTTTGAAGAATTTCTCTAATTCTTTTTTTGACTGCGCAATATATATATATATATATATATATATATATATATATATATATATATATAAAGAGAGAGAGAGAATGAAAAAAAGAAAGATAGAGAGAGCGAGATAGATAGATAGATAGATAGATAGATAGATAGATAGATAGATAGATAGATAGATAGATAGATAGATAGATATGTTGTCGGTAGGCAATCTTCTATCTCAGATAATGACATGCACCTTGATGTTTCAGTGGATTGTTGTCAGGTATCCTGGAGCGTGGCTCTGGGGCTCTATTCGGGAAAGGCAGTCTCTATCGCATGGGCACAAAAAGGAGGGTGGTGTGCTGTAGTCTACGGCCTTTTGGCGCTGTTTTCTGCCTCGTCCCCTGTCCTCCAGCATTAGGTTTCTGTTGTCCTCCCCTCTCCCCACTCCTTGCCGTACAGCACCCTGCTGGGTACCGTGGTCGTCTGCCAGTCGCTCACATATATGTATGTATGTATGTATGTATGTATGTATGTATGTATGTGTCAGGTCATGTCATATGCTACTGGTACCATGTAACCCAGTACTACCTGCCTCATGGTCGGGCACCGGCGACTAAACTGGTTCCCCCACCAGACTTGTTTGATGAGGAGGGCGGCTAGTCTCCCTGGAGGATTAAAAACAAGACCTTCCAAAGGGCGAATGAACTCTTTTTCTGTGACAACGGCCAACTAGCACCGTGTATATTTGTGTGTGTATATGTGTATTGGGGTGGAGAGGGCTCCCGTAAGCCGTGGTGAAGGCAACCTTTCTAGGAGAAGCAAATCTCTGATTTAAAAAAACATAAAGCGGGAGACCAGTACCCGCATTAAGCTGGTCTGCAGTTTAACTTGTTGCTGGCTATCTTGCTCTTGCTTGTTGCTGGATCTCAACATTTTGAACCGAAAGAGAGACTTAGCTGTCGTACAAAGCTAAGACTCTGTAACATCATCTTTGTATAGATACTCCCTCAGACATTTGGGCTCATGGACTTTAAGTGTCTGAGGGAGTGGCACTCATCTGACAAGACGCTGCAATCATCATGTATGTATGTATGTATGTATGTATGTATTATTTTAATGATAAATATTTAATAAATATGCATCCTAATGGAATCGTCAGTATGGAAGCCAGCCGCACGATCCTAATCCTGGATACGAATCATCTTTGACTCATTTTCCGTCGCTATCTTGTTCTGTTCTTTAGTACTCTTTAGTAGGGAGTAACAAGACTGTGCGATCACCCTGTACTTCACTGATAATAAATGTTGTCTAGCTAGATCGATCGAGAGATAGATAATGAATAGATGTATAAAGTAGATGATCAAAAAAAAAAGGTAACGATGATATTGAATGGCATTAACGAGAAAGAAGGAATAAATGTTGGGAGATGGGGGTTAAAATGATCAAAATCAAATAGAAAAAAAAAAAAGGTGAATTTACAAAATAAATAAAATAAAAATAAGCACTTTCAATTGAATGAAAAAAAAAATCCCAACCTGGCCAGTGAAATAAGATTAATATATGATCACGTGCGACAGTAAATAAGAAAATCTCCCAATCAATGTTGGTCACGATTCTCTTTGAGTTCTGCTGATGAAGTGACAGAAAATTGGTGCAGAATAATGAAGATTGCGAGAGAGGAAGAGAAAAATCCGGAAACTCAAAGACTTTCTCGATCATCATCACTACTACCACTACCACCACCCCAACCACCTCTCTCTCTCTCTCTCTCTCTCTCTCTCTCTCTCTCTCTCTCCCTCTCTCGTTGTTGTTGTTCTTCTTTTCTGCACTGTTGTTTCTCGGTGCGCGCCATTTCAATTATTTCAGCATATTTTTTATTTGTTTTTCTTCAAGACAATCAGGCGAGGTGACTCGGTGCATTTAGTGCCGAATTAGTCAGAGCTTTTAAAATCCGACACGCTGATGTGTGTGCACGTACATTTATATCGGTAAGGTATGCGTGTATGTTATAAACTTTTATGCATAAGAAACATTGCTAAACTATTTAACCGATCATTATGATATCCAAAACACGCCTACTAAAGGTAAAGTGTCGTAATGTGGGTTATATATATATTGTAATTTACTTTTGTTCGCCGTAGATAAAATGTACCTGGAAGACACTTCGAGAAAATTAAGAATTTTTCGATTTATGCAGTTTTTACAATAGTTTTAAACAATCAATTAATAAATATTCTCGAAATTTTTGTTTCTTTGGAATATATCTAAAGGTTCCATAATATTGGCATAAACTCTCATTTCATTGTAAAATTCAAATTTCAGATTAGAGGCCGTCCGGCGTTGCCCGGTCGTGGAATACGCATAAATATTATATTTTAATTAATGCAAAATTATTATTTATTATAAACAGAAATACCGTAAGTATTAAACGTAACGTAAATTTTCTTTTTTAAACGTACCATTAAATTCTTTTTTTTTTAAACGTAACGTTAAATTAAAAAAAAAAGTGAAGTAAAAAAAAATGGAAAGACACTGATACATGTGCTAGTATTATGTTTTTTCTAAACAGTTCACTTTTAGTAAGTAAAAAGAAAAAATACTCGAGATGAGATCAAAACAAAAACAAAAAGACGAGGGACTTAATTATGATAACTATTAGGCCAGCTTGATACGATCTTCAAAACGTGTTTTCAAATCTACCATAAGGAATCAATTAGGGGAACGATTCAGGCATGCGCATTCGTGAAACAGTTGAAAAACAGATACAAATCTGATTACCCCCTCCCCTGCGTACCAGTTTTTCTATTTTGACTTCCTAGCAACCCTTTTTTTCTGGATGAAAATCGATTAAAACATTTTATATATATATATATATATATATATATATATATATATATATATTGATTTAAAGGTTATGAGAGTTTCTTGAAGCATGAAAAACGATAGTTTTTTGTGACCAACAGCGGAGGTCCGCTTGAAATAAAAAAAATAACAATAAAAATATTAAATACAAAAAGTAACATCGTTTTTCATGCTTCAAAAACCCCTCGTAACCTTTAAATCACTATCCTAGAAGCATACGTGGACTTTTAACGTGTGTGTGTGTATGTGTGTGCTGAACCGTCTATGCCAAACTGTCAAATTTTAGTCTTCAGACTTGAAAATTGATATATGGGATATTTTGGAACAAATTCGATTTGATTTTTTCCCGGAAAAAATAGCTACTAACCGTCAAAAATGAAAAATTGACAGGACCAGTCGATCCACCTCCACGGGTATCAATTGGTATATAAATTTGTCGAGAATAGCGGCAATTTTTTTTTTTTTTTTTTTTTTCCGCGGGAATTTAGCTATTTCGAAATAATTATCCATTCCACGATACGCTCAATCAAAAAATATTTTTAGCGGGAGAGGACATATACATTTGCTAGTTTTTAATAATTCTGTTTTCTTCTGGGTAAGTCGCAATTAACAGCTATACTTCCTCAATTTTGATAGTCTTTCGTTCATGTGTATTTGTTGTTGTTGTTGTTGTTGTTGTCGTTATTTGTCTATTAATATTAAGTAGGTTAATTCATATTCTGTATTTTTATGACAAAACATATACGTTGCTAATCTCGTGTTATTTCTGTATTTGTCATAACTGAATGGCATTTTATTTATTGTTTCTTTGAAGTTGATGTTGAGCCCGACGTACAACTTTCCTGTGTGGGCGTTTTTTAATTTTCACTGCTGCTGTGTAAATTACATTTCTGATACTACTTTCTTCCTTAAACAGTACAGACTTTGTCCTTACAATTGCATTCCATTTGGATTTTTGTAAGATATATATATATATATATATATATATATATATATATATATATATATATATATATATATATATTTATTTATTTTTGTATATGTATATATATTGTATATATATTATATATTTTTATTTTATATACATATATATATATAAAAATAAAAATATATAATATATATAAAATATATATACATATATAAAAATAAAAATAAATATATATATATATATTTATTTTTATTTTTATATATGTATATATATTTTATATATATTATATATTTTTATTTTATATATATATATATATATATATATATAGTTACATATATATGTATGTATATATATTTTCTATTTATATATATAGTTACATATACATTAGTAGTGGTGATGGTGGAGGTGGTGGTAGTGGAGTGTAGGGGTGGTAGCAGTTTTAGCATTCGTTATAATTTTTATACGTGTATATAATTATCCTTATGTGTGTCTATGTATGTGCATATATATATATATATATATATATATATATATATATATATGAAGGTTTTTATTTTATTTATTTTATTATTATGTCTATATAGATGTGTTTTGTGTGTTGTATATATATATATATATATATATATGTATATATGTGTATATATGTATATATATATATACATATGTGTGTATGGATGTGTGTGTAAATATATATATATATGTATATTTGTATACTTATGGGTGTACTTATGCATGTATAAATGTGGGTAAGTACGTTTATGTATGTTATGTGTATAATTTATAAGTAAGTATGTGTGTATGATTGTGTGTGTATGTATATATGTGTATATATGTATATGTGTATGTATGTGTATATTTACTTTTATATATATTGCTATATGATTGACATAATCATTTGTGTCACTATCATTGTTGCTGCTATTATAAACATTATTATTATCGACATTTTATTAGTTTTTTTTATACTTATTATTAAATTTTGTTACTATAATTACTAAATTGATATTATTATTATTATTATTATTATTATTATTATTATTATTATTATTATTATACTTAATAATAGTAAGCAACCTTGGAAAGATCATCAGCATCTACAACATGGCTCAGCTGATCAACGATTCTTTGGCTCTAGAGGGAACCCCAGCAAACATCACCGCCGGCTTGCGCATCTTTCCTGACTATTTCTTTGCCTCATCTGATGTCACCAATCATTCTGTTCCTGCAGAAACTCTCTCTTCCTCCTCCTAACAGGGTGTCTCAACTGCCCCTTACCATCCTCCACCCACAGCAGTTCAAGCATCTCATTCTCCATAACCTTCCACATCTAGAGTCAGCACCACTTTGTCACGAGCAGCACAAACATTTCTCCGAACTATACCAACTAGAAAAATTTTGACCCTGGCAAAGAAGCAAAGCCATCCTCTTTTGTTTTCCCAGCTCAGTTCAGATGATTTCCTTAAGCTCTACGAAGGACAAACAGCATGAGAAGACGGAAGAGGGGCAAATGTGTGATTGCCACTTCGCCAGAATATTTGAGAAACTGGTTGAAAAGTTTCATTCAAAATTTACGAAAAGCCAAAAAACAAAAACAAAAAAAAAGGAAAGTGATGACCAAACCAGCTCGTCAAACTCTCCCCATCAAGGAGGATGACAACGATTATATGAACATTGACACTTTGGTTGATGACATTCCAATGATTACCAAAGCGAAAGTTACAAAGATAAAGATCGGGAACTGATTGTGGGCAGGGTAGATATTGTGAGATATGGAGATTTCGTGCTATGCCAGTACGAAGCCAAAATGTCAGCGGCTTTGTGCGTTTGGCGAAGTCATTAAGGACATGAACACGGAGAGCTGAATAGAGATTGATTTTTTTTAAGAAGGACCGGAAAAGTTCAGGAAAAGTTTAGGAAAAGTTCATCAAGCCTCAGGTTGAAGGCGTTGATAGAGTGCCACTTAGCATCATCAAAGCCAAGCTGAGTCAAACCAAACTATCTGGAACAACAGAACGCACCAAGAACACTTTCTTCTTTCAAGATCCGTTGTAAAATTTAAATGTTTTATAATAAAAACACATCTGTAGCACAGATTTCGTACTAGTGTGTGTATGTGTGTTTGTATGTCCGTTTATATTTCATTATTCATGTGTAACATTGATCATATGAAGATCACTATATCATTGAGCCCAGTGCATATTTCAGAATATTGTCAGATGTTATTATGATGCAGAAATGATGTGGACACTAGTAAATATGCTCATTTATTGTATTTTGTTATTGAGAGCTAAAAGTAAAAGGCTGACATCTTTTAATGTGGCACACTCTCCCCGTCTGTGGCCAAGTCTCCTCACTATAGAGGCCAAGTCACCTCACACCCTGGCCAACTCTCGCCATACACGGTATGTCTAAAAATTGTTCTGATTTTTTTTTACGTACTTATATGAATAAAACTCATTTCATATCATGAAAAAATGTGTGTTGTTTATATGTGCAAATTTTCACTTTGATACAACCAATCACCTCAACACTAGTACAAAAGATATAAAAAAGGCAGATTTTGTGGTCAACTCTACCCACCCTCCCTTATACCTTTTATATTTTTCGATTTATTTTACGATCTTTTTGTGTTAAAATCAAAAAACTTAATCTAAGCTTCACATGTATCACGAAGCTTATTGATTCTTCGTAAAATCATCATTTAATAAAAACGGTGTTAAGTGTTGAGGCATTATATTGAACAAAGATGGCGGTAGTAAAACAAATCGGCGAAGAATCAGTGCAGTCACGATCTCGACTGTTGAGTAATTCTTAATAACAAAGATGGCGGCGAATAATCAATGCAGCCATGATCTCGAGTGTTGGGTAATTCTTAATAACAAAGATGGCGGCGAATAATCAATGCAGTCACGATCTCGAGTGTTGGGTAATTCTTAATAACAAAGATGGCGGCGGAGAATCAATGCAGTCAGGTTTCAGTCGTTTGGAGATAGAGGTTCACAGCGAACTGACTTGAACCCAAAATAAGATATTTTTAATAATAAGGTTGGAGGCTTCTCATTAGTTGATTGTCCTAACCGTAAGTTATAAGTAAGATCGTCGAAATCATTGGAGTCATACCCTCATTATTAATCAAAAACAGTTTAACAAAAGTAAATGAGAAAAATACTTGAAGCTATCTAAATCAGACCCCAACAACCTTGTTTTCTTTCGTCTTTGTTTTTCTTTAAAAACACAGTTATTCGCATATAACTTTTTTTTTCAAATTTGGACCATTGTTTTTTTACGTTGTGCGGGTGTGGTCAAGGCAACCAAATAATGTTATATTACATATTGCATTAATGCCTGCTTATACATGTGTAAAGTACACCTTTATCATCATTTGAGAGAGCAAATAAAGATATGGTACATACTCGTTATTAGTGCGTGTGTGGGTGTGGGTTTAAACATATGCAATAAACAGATCCAATAATCAGTTCTTTTAAACATATAGAATAAACATTTTTTTTTTTTAAATGAACTACTAATTGCAGTCTGAGAAAATATCGCTTTGTTACGCTGCTTCGTTCGTTCAGCGGTGGTCGGCAATCGATTTGACGCTAGAACAAAAATCTTTCGACCATCTGACGCATGCGAGTCAATACATAAGACATTTGCTTATTGCAGTTTTCATTGTATTTTATTTTCTGCATTAAACACATAATATCGGGTCGAGCCGCAAACCGCTATGTAAATCTTTGGCCATAATGTCACTTGGTTTCCCGGACATGAAAAAAAAAACGATTCTATATCCCACTTTCTGCAACTCTTGACTCGCTAGTTAACTTGTAGATTACATGATTTGAACGTCCATTATGTCCCACTACCTGATTCTCTCTAACCTCTCTCCGCGATTTTCATTACCTGATTTTTAGTTCTGTAAAAGTTTGACCTCTTTCGATACTAGACAATTGCGTCATTCTTTGACGCCTGAGACCAGCCGATTTGTTATTGTTATTGTTTGTATATTATTTTTGCATTTAAATTTGTAATTTGTATTTATTTCAAATCTGTATATTCTAAATTCCTCATCGTTCGCTGCGTGAATTACATATTACCTAGTTCACTCTACTCGCTCGCTACCGTAGGGCCCCAATCTCCTACATAATGCTTATGTTGATTTCTTGATTTTTTAATACATCAGCCGATGTGTTTTTCCTGGATTAATTTACGCAAAAATATGCCAGATCTCACCAAAATCATTCCGTTATTACGAGAGAAATGCCACATTTCTGTTGTAATGACTCGATCGATATTAGACGCTTTTTGAAACGAGTGTTTACTGCGGGTGCATCAATCCAATAAGCATTTTTTTTTACTTGACGTTGATAAATAGCAATTGGATCAGCCCACCAACCGCAGAAATTCAACCAATTTTAAGAGTCTCTTCTTCAAGGCAAGCGAAATTATCTTTAGCCTTGGTAGAAAATTATCTAGAAATGCTGTCTCTATAAAAGCGCCGAGTTGTCGTCAAATAAAAATCTTATCTCAACCAAAGAAATCATTTCCAAAGAAAATCTGTCGCATTTCAGGTTATTTAGTTTAAATAATTACATGGCCAAAGATAGGTTAGTTTGAAAGTCTGTTTTAAAAGTTGACCAATACATGTCCAGCATGTAAAACCGATGATGCTACTGACGATGATGACGATGATGATGACTTAGTTCCACTCCATGGAAGAGAGGAAAACTCCACTTACTCACCATTACGAGTTACATAATTTTCATGCGAAAACTGGTGCTTTTTACAAGTGGACAATCTCTGAACAGTATAAACTCTCCTTAGATTTAAGTCATTCTCATTTTTTAATAACCGTACTAACGTTGCTATCTTCTAGCTCGCTGCCCCCCCTTATTGATTATTTTGTTGAATACTTATTTTCGAGAGACATGTTAGACACAAGGTCAGTTTTTAATGTGAGGATAATAGTGACTCCCCCCACCCACACACACAAAAGAAGAACTCAGGATTTGGAGAAAAAAATGCTCTATTTTGGATGCGTGCTCTTCTAATAGATGAGGGGACAGACACTACGCTTTTTCCGATCCCGAACGGCTGTATTTAGCTCCTTCATATTGCAATATGATTAAACGTACAAACAGTTTAACTTGGTGGGAATCAAACTTCCTCGGGGGGGGGGGATTGTGGAAAATTTACAAAAATAGATGAGAAACGCCCCATCAGCATTCCTCGGTATAGCACTCGCAATAAACCAATCACTTATCCTGAATGATGAGTAATCTCTGAGAGGGTGGTCTTCTAGGACGGAACCGAAACATACCTCAGATTAACGAAGAAGGGTTTAGTTTAATTTGTCTAAATGAGCCAAGAATTTCTCTGAAGCATAGAACTAGGTATTACATATGTTGCTCCTGCTGATTCTTACAGGTTTAAAACAATTAACTGTCATTAATATTGAACAGAAAACAGTGCGAGGATTAAAACAGTCAGCTGTCATTACTATTGAAACAACATAAAAACGGCATGCTGCTTCAGCAGTATCTTCATTCTTCAAGTATTAAAAAAAATTAAACCTTACGTTCTGGTGATAGTGTTACAATAAAAAAAACGGTTTCTATTAATATGTAACACCTTCCTTTCCTATTAGGCTTTCGTGGTTTCTTTCAGGTTAAGTTTGTCTTGACGTGCGTCTAACCTTTGTATGATTATGATTGACTTGTTTTTATCAAATGGGTTCGTACATTGTCTGGAACGATTTCCACATGAAAAAAAGACAGTTGTCCGCGAAGGCGGGATTGCAGAAAAAACTATTGTAAATCTTTGTGTCCTTTGACTTGGGACCCTTGAGAGTCAGACATTGGGATATTTTGTCTTGACAATAGAGATTGTGAATACAGCAACAAAAAAATACGAGTGGGCGTATATTGCAGTAATGCGTATATTTGTAAACAAGACACGAATACTTTTCTTTTTTTTTTTTTCTTTTATTAGCTTTTCAGCAAAACTCGTTGACGCGTGTCAAACCAAATACGCGACGTTTTTATTCCTCTACGATTTAGTCTAATTATAAACGCCTAATACGTTTTAGGCGGATCGGCTGAACATTTAGAGCGTGTCTGACGTCTTATTACTCACTTCCGATATCTATATAATACATTTTTATAGCTTGCTTATCGCAATATTTTCTTTCTGATAGAAGAAACCTATTTCGGCATAACTTCCGCTTACGCAGAAAAAGAAAATATTTCGTGTAATTCTGTATAGATGATATCGTATACTCGCACGCGTACACTTAATCCGGTTGCGACAATACATACTTCTTCATAAAAGAATAAAACCCTGTCGACTGCTCAGTGCAATGATAAATCCGAAAACCGAAGGAATCTAAAAAAGAAAAATAAATAGTCCGAGTTTAAAAGTCAGTGGAGTGAAGAAAACAAAAAAAATCGAAAAAAAAAACATGTTAAAAAACGCTTAGAAAAAGAGTTAAAAACATATTTAATCTGAAATGGAAACACTTAAGAAGTGGATAGTCCTTAATCCGCGGAGTTTCGAAGAAATACTTTCCTTCTCACCAGAGGGTAGGAATTAGCAAAATGCTGGATCGGATTTTGCATACAAAAGTATTTGATGAAACTGCAAGTAAGTCAAAGATCTTACTTGATAACAAAAAAAGTGGAGCAGAGGGAATATGTTGAAAAAAAAAGGTGATTTCACGTGAATGGATAGTCTGGTGAAAGGTAAATAATCCAATGACGGTAAAATCCAAAAATATAATTCCAAAAGAGTTAATTAAATTTCCATTCGCACAAGTAAAATCCAAGGAAATCGCGTAATTGGAAGATGGTCCAAAATAATCCAAAAGGCCGAAATCCGTGGAATAATTCACAAACATGTACAAGGAAAAGGGGAAACAATTCCAATAATATTGATAAAAGAAAAATAAGATATGCGTTTAACACGGCTGCCGAGACAACGTGTAATTAAGAAAAATCAGTGAAGAAGAGGAGAAAAAAGGATTAAATGGTGATAGAATTGAATATAAAATAGAAAAGCAAATGTCAAAATGACCCAGACAAGATGACGTTAAAAGGTGGGAAAAATATAGGGTAAAAAAGAGGTCAACTGAAATGTACAGGTTATTATTTAAGAAAATGTCAGCAAGAGTTGTTAAAAGACACTAAATGAAATAAATAAATTAATTAATTAATTAATAAAGAAAAAATAAATAAAAAATAAAATATAAAATAAAAAATGTAAAATTTTTTGAGGCGAGAGAATGGCCGGTATCTGCAAAATCCGGATAAAGCAAGTAAGTATGTAAATAAATGCATATAGTAAAATATAAGTAAATATACATACAGGATATGAATATGTAGGTAGATTGATATATTTGATAGATAGGGATAATTAAAGACTAAAACGAAAATTACAGATAAAAAAAACGAGCAAGCAACGAAGAAATAAAGAATTAAAATAAAAGATTATTAAGTTATAAATTATTAAGAAAGTATGTATAAAAAAACCATAAAGTTAAAGAAAACTTAGATATATCTGAAAGGTTAAAGTAATAGCTATGTAATTTCAAAATTACCATAATTAAATTTGGACTTATGTTTACAGAAAGAGATCGGTTCCTCTTTAGAATTTATCATATTTTT
Source organism: Euprymna scolopes (assembly GCF_053919585.1). Taxonomy (NCBI): domain Eukaryota; kingdom Metazoa; phylum Mollusca; class Cephalopoda; order Sepiida; family Sepiolidae; genus Euprymna; species Euprymna scolopes. Next base: position 125,977,938 of record NC_136488.1, read on the forward strand.
ACTTTGAGGGGAAGTAATTATAGTTATAGCTTCGGTTGTGCATAGGCGACATGACTTAGAGCCTGGAGTATAAGACTTAACTTTTTTTTTATGATAGTCCATTTGATTGAGAAGGCGTATTATTAGAGTTAAGTTTTTTAATTAAAGTGGTTGGATAAGTTCCTTGGTTATTATTAGAATTATGATTGTTAAAAGAAGAAATGTAATTTGACATTCTTTTCTTAATTAATGTTGAAGTAGCGCCAATGTATGTATGTACTTTATTAAAAGCTCGAGGTCTGATATTAATATTAATTTGCTGATTTGTATTAGTTAAATAGTTTGAATTTTGTTCATAGTGTTCAACAAAGGATGTGACAATGATATTACGACGAGGGGAAAATGAGTGTTGTTAGTGTTAGGATGGCTGTTAGGAGAAATATTATTATTCTCATTATTATTATTATTATTATTATTATTATTATTATTATTACTAGCAGGACCCGTGGAAATTCCACGGTAGTTAAAATCTTTTAAAACACATCAGTAAGAAATTCCTTATTGTTATATTACAAAAATGAACGTATGGAAACAAGTAGAACAAAGAACTTTAGTTTAAACTTTTATTGAAGGTCAATGCGATCGTAACTGATGCTGTTGATATTGTTAGGAAGTGCTGGTGATTATTGAGGCGGTGACAGGGACGTCGATCAGCTGTTTGGAGTGAGAATAGTGGTCAGTCAGTAGGTTCTTGGGAGTCAGACTGTGAATTTAAAAAAAACTGTGTGACATTGTTGACATTGATTTTGTGCAAGTTCTGATGACCCCAAGTTGTTTAATATTTCAGGACATCTTGGATTACATGTATAGGTAAGGAATAGGTCTGGTTTTCCATATTTACAGCAAACTGCCATTGCATCTTGATACAGTTGTTAAAGATTTCTAGAACTTCCTGTAAATGAAGATGGTGGAATAACTGGTACACCAGAATCGCCATCTTCATTCCTTGCTAAATGATCCATTAAGCCAGAATATTGAGCAGCTCTTGGTTGACTTTGATAGCTTTTAATGAAGTTAAATAAGCAACCGTCAACTTTTACATATACAATAGACTTTTCTATTTATTTTGAATTTTATTCAATGAAGATTTGGAAATTCACAACTATTTTTTAAGTCGAATTATTGATATAGATTTCAATTAATGCATCACAACTTCCTGATAATATAAATAGAACACTTTGAATTTTCTGTACAAACGTTTTTTCCATAAAAACATTGTAATCTGTTATAATCTTCGGATTCTTGTGTATTACATGCATATAAAATGAAGTGTTTCTGTAAATCTTACGAAGCACAGTTAAATTTTGATTTTTCGATAATCAAAATGATGTGAGGTAGGCTGTACCTATCAAATTTATGTCAATGTTATATAATTAAGTAAAGTCAAACAAACTGTACACTATTTTTTCATCAAATTATGAATTTTAAACATAAGGAAAGCAATTTAAAAAACATTTTTTTCCAAAATCATATTTACATCCAAGTTAATTTTTAGATTCCATAGCTGTTCCTGATTGTTTTCATAACACTTCACGGTAAACAATATTCTTAGTATATGTTACACCACGCTTTCTTCCCTGATTATCATCTCTGTGCAGTTGCATTACCTTAAATTTCACACTGTGCTTAGATCGAGCTCTTGAACATGCCACATACAGTTGACCATGAGAAAATACAGGTTGTTGAAGATATATACCAACCTTATCCAAAGTTTGCCCTTGTGCTTTATTGATTGTCAGTGAATATGCTAATCGTATTGCAAACTGTATCCGATGAAATGCAAACGGAACATTTGTATCACTTGGCTTTAACTTAATTCTTGAAATAATAACTGTGGAACCTCTATTAGATCCATTAATTAAAATAGCAAAGATGCTGTTTTGATGACATTCTTTTATTTTCATCCTAGTTCCATTACAAAGTCCTTGATTTATGGATAAATTTCGCAGTTGCATTACTATTGCCCCTATTTTCACATTAAGTCGGTGAGATGACATTCCAGATGGAGTTAATGAATTTATGAACTCGATAGAATAATTTTGAAGTTCAGCATCATCAGCGGAGCGGTAATCTGTACTTAAATATGTATTTATGCCTCCGGAAAGATTATTTAGAATTTCTACATTTACTGTTAAACATTCTGTATTTTTTGGAGTCATGATGATTCTATTTTTCATTTCTTGAGGGCTGCAATCAAATATTTCTGAGATTAGAGAACCATTACATACCGAATCATCAGGAACATCTATGGCATCTACAGGAACGTCATTAAGACTGCTCGTTAGTGTACCATTACTAAGATGAAGGAGCCATCTACAAAACTCCTGTTCATTTATGTTAGTTCTGACGTTTTGTGTTAGTTGTAATTGACTGAAATGATGCCACATAGGGCATCTTTTAAGACAGGTGTCTTTAATAGATGTAGGTGATCCATGCGGCACTACTGGCAAAATTTGCCTGAAGTCACCACCAAATATTTTATCGTTACCCATTATAT
>NC_136488.1:125985473-126070473 GCF_053919585.1 Euprymna scolopes
GCCGAGCGGCCTTTTTAATTTCAGCAGGCATATTATATAGAATGGCACCAAAAGTTGTTGTTCGGCCATATTTTTTCTGATGTACTTTCTATCGGTTCGTCCGATTATCGTCAGGAGCAACTGTTGTTGTTTTCTTTTCCTTTGAGGCTTGGTGTATTTATAATTTGTTTTTAATTGGCTGTAAAGATGGGTGCAGGAGGGTAAATATATATATATATATATATATATATATATATAACTACTTAATTTATTCACATAAAATTAATATACGAAACTTTAAGTATTTACTTCAAAAGTGCTCAATACGTAAGTAGAGCTAGTTAGTAAATTATAAAATATACACCATATACATTTTATAACTTACTACTTACTATATATATATATGTGTGTGTGTGTGTGTGTGTGTGTGTGTGTGTGTGTGTGTGTGTGTGTGTGTGTGTGTGTAATCAGAAAGGGTAATATTCAGTCTATGCATAGAAAATAACTGTATTTGGGATGGGCGATTAATTTATTTATATTGGTTTGTGTGAGAGTTGGGTTGACGCCAATTATACATATTGATTTAGAAACCGACGTAAAATTAATTTTACATGTCCCGCTAATTTCTTTATTTTGTTTTGTTTTTATCAATGCTGATGTTTACTTTTCGTGAAAGAAAGGGTGCATTTTTTCGTGAAAGAAAGGGTGCATTTAAACTCCAAATCTTCTTAGCCAGAATAAGTATTTTGAAGAAGAAACTAAAGCGAAAGAGATTATTTCTATCATAAGAATGCGTATGGACACTAAAGAAGCATAAACGGCAATTCAAAATGAGATATTGATATTGTTGAACGGAAACTATTTAGATATGATTGCAAAGCACCGCTTGTTTTATTAGAAATTTGTTGGCAATGAAGAAACATGAATATATTGTTTTTATTCTTTTTTTTTTTTTTCGACCGGAAGTGATACATTTCGGAGATCCTTTCTCTTTACACTGTAAAAGACGAAATCATGGAAATTCATGGTTTAATTTCGAACGCTATTATTTGTTTAAATCATATCCAACCTCACTCTTAGATAGGAGATTCATATTCAAGCAATATGATATTAATGTGGTTGAGTCTCGGGGATCGACATTTGAATTTTTATTATTCCTGATATTCATACACAACCTTCAAGATAATTGCAGAAACTATATTATTTACTTAAAATCCATTGTTGAGATGAGTATTATTTATTAATTTTATTTATTGCGGACTGTTATCCTCATCTTTATTAGTTGTTGTTTCACGACATTTCGGCCAACTATTCCTCTGGGGCTCGTGGCGCAATTGATAGAGACGTTGAATATCTACGGTTCCAAGTGAGAATTGTCTGAAGATAGCGGTTTCAATCCTACCCTAAGCCGGCCAGAGGCTTACTTGGCCAAAACGTGATGAGACGACAACAACTACGGAAGGCAGTAATTGCATTGAATGCAGTCAGGAGATTCAGAGTTACTGTCAGTCGCGGTTACCACCTGACGAAGGCCAGAGGAATAGTTGGCTGAAACGTCATGAAACAAGAACTAAAGAAGAGATGGGGATAATAGTCCGCAATAAATAAATTAATTGCAGAAATCTTAAAAAACGACATTCGGTCCGTAGTGGAATCGGGTTGTAAATTGTTGGTAACATTTAATGTTACTAAGACTAAGTTTCTTTCCTTTGCAAATATATGAAACCTTCTCAATCACCGATTTCCATGACTAATAACATTCTACATAAGAGCTCATTGTTCAAACTCTTAAGCTTATCATTCACAGGCAACATGAATTGGAACAAATATATTAAGGAAATTGCCAAAGCTGCTGACTCTGGTAATAAAATTTCTCAAATGCCCTTGTAATGTTAGGTTGTATAAAAGTGTTAACTTTGGTGAAAATCGGACTTCCTTCTTTTATTGGATTTTTTTCCAGTGTTTATTTTCAATACTTATCAGACATAATCCGATACAAAACCTATGTAAGAACACTCCTAGATATATCAAGTACCTTCGTGTGAAATTTAAAAAAAATCGGCCCAGCCGTTTACGAGTGCATAGAGAACAAACTCACACACACACACACACACACACACAAACATACATAAACACACACAGACAACGTATCTTTTATATAGTAGTAAATATATACATAAAGAGTGACGGGTGAAATTAAATGTTTATACATATTATTAAAGGGATAATTAAGTATTTAATTTATTGAACTTTTTTTGGGGGGGGGGTCATGGGGCCGACGTTTGGCTCACATACTGTCTTCGCTGCTGAAAGGAACAATATCCGCACGTGCACTCACACATTACACACGCAGACGCAGACGCACACGCACACCGCACAATTATTTTTATCTAAAATCTAATTAAAACGATTATTTTATACAATTTTACATTTTCTACTTTTTTTCATCATACATCGTATAAATGAGGACTTCATGGAACTAACTTTGAAAAAGATTCTTAAAATACCTTCGCAAGTTTCAAACGTGGTCACGTTTTACGCGTTGCGTCCAAATTGCTATTAGCAGAATAAATCACGTTTAAAGAAAGCATTAGTGTTAAATAACATTCATATATATATATATATATATATATATATATATATATATATATATATATATATATATATATGTGTGTGTGTGTGTGTGTGTGTGTGTGTGTGTGTGTGTGTGTGTGTGCGTATATATACATATATATATGTATATATATATACGTACATACGTATATGTTTTTGTTTAATCTATCTATATATATATACACACACACATATATATATATACGTACATACGTATATATTTTTGTTTAATCTATCTATATATATATATATATATATATATACACACACACACACACATATATATATATATATATATATATATATATATATATATATATATATATATATATAAAGAAGCGTGAACGGTGGAGATCTGTTTCGTATTGTGTTAAAGATTCTAATTAAATTGGATAAGTAATAGATTCTAAAAAAAAATGTCCATTAAAAGTAATAATATGCGGTTGTGATAGAATCAACAGGCAGAGAGCAAAAAAAAAAAAAAAAAAAAACAACTACATACATATGTAAATCGGTGCGAGTGTTGGGTTTCCGGTTGGTTTGTCTCTTCTTCGTCAAACCACAACTTTAATCTAATGCTGAAACCCAATATCTATATAAGACTTAACTCTGATAACCTTGCGTGTTTGTACATTGAATATATTAGGTTAAGTTCAAGGATAAGACGAGAAGTGGTGGGAAAAGAGGAGTAGAGAGATAGGTAGTAAATTATGGGGCGCAATCGCGTCAATAAGGAATTAAACAAAAAAACGACGCTCCGACCAAACAAATAAATTCGACATAATCATATTATATCGCCGAGGTTAAGCGACGTTTGGCCTTTTCAGTTCTTGCTGGATGGTCATTTTGGAATACCAGGCGCTGTATGTAGGATGGCGATGTAAGTAGCATAACTCTAACAAAGAAATGAGTGTTATCAAAACGGATTGCAGACTGACAACTTCAAATAAAGGTCATCTGCTTATATAATATATATTGTTATTATATCGCTAACAGTACCATGTTGACAGGTCAAAATCTGCAAAAGAAGCAATTTGTGTCTATTTGTTTATGTTGTTATGGGTTAATGTTTATGCGCGCATGCGCAACCGGATGTCGTTAACCGGAAAGTGTGTTTCATCACTCGTTACAAGGTCATTTGAGTTTTATAATTATATAGATTGCGATTGTATACACTTAGTTTTAGGAATAGCTCTAACAAAAACGAACACGTTAACCTGCACTAATATGGTCCTTCGCCTACAGATAGCAGGAAAATAAAACGTTTTGCAATATAGTCCTATTCAATTGGCTTCATTTAATTCGTTTTCACAAGATTTTTAGAAAAACTTGTAAAATTATCCTGCCCATACGCGTGTCTTACACATACAAGAAGATTCTATTCGTACCCTTCTACACGGTGACCGGTACGGTAGTCCAAACGTATTAAATTACAATCTATCGGAAATCTTCGCTTCCGTACGATGAATGTAGGCGCTTACAAACAACCTTGCAAATTTACTAATAACGTACAAAACGGGAACTTGCGACATGTTTCGTCATAGGATTTGCAAGTTACATTACTCTTGGTTACATTGTCAGATTAACGGACACATTATGTTTACACTGATAACGTAATAACGGAACTTTCCTTTATTCACCGCTTTCTTTTCATTATAGGATATTTAATTTGAAATAATTTTTTACGATATTTGTGTTTACTAGATTTTTAGAAACATAGAAACTGAAAAAAAGACACTACGGATACCTTAATAAAAAACGCTTATCCATGTAAGTCGAACAGTAGCTTATCTTTCCTTTTGTAACATTTATTTGTTATGCAGGCTGTCCAAAAAGTCAACGAAGGTTGCGTTCCGCGAGCTGGCAGACCTCGAAACGTCAAACCCCAAACTCTGCAAGAATTAAAGGAAAACATCAGAGACGAAATATGGGAGTGAAATCGCAATCCAGAGATTCTGCAATCTGTTATGAATAATGTTTTGGAAAAAAGCACCAAACATGGGAAGCTGAAAATGGGCAACATTTAAAAGACATAATTTTTCATGAATAAAAATTGTTTTTAAATTTCCCAAAGTGTTAGTCAGATTGTCTTAAAATTACAGAAAGATATCAAAAATGAATCTATTTAAGTTACAAAACCCTTCGGTGACTTTTTGGACATCCTTATAGTAGTTGCTTATTCTTGTTGTTTTATTTTGTTATTTTACTTCTTTGTTTAGCACATTTTGTTTCCTTAAAACTGAAAAGTACAAATTTTCCTTAAACTGAAAGTACAAATTTTTTGTCATAATAGATTTTGAAATCATATGGTTATTTTCTCAGCACGGTACGTAATCAATCGGCCATGGTTTTATCCTATTATTTTCACTTTCTATACGAATGCAATTACCCACTATTTATTTTTTTTTATTTTTATAGTTCCGTCTTTCAATATCTTTGTAAAGCTTACTTGAAACGTACTAGTCAACAAACAGTAAACTTATCAGGGTAAGATAGTCAAAATTTACAATAAGATTTTCAAGTTCAATTAATTTTTAACGATACTTGTTTTCAGTTTATTGTTCTATGAAAGAAAAGAATATAAAGTTTAATAAATAACTTATCTTGCTTTTTGGTAACATTTTTTCGAGAGAATTCAAGTTAACTTATATTTTATCAGTAGTTGTGCTCGTTAAATCGTTAGATGAAAGTACAGAATGGTTAATTATATTAAGAATAGGTTTTTAAATAATAATGTTATTTTAATATGGTACTTACAAGAGCAAATTTTGACACAAGATCAGTTCTTAAACGGGAGAACTCTATGTTAGAACGAAAAAAAAAAAATTTTTTTAAACTTGATTTAGTATTGAAGGATTTTGCACCATTGATCTAGGACACAATAGATTAAGTGTATTACGAGAACATATACCACTCTTTGCTCCTTGACAAAAAGAATGTTTCTGATGAATATCACATCTTTAGGGATACAATCTCCTTCACGGAAGACAAAAATACAGTGATTGAAGTATTTCCAATATTGCTTCGTTAACATTTCATATTTCCAAAATCTTTTTTTTTTTTTTTTTTTTTTTACACATTGATCACCACTTATCAAGACCCGGAAGCCACTCAGGGATAAGGATTATTGCAAGTACATTACGTTAGTGTGGAGATTTGATGAAGTGTTTACTTAAGGGGGCGGTTCATTAGGAATTTGTTAACATTGGACTTGAACACATCCAAGTTGTAGTCCGGTGGGAAGCAGGCAGACGGAACAGAGTTCCACAGGCGTGCAGTTCTAAGAAAGAAGCTTTGTTCATGGAATCCGCGTTTTGATTTAGGCACAGATATAGAGTGGGGGAAATTTTTCACAGTGGATTCAGCTAGACGGGTGTTTTTCGTGAAAGATTGGCGAGGGGGGACCAGAGATTGAAGTTCAGAGGAGCACCTGCCATGGAAATAACGATAAAACAAGGAACAAAACATATTACACACCCTCGGAATTTTAACTTGATCTATGCAGAAGTAATATTTACTTTATCCGTCATTAAACAATGCCTATAAACAGTTTCATTAAAAAAAAAATCCTTGATATTTTTAGTTAGCATTTTTTAGATTCCCTCGAGATATACTAGGAAACGAAATCTACTCTAATCATACTTTACTCTACTCAGTTTCGAAACCGTCGAAGCAGCAAGGAAACTCATCCCATCATTACTAATGAAGGTATGGCCCCAATGATTCCGACGATTTTACTTATAACTTACAGTTAAGACACTCAACCAATCAGAAGCCTCCAAATTTATTATAAAAAATATCGAATGTTCGATTCAATTTAGTTCGCTGTCAACCTCTGTCTAAAAACGACTGAATCGTGACTGCATTGATTCTTCGCCGTCATCTTTGTTACTAAGAATTACTCAACACTCGAGATCGTGACTGCATTAATTCTTCGGCGATTTGATTTACTACCGCTATTTTTGTTAAACATAATGTCTCAACACTTAACATATATGCATATATATATATATATATATATATATATATATATATGGAGAGAGAGAGAGAGTGTGGGGGAAAGAGATAGATAGATAGATAGATAGATAGATAGGTAAAGTAATGGTTGCATGAATCCGACGAGAGAAAAATGTATACTTACAAAAATAGAAAAAAATCATAAAAATAAATAAACATAAACATCTCCGATCCACCCCTGATAATTACCTCACAAAATGGACTTAATACTGACCCCATCAAATGAACCTCTAGCCACTCCCATTGGACACATATAGTCTTGTCTTCACACACATCTTTCAAAAGCAAACTCTTGTTACATATATATGTGTGTGTGTGTGTGTGTGTGTGTGCGTGCGTGCGTGCGTGCGTGCGTGCGTGCGTGCGTGCGTGTGTGTGTGTGTGTGTGTGTGTGTGTTAAGATTTCTTGTTCCTTAGAAGCGCCGGTTGAGTTTGAATAAAATAAATTTCTTTTTTTTTTTGCCATTTTGTTGCTACAAATATGTATATAATAGTATTTATTTTATTCAAACTCAACCGGCGCTTTTAAGGAACAATAAATCTTAACGTGAATCCTGCGTGACCTAACGCACCGTTCCGAAATTTTAAAAAACTACCGTAAAAACAACAAACGGACATCTACTTTCTGATTGTCTTCCCCAGCAACCACATGGCAAAAAAAAGAAAGAAAGACATACTGATGATGAGGCTTTGCCTCGAAATATATTTATGAATTTCAACATAATTTTCAAACAGAATAAATGTCTGTTTATTTTGTAATAATGCGTTGGTTTTGGTTTCAAACGTATATAATACGTATTTATATATATATATATATATATATATATATATATATATATATATATATATATATATATATATACAAATTAGAAAAGCATTTCATCCAAGGCATGAAAATTATTAAACAAAATGTTTTTACTATAGGCTGTAAAATAAAGGTACAAGATTCAATTTAAAATTTATTTATCCTCAAAATGCACTTTTATAAATTCTACAAAGTAAGGTATAAAAATTTAATTTAAATTGAATAAAAAAAATTACCTTGGATTTATTTTATGTAATGTGCATTCTGTTTCACTTTTTAAAAAAAATCATTGAAAATTTTATATATATATCATTAATTACTAGAATGAAAGATAATGCACTAAAATGTACATTACATAAAATAAACCCAAGGTAATTTTTTGATTCAATTTAAATTAAATTGTTATACCTTACTTTGTAAAATTTATAAAAGTGCACTTTGAAGATAAATAAATTTCAAATTGAATCCTTTATTTTTAAAGCCTATAGTGAAAACATTTTGTTCAACAATTTTCATGTCTTGTTGAAATAAATACTTAAAGTTTACGCATAAAATTATACTTTCGTATATTAATTTATGTGATTAAACGAAGTAGTTATATATATATATATATATATATATATATATATATATATATATATATATATATATATGTAGAGAGAGAGAGAGAGAGAGAGAGAGAAATAAAAAGGAACAAATCATATTATGTGTTCATCAACGTTTCGTCTTTATTTCGAGACTTCCGAAATAAAGACGAAACGTTGATGAATACATAATACGGTTTGTTCCTTTTCATTTCTCTATTTTGTCGGAATACTATTTCCATTATCTTTTTCATCATATATATATATATATATATATATATATATATATATATATATAAGTCATCCCAACTATGTGACGTACGTAATTTATTTATAAAGCAACTTACATGCACATATGTTTCACAGTACCACGAGTGGCTGACTTGTAAAGATTCGAACTCACGACCACGTTGTCTGTAGTCTAAAATGTTATTGAAGCCTGCTTTGCTTAAATAGTTTAGATTTGATGGCGAGTTACTATAATAGCATCTGTTATGAGCATCATCATATGTTAAGTTCAATTTCTTACGTAATAAGAGAGTTTCTTCCCTTACATTAAGTCACCCAATTTATGGGGCGTGTTTGCTTTATTATATTTATGATTCGAGTTTGTAAGATATTCAAGCTATTTTCAATTTTTACACAAGTATAGTTATAAATTGTCCCTTTCTTGTAATGTAGTTTTGTGTTTCGCTCTGAGTTTCGTATTCCACTATTGAACTTAAATTATATGAAACAAAGTCATGAATCTCGTTCATTTTTTTTTTTTTTTTTTTTTTTTGGCGTCTTCCCTACGGGACACGGTATTTTTTTTTATTCAAACTTGGAATGGAAGTATTAATAAAAAAACAAAAAAAGCAATTTCTGTATTAATAAAACTACCCGAAGAAGATTAAGTATGTCTGTGTGTTTCTTACCGCTATGCATTGTTTTATTTGGTTATTATTACCTATTTTGTATTAAACTTTAAAATGACATAACAGAAAACTCATATGAATTTTAATAAAACCTCGTAAATAATATTTTCTCTAAAGTAAAGCTAATGAATAATGTAGTCTCATAAATAAGTAAATAAAATAAGTAAAAAAATAAATAGTAGATAAATAAATAAAATACGTAAGCAGATAATAAAATGAGTGGTAGGCAAATAAATTCGTTTCTAAAGCTATAGCTCTTGACATAACAAAGGCTTTTGAACGTGTATTGTATACAGGTCTACTTGTCAACTATGGAATAGCTGGAATTATCCTTTCTCTCTGATAGGCTTAAAATGGGCAGATCTAGCTAGAACCACTATCAACAATTTTCCCTCCTCCCTATCTGTATCTAAATATAAACGCAGATTCCATGAACAAAGTTTTTTTCCTAGAACTTTCCGCCTGTGGAACACTGTTCCACTGGCCTGCTTCCCGGCCGACTACAATATGGTAGCTTCCACGTCCAATATAAACAAATTCTTGTTGAGTCGTCTTCTTAAATGATCCAATTCTAACCAAGTATATACACCATTAACTACAATCTTACATTCATTCGAGTGGGCTTCAGGCCTTGATAAGTGGTTACACTGTTGTAAAAATAGAGTGCATAATTAATTAAATAAATAAAATAAATTATAAGTAAATAATTATTAAATGATTAAGTAAATAAAATATATATTAAAAAATAAAATAAGTAATAAAAAAATAAAATAAGCATATAAATAAGTCAATTAATAAAGCAAGTCATCTATCTATATATCTATAAAAGTGAAATTTTCTCTGTGTGTGTGTGTGTGTGTGTGTGTGTGTGTGTGTATATGTCCCTACCAAACTACTCTGGCGATTTTCAGTCTACAGACTCGAGATTTGACATAAGGGTTATTGAGATTTGAGAAATATTTGTAATCGGTTTTCGGCCAGAAATTTGACTGTCAACGAGTCAAAGTTCAACGATTTGACCTTTGAAAACTCTACCAAACTCCTTCGCCAATTTTGGGTCTAAACACTTAAAATTTTAGATGTAGGTTACTTGGACATGGATCAAGCGTTTTAATTTGATTTGAGCCCAGAACTATAAGTGTTAAGGGGTCAAAATTGGGGTCAAAGTTTTAAAAAATTGACCTCTCCGGTCTATACCAAATTTACTCAGCCAATTTTTGGTCGAAACATTTGAAATTTTCCAGTGTATTTAGATATAGTGCAAGCTTTTTAATCGGTTTTTGGCCGAAAATTTGTCTGCTAAGGGTTCAAAATTCAAAAGATTTGACCTTTGCAGTCTCTAGCAATTTGGGGTCTAAACACTTGAAATTTTAGGTGTAGGTTACCTTGACATGAGTCAAACATTTTAATATATATATACATATACATATGCACATAGTTATGAACAGTATACAGGGCCTGGGCAAAGCCCGGTTGACCTGCTAGTAAGTAAATACAATAATGAATACATATATAGTAAATAAACAAGCAAATAAAAATACAGACCAAACCAATCCAGTAATTTACCCTGTCCCTCAATGCCACTTAGTAATCACCCTCTTCTCCTAGACCAAACGATACGCCAATCTTTTTCTTCTCTACCACTTCTGGTAACTGAGTCAACACGCACAACGATTCTTAGGTTTTCATTTACGTCGGGACGCAGCAACAATCAAATATAGACATTAACTCAATTTAAACCTAAAATTACACAGAAACAACACTTTTCACAATGATTGCCGTGTGCGGTCTTATCACCTTTTTGTTAATAGCGTGCGAGCTAATGATGAGACCAATAACAAGGTTACTCGTGCTAAGCCCGTCTCATCTGCATGTCAAATATATATTTCAGTTGTATGACAAATTTCTACAACGCATTATCTTTCAAAGTCGTGACTCGGGCTGACGCAGCCATGGCATTTTTGCCCTCAGCACAAGAATCAGTAGAGTCTGTGCCATTTCTGAAATGGACTTTTCCTTGTTAATTGGGGTATGTTGCTGTTCTGTGCAGTTTTTGGAGGTGTACCTTCCCAGGCCTCACCTTCTCTCTTTGAGAAGGGGCTAGCTTATTGCTAGTCGTCTGAGGCACCCCTATCGGAGAATGCCAACGAGGCTGGCCAGGCATTTGTTTAAGGCCAGACCGCTCCTCCAAGAGGAGGAAGGGGGGTGGGACTCTTCAATTTCATTTTCCGATCCTAGTGCCTAATCTTTTTGCCGTGCTAGAGAAGTAAATATCGACTCGGGTTACCTATTTTTAGCATTTTTAAGATTTTTTTTCTTTTAAATACATGCACCCACCACCCCTAAAAAAAAGAGTATCTGTCAGTTTATCCGTCTGTAACGCTTAAGTTTGAAATAGCATACGCTTCACAGTAGTAAATCGGTGTATATAACTGTTCTGTTTAGAAAAACAGAACGTGTATTCGTGATATACACTTCCCAATAACCAAGCATATATGTGTGTACATACATATTTTTCGTCTTCTTTTTTATACATTTTCATATTCATATACATAATATATATATATATATATATATATATATATATATATATATATATATATATATATATATATATATATATATAAATGAAGGTGTCTGTCTGTCTGTGTATATTTCCCTACACAATATATCTGTCAATTTTCAATCTACAGACTCGAAATTTGATATGCAGGGTACTGAGATTTGGGAAAATCTTTGTAATCGGTTTTCGGCCAGAAATTTGGCTGTTATAAGGGGTTAAAGTTCAACGATTTGACCTCTGAGAACTCTACCGAACACTTCCGCCAATTTTGGGTCTAAACGCTTGAAATTTTAGATATAAGTTCCTTGGACATGAATCTAACTTAATAACTTGATTTGAGCCAAAAACAATATATGTTTAGGACTTATAATACGGATCACAGTTAAAATAAAAAAAAAACAACAAAATATTGACCGCTGCGGTCTCTACCAAATTTCTGGTCTAAACATTTGAAATTTTACGTAAAGGATATTCAGAGATAGGGCAAGCTTTTTAATCGGTTTGGGTCGAAAATTTGAGCTACCAATATATAAATGTATGCATGTATGTTTGCACGTGCGCCTAAAACTTTCGACAGAGGCGACGGATTTTCGCAAGATCAGTATCGTCTTTATACTCGTCCTTTCAGACGACAAATATCGAAAAATTGGCTAAAAGCATTAATTCCTTCACCTTCAACTGGGCACTTTTCTACAGAGAGGGATCGCTTTTTCCGCCGATATTTTCGAAAGTTATCCTCTCTTTTCGATTGTCTAGCGTTAATTTAAACCTGCATCAATTCCGATTTGGCGATGGATGCATCAGCAAAAACGTCACGTTTTTTCACTTTCTTTTCGCTTTTTGCAGTACGGGTTCGAGCCTGCCTGCCAGCCAGCCAACTATCACGTTTTTTGTTTTTTGTTTTTGTTTTTTGCTCAACATACACCTCCAAACACCCGGGCAATGTATCATTATGAATTTTGGAATATATATTCTAGATAACTCTGCGAGTAACATGAGAACACCAAATATGCTGTGAAAGCAGTAATACATCTTTAGCTTATAATTTGTAATAATTTTGACTATTTCATAAGAAATATATACCTTAAAATATATATTTTTATATTCCATTAATATATATATATATATATATATATATATATATAATTACTTCATTTACTCACATGAAATTAATATACGAAAGTATAGATTTATGCGTAAACTTTAAGTATTTACTTCAAAAGTGCTCAATACGTAGGTAGAGCTAGTTAGTAATTTATAAAATATATATGGCGATTAAGCTACACTGAATATTCGGCATTTCATTCACTCTAGGATTCGTCAGGCTTATGCGCCTAACTTACGAAATCCTAGAGTGGATGAAATGCCGAATATTCAGTGTAGCTTAATTGCCATATATATTTTATAAATTACTGTATATATATATATATATATATATATATATATATATATATATATATATATATATATATATATATATATTCGCTCAATATTTTTTTGTTTTATTTTACTTCAGTCGAACTTCTCAAAAATAAAGGGGCCCACTACCTGGGGCTAACACTTGAACTCTATATATAGGTATCGAATGTTCCGTTAACGTTCTTTTATCTCTCAAAAACTGTGTTAGTAACGAAATTGAAAATATAATTTTCTTTTCTCCAATTAACTATGTTCATATGTTGTAGCATGTCTTTGGTTTGTATCTCTTGGTCTTACTGGATTCCAAGACAAGAATTTATCTAGTCTGGTGGAGTATTTCTTGAAGGAACATCACTTGGAGAAGGTGCATCATTCATCGTAAAAGCTTATAGAAGTTGGCATAGAAAGCAGATCTTATTTTAGCTGTGAATACTATCTTATCTTGAATATTTGGTCAGGGTTTACTTCTAGGGAAAAAGTATCCTCATATCAGGTTGACTTGACAAACCCCTGTATTGATAGACCTAAGAAACTCGAGTATAGTGTCTTGTAGGCATTCAAGTTCTCGCTCAATATATATGTGTGTGTGTGTGTGTGTGTGTGTGTGTGTGTGTGTGTGTGTGTGTGTGTGTGTGTGTGTGTGTGTGTGTGTGTGTGTTTAAGAAAATAGAGCTTAGTTCTCAATTTAAAATATATGGTTGTTTGCAATAAGTATATGTTAATGCTACCGTATAAAATCTTATGCCTGTGTATGATCTTGTGTATGTATGTACGTGTGTGTGCGTGTGTGTGTGTATGTGTGTGTATATGATTGTGTGTGTGTGCGCGCGCGCGCGTGCGAATGTTCAGCGGTGTTTTTGTGCATTTACTGCTGACTGTCAATTGTCTATAAAATGATCAGTGTCTTGTAAATGGGCATTTCAAAATAACAGATACTTAAATCAATCAGCACTTAAAATAGTGTACACATCACTCTTCCAACCAGATTATGCGTAGTGTAGTGGGGGGGGGTTAGATTTACCAGGTGTTTTGAGTCGAGGTATTGCGTATCATGTGTTTGTCCCAACCTACTCTGAGTGCTTATATATTTTTAAAATGCCACAGTGCAAATCTCGCAAATTATATACCAACGACTTTGTTCTGCTGCTTCAACAGTCGCCATCTTCTGTACCCTGCGTTCAACCGAATATAGTATACATGACAACGTCACACACACACGCCCCCCCCCTCACACACGTAGAAATGTGTATAGATAGCGAATTATATAGTACGATATTAAAAAATGACTGGTCAGAATCAAATATCGATTTGGCTGATGTTTATCGTATGTATATATATATATATATATATATATGTTGATGATTTCAACGACTTGTCAGACGAGTGCCACTCCCTCAGACACTTAAAATCCATGAACCCAAAAATTACTTTTTTTTTTTTAGTCCTACCGATAAATTCACACGCTCAAGCAGGCATGACACTGAAGACGGTCATCGAGATCAATTATTACATGCTTCCAGCATTTCAAGCCTCCACGCGTCACAATTTTTCCATCGCCACAGGAACACGTTTATAGACAAATGCCTGAGGGAGTATCTATACACAGATGATGGTACAGAGTCTTAGCTTTGTACGACAGCTAAGTCTCTCTCTCTCTCTCTCTCTCTCTCTCTCTCTCTCTCTCTCTCTCTCTCTCTCTCTCTCTCTCTCTGTTCAAAATGTTGAGATACAGCAACAAGCAAGGACAAGATAGCCAGCAACAAGTTAAACTGCAGCCAGCTTAATGCTGGTACTGGTCTCCCGCTTTATGTTTTTTTTTAAATCAGAGATTTGCTTCTCCTAGAAAGGTTGCCTTCACTACGACAACACACACATACATACACACAAACGCACACGGTGCTAGTTGGCCGTTGACCCCGAAAAAGGGTTCATTCGCCCTTGGGAAGGTCTTGTTTTTAATCCTTCAGGAAGACTAGTCACCCTCCTCACCAAACAAGTCTGGTGGGGGTACCAGTTTAGTCGCCGGTGACCTGACCATGAGGCAAGTGTGTGTGTGTGTGTATATTTCATGATACTTTGGGGGATATAGAATTTAAATATCGCAATCATGAAGGGAAGACTTATAATTCATGATTAAAATCGTGTTAAAATGAAGTAACAGGGCTGAATAGGAGACGAGAAAAAGTGGGGGTGGGAGAAGCTGACCGGTTTCGCCCTCGCTTTCTCAAAGCTGTATCGAGGGATTTTGTTATTTGTTTTAAGGGAGTGAGGTCGAAAATATGTACAATTTAATATAAAATTACGTTGCGCTATGTTATGTGCGCGAAAAAAAAAAGGAAAAAAATGGGGGAAAACGAATAAAATTATGCAACGTTATATTACTCGAATATTCAAGAGACTAATCACGCTCAAACCCAAGAGGTATTAGATCCTTGCTACAGCAAATAATCCTCACTATCTCCGACAGAGCTAATATGGAGTAATGCTGTAAACATGTGTACAACAGTGAATTTGATCACATCTCTTTCTCTCTCCTTCCTCCCTCTCTCTCTCTCTCTCTCTCTCTCTCTCTCTCTCTATTTCTATATATATATATAGCATATATAGCCGGTCATCGAGCTAGTATATATATATATATATATATATATATATATATATATATATATATATATATACTAGCAGGGAGACCTGACGTTGCTCGGGATTGAATGAGGACCAATGAATATTGCACACTGTGGTTAAATCGCCCATTCTTCAATCAAATTGATTGATTGCCTGCTGTAGTCGGGAAATCACAACAGAGCACTAGGAGGGAGCTCATATGCCTCTCCGCAATGGTATAGTCAACAGTATTTTAATCTAAATTGCACTGTTTGTTTAAATGTATGTATGTATGCATGTTTGTATGTCTGGCTAAAGCTTTCGACAGAGGCGACGGATTTTCACGAGATCAGTATTGTTTTGAAACTCGACCCTTCGGACGGCAAATATTGAAAAATTGGTTAAAGACATTAATTCCTTCACCCTCAACTGGGCACTTTTCTATAAGGAGAGATCGCTTTTTTTGGAAAGTCGTCCGCTCTTTTCGATTGACTAGCCTTAATTTAAACCTTCGCCACTTCCGGTTTGGCGATAGAAGCAACGGCAAAGACGTCACGTATGTGCTAAATTGCAAAATTAATTCGCATTAAATCTAATATTTGCTAATGACTTTTCCTCTGAGGAGATGAGCCTACATCGAAAGTCCATGGGTTAAGGAAAAAACTCTGAATTGTATTCTGTTATTCAAACAATAAAGTTCTGTTCGGAAAAATTATATTTTTCTGAATGAAATTTAAGCAAAGAACTATATATATATATACATTATATATATATATATATATATATATATATATATATATATATATATACTTCATTTAATCACATAAATTAATATACGAAAATATATATGCGTAAATATTCGGTATTTACTCCAGTGCTCAATACATAGGTAGAACTACGTAGTAAGCTATAAAATTACATATACCATACGTATTTTATTACTGTGTGTGTGTGTGTGTGTGTGTGTGTGTGTGTGTGTGTGTGTGTGTGTGTGTGTGTGTGTGTGTGTGTGTGTGTGTGTGTACAAAAAAAACTAAAGGATTTTTATCAAAAATAGATTCTCTATTTTTGATGGTACCTTTCTGTAATTTTAACACAATGTGACATTGGGAAATTTTTTAAAAAATTGAAAAATTAAAACAATTTTTATTCATGAAAAATAATGTCCTTTAAATTTTGCCCATTTTCAGCGTCGCATATCTGTGCTCTTTCCAAAACATTATTCATAAAAGATTACAGAATATCTGGATTGCGATTTAACGCCATTATTTCGTTCCTGATGTTTTCCTTCATTTCTTGCAAGGTTTGGGAGTTGTTCATATAGATCCTTTCTTTAAGATATTCACACAAAAAAGTTGTGACTAGTCAAGTCTAGGGAACGTGGTGGCAATTTGACATTAGCATAGCGAGCAATAATACACGAAGGTGAAAATAGGCAAAATTTAAAAGGCATTGTTTTTTATAAATGAATACTGTTTAAATTTTGAAGTTTTCTTTTAAATTCCTAATGCCTTTGATGATGTTAAAATTACAGAAAGATATCATCAAAAATAAAGAATCTATTTAAGTTCAAAATCCATCAGTGACTTTTTAGACACCACACACACACACTCATATATATATATATATATATATATATATATATATATATATATATATATATATATATATATATATATATTTATTTATTTATTTATTTATTTTGGGACGATTAATCAGAATCGGAAAAAAAACTGGAAATTTTGATGGTATCGGAATCGGTATCGGAATCGGAAAAATCTGTCTCTATTTTCCGATGCCAAATCGAGTCTTTAAATTGTATTTACTTTTATTCGATGTTGTTTAAAACATTAAAACATCTTCCACTGTTGGTAGTAATGAGAAAATCATGAACATATATTGATTTTAAACTACCAGTAAAACTACATCATTCCTCCGCTACAGTAAAATACATCATTCCTCCACAAATGTATTTTACGTTTGAGAAAATATCTGCACATTTAACATGTTTTTACGTTAACTGAGAAAAAAATAGCAACTCTACAGTTAAATATTTAGAGATTTATAAAAATCGAGGTCGGAATCGGAAATTGTATCGGAATCTGGAAGTTAGTACAGAATCGGTAATTGCATTAGGATCGGGAAATACTGGAATCGTCCCATCATATATATATATATATATATATATATATATATATATATATATATATATATATATATATAATTTCTTAATTATAATTATAAAACTCAAATGACCTTGTAACGATGTGTGCAACCCACTTTCCGGTTTACGACATCCGGTTGAGCATGCGCGCATGACCTGCGCACTGAAATATTAACATGATTATTTCGAAATTATTATTTAACATGGGAAGAGTGGGGTTTAAAATAAATTAAACTTAATACAGAAATGAACGATGTTAAAAAGAAAAAGCAGATATATCAAAATTTGAATTTAACTATGATAAGTAGTATGGTATCTGTTCAGTGCACATTTACTTATAAGTATGGCCAACCACTTATAATTCAGTAATTATAAAAAAAATTTACAAAAATAATCAATTATAATAAACAGAACGACTCATAGAAATCTATTTATATTCTTTTTTCATTTTAATATACTTTCATAGAAATGTTTCTGTTATGTAAAAAAAAACTATTTTCTTTACGTCACAAGTGTCACGCTCATACATGAATTCCATAGCTAATATGACATACTGACCCAACGGGTCACGGGTAGTCTAGTATATATATATATATATATATATATATATATATATATATATATAAGAATACCTGTCCCTATCCTGGGACGAGTAGAATTAAACCTATATAATTATAAAACACAAATGACCGTGCAACAGGTGTTGTAACCCAACATCTGGTTTACGACCTCCTGTTGCGCATGCGTACATAAGCAAATAATCAACGCGACAATAAAACGTATTGTTTTACTGTGTATGTTTTCAGCGTTCCAATTGTTTTTGTTTTGTTTTTTCGCGTCCAAATAAACAATTGTTAATACTTTCTGCATTTTTTTACATCGTTCATTTCCGTATTACGGTTAAGTTATTTTAATCAAATTTTCTTACAGATAAATCTCTTTTAACCCGTTTACAAGCATAAGAGCATTTTACAACGGCGATTTAACCACCGCCTTCCCCCTTTTTTTAAATATATTCTCCATTTTTCATACACTTTTCTTAAAAATATTCACACATTTTCTTCTACACTATCAACATAAATAAATAACCCAGAAAGTATGTTTTTTTTTATTTGCGTTACAAATAAATAATCAACGTGACAATAAAACGTATTGTTTTACTGTGTACGTTTTCAGCGTCTCAATTGTTTTTGCGTTTCCTTTTCCGCGTTTGAATTAAAAGATATATGAAAATTTGAATTTAACTTTAAGTATTATGGTATCTGTCCAGTGCAGATGAGAATAAAAGTACTAATCTCACTCTTCCTCCCCTTTCTCTCCCTCTTCTTCTCTCTTTTTCTCACTTTATATATATATATATATATATATATATATATATATATATATATATATAGTACGATTTCAAACACTAAGCAAAAAAACAATATTAAAATGAACACGCATAAATATAGGAATAAAATTATATAAAATTATATGATAATTGAAAAAACAAATAGGAAAAACAGGGAAAAGTAAAGCAAAAATAAATAATTAATGAATAAAAAATAAAAATACGAAAGTACGGGTTCAAACAGAAAACTATCTTTACATAATACCAAAAGATGGGGGAAGTGAGGAAGCTGGCTGTGGAAATCTTTTTACTCGAATACGATGTCCCGCATGTTAAAAATATACCATTTGTTGTAAAAATCCAAAATATACCATTTGTTGTAAAAATCTAATGGATAAGCAGAGGGATGAGTGAAGAAAAAGGTGATTTTACATGAATGACTTTGACTTACTTGCAGTCTATATATATATATATATATATATATATATATATATATATAATATGCAGTCTATATATATATATATATATATAATATGCAGTCTATATATATATATATAATATGCAGTCTATATATATATATATATATAATATATATATATATATATTATATATATATATATATTATATATATATATATATATATATTATATATATATATATATTATATATATATTATATATATATATATTATATATATATTATATATATATATTATATATATATTATATATATATATATATATATTATATATATATATATATATTATATATATATATATATATATATATTATATATATATATATATATATATATATATATATATATATATAGACTGCAAGTTGTAAATGGCCTATGCCCCTCCAGGGGTATAGGCCATTTACAACTTTTTTGTAGAATATTGTAGCGACAGTTCTTTTTACGAAGTGAGGGTGTTTGTCTCACGCCCAACCTTCCCAGAAGGTACATACAGCGCCTAGCCTTCCCAAATGGTCACCCATCTGGTACTGGCCAGGCTCAACGTTGCTTAACTTCGATGATCTGGCGAGAACTGGTGTGTGAACGTGACTGTGCTATATATATATATATATATATATATATATATATATATATATATATATATATATATATATATATATATATATATATATATATATATATATATATATATATATATATATATATAGTGAGCTGCTCGCCGGGCAAAACGACGAACAGCTCCTTAAAAATAATTTTTCATAAACATTAATAAAAAACAAATATTCAGAAAAAATTAATGAAAATAAATAGTCAGACTTGGTTTGTTAAAAGAAGTGTAATTTTATTTACCCTTTTGTGTATCACACTCATGTGGTTTCTTTTGTGTCCGTAGAAAAGAAAGAAATCTTGACTGACTGGGTAAATGTTCTCTTTTTCGGCGCAAAGTCGAAAAGAAAAGATAAATTAAATATTTTTCTTTGGGATAGCCGTTCGAGTGAAAAGTGGCGTAAGGTAAGAAGAATGTTTTTTTTTGGTTTCATTATGAGAACTGGCATAGCGCGTGTCGCGCACGTGTGACGCACACAGCAGTAACGCGTGTTAACTCCTCAAGGGTAAGCGAGCGAAAAAGAAAGTGATGGTACTCGAATTTGGCGCCACGGTTTGTTTTTTTTTTTTTTGTCCTCTTTTTAGAACTCTCCGGAAACGGTGACAATTTAAAAGTCTCTGTCAAATTTTAGTTCCGGGGTAGACGCTACATATATATATATATATATATATATATATATATATATATATATATATATATATATATATATATATATATATATATATATGTATATATATATATATATATGTATATATATATATATATATATATATATATACATACATATATATATATATGTGTGTGTGTGTGTGTGTGTGTGTGTGTGTGTGTGTGTGTGTGTGTGTGTACAGGGTGACCAAAAAAAAACAAAAGCTAAATGGAGGCCATCAAGAACATACGCTGTAGAACGGAGAAAAAAGGCCGAAGACCCCTAGTGTTTTGATGTGATCTTTTGAATATAATAATCTAGTTATGACCAAAGTTTCATTTCAGACAAAACACTAAGAAAAGGGGCCTTATTAGCGTTGGGGCCCGTTTTTTTGGGGTCACACTGTATATATATATATATATATATATATATATATATATATATATATATATATATATATATATATATATGTATATATATACAGATATATGTATATATATACGTATATATATACATACATACATAAATATATATGTATCTATATATGCATATTTATATATATGTATATATATATATATATATATATATATATATATATATATATATATATATATATATATATATATATATATATTAGTCCTCGCGCTAAAGAGCAGGACACAAAATGTTTTATTTATATATATATATATATATATATATATATATATATATACATATATATATACGTATATATATGTGTGTATATATATATGTATATATATATACATTATATATATATATATATATATATATATATATATATATATATATATATATATATATATATATATATATATATATAACTCCGAGGACTTTGTTTGCTTATTGTTTCAGTTAAAAATGTTAGCGTCACAAAGAAACGATGCCATGTCCTTTAACAGAAACTGGCGGTATACATCGGGAAGAACATTTATAACGTTTTAAATGATGAACTAAAAATAGATAACATTTATTAAGCTCGTAAATGGATGACATCGTCGTTTTTTTTTTTTTACTTCGTGCATTAAACATTTGATGGAATACATCGAAAGCGATCCTTAATGGCATCAGAAATGATGACGTAAAAGTTCTCAATACGAAGGTAGAGCAAAATATGCTTTCTATTAATTTTTTCATCAACATTTGGATATCGCTACACATCTATGAGTATGTTTCAGTCAATCAGTTGACGTTTACACCAAATCACCGGTTACGCAACATTGAGCCTGGTCAGTATCAGATGGGTGACCATTTGGAAAGGCGAGGCGCTTCATGTACCGCGAGGTAAAATACCAGGTTGAGAAACTGGCGCGGTCTATCCTTCTCTCGAGGGTAGATGGTAGGCACTCTTTCTAGTGATGGCGTCACGATAAAAATAATACCCTTAATAGCCCTGGCGAAGCATAAAGTATTTAGCTACCGACAAGATTTGAATTATACTACACACTAGTGTAGCGAGTTCAATCTCGGCTGCGGTCGCGCTGGATGGGAGTTTTAACTAACTAGATACATCATCAGGCGATGTTATTTTTACTTTTCGTAAAAGCAACATCGCCTCTTGATGTCTCTAGTTAGTTGTAACTAGTTGACTGAAACATGCTCATAAATGTGTAGCGATATCTAAGTGTTTTGATGTCAACCATTCTGTCTAATAAGACAATGGCATTCTGCATCTAGTTTGGTATAGTGCATCATCTGCTATGGCTGTATCTCACGTGATCGTCTTCTCGAACGTGTACTCGAACATTATTCACGTCTTTAACGTGGTCGTTTTCTTGACCGCGCTTTCTCCGTTTTAATTTTTTTTTTCCTTACAATGACATCGTTTAGTTCACGGCTCACTATTTGCATATAGTCGTCCACGTTGCAATTTGAATTAGATAAAACTTTCTTTATTCGAATAATTTTACATTCTTGATTTTGGCTCTCAAGTCTACACTACGACCTGATGAAGCGATGGCTCTCAAACGAGGCATTACAGAAACATGTATGCACATATGTAGCCAATAATTTTTGTATAAATAAACATACTATAAACACGCGCTTTATTGTGAGAAATTCTATATACAGCTGCCATTTTTCTTGTTTGGACCAGCCACGCAGTTCTAGTAGCCGATCTGTGATTGGTTTAAATTTGAATGTGTCAGGTGATTTGACTTGGCGCGCCTTTTGTATCATGCTATTATTTTTCAGTCTAAGAGAAATTTGGGAACGGGATAGACTCAAACCGCAGCGGCTGCCTGGGGGGAGCCAAGACTATTCCTTCATGAACACCAAACTGTTGGTGAACGAGGGACACATTTCTTCAAGCAGAGACAACTTATATTGCTGAATCTATCCAAATCAAGGATGACATTCAAGAACTGTTCTGCATGTTTATTTCCCAATTAATGGATCTTATCTCATTTCATCGTGGGGCTCACATTATGCCTAATTATAGGCGCCATCATTCCCGCCGAATTCACCATGAACATTCATGGATCCTTCCAAAGGAACAACGAACTAACATTCCGACAATAGGAATTCGAACTAAAGTCTCCATGCGTATGGGAGTAAATCGGGCCACCATTTTTCAAAAGGACTATACCAGAACCAAATAACTTTCATTGCTGTTATTTGTGAATAAATTTTGAGTTTAAAGGTATGGCTTTTGTTTGTGGAATTCATTTGCTTCTGCAGGGAGGAAATTGAGACGTGAAAGAAATTTCTTACATTTTATTCATCGAGCACTTTTTGATAAACACATGAGTTACGGTGGATCTATAAAACTAAAACTATACAACCATTTATTTTCAGGGCGTAAAACTTGTTGCTTTTACGTTAACTTTTAATTCATCTTAATTGTTCAACGTTTTGTTTCATACAACTATGAACCATTTTAATATACTTTATTTTTGTCTGAGAAAACTCTTCTATAAAATACAGTAAGGACTTTAGTATCATATGCCCAATGTCTGAAATTTAAACCCAATGCGTAATTAAAGTGGAAATAAATAAATGGAGTTCTTCCCCCAGCCACTGCTCCCCTCTTGATGATGTCATTAGATGCTCGCTTGTTTAAAAATCCAATAGTGGCCAGTTTATCTATACGCGTTACTTGATTTGTATTAAATATCACGAATCTGGGATAAAAAAAAAAAAAAGATGTTGCCAAGTATTTTTTTTACACAGGCATCACCACATTATCAAGGGCAATAGGCCACTCGAGGATAAGGGTTAAAGAGTGTACAGTAGAAATTGGACAATATATTAATCATTAGTAATGGAAATTCGGTAAATTTGTTAACTTATATGGAACGGCTCATCAAGAACTTGTTTACATTAGACTTGAAGACAAACATATTGTAGTCAGCCGGAAATCAGGAAAACGGAAGACAATTCCACAGGCGTGCAGTTCTAAGAAAGAAGTTTTGTTTATGGAATCTACGTTTAAGTTTAGGCAGAGATAAAGAGTGGGGGGATTATTGATAGTGTTTTCAGCTAGACGAGTGTTTCTTGTGAAAGTTTGACGAGGGGGGGGCATAGACTGAAGCTCAGTCGAACACTTTTCATGAAAATAACGATACATCAGAGACAAACTCGCAACATTTCTTCTGTGAGGTACAGGTTGCAGGGAAGAGAAAAGGACATCTCCTATGAGGCTACGAAGTCTATTTTGAACTCTTTCAAGGCAGGACAAGTCCTTTCTAACGTCTCCTGCCCAGATGTGGCAACAATATTCCATCCTTGGACGTATCTGGCTCTTATATAGATAGAGAATTGCATCAGCAGTGAGATATCTACTGGATCGATAGGAAGATCCCACAATTTTTCCAGCGGCCTTCGCAACCGATTTGATGTACGTGTTCCATTTAAGATCAGGAGTAACGGTCAAGCCCAGAAGCTTGTCAAAACTTGAGGCCTCCTCAAGACGAGGGCCATTCATTTCAATTGATGCCAGATGTGGATCAGAATGTTGATGATGTAAAGAGAGAAGCTTGGTTTTAGATGCATTAAAAGTAACTAGCCACCCCTTTCCCCATTGTACCACGTGCTCAAGATCAGAGGAGAGAGAATCGGAGAGAATTTGGTCGCTTACTGTCTTAAATGTGCTACCATAAGTGGTAGTGTAATCAGCATAAATGTCTACAAATGATGTAAGGATGTGATTTGGAAGATCATTAATGTAGATCAGGAAAAGAGTTGGGCCCAGGATGGATCCCTGAGGGACACCGGCATTAATACTGTGAGCTTCTGTTTTTTCCCCTCAACTACTACTCTTATGAACCTATCAGAAAGAAATGATTTAATAATTGAGAAGACATTGCCAGCTATACCATAGCTAGAGATCTTGTGAAGTAAACCTTTATACCATACCCTATCAAAGGCCTTAGATATGTCAAGAGCAATTGCCCTAGAAAGGTTGCCTCTGTCGAGAGATTTGCTAATCCTACGAGATATAACTGTAAGCACATCTGCTGTAGATCTAGCAGAACGGAAACCATATTGAGTGTCACTAAGCAGGTTATTTTTGTTGAGATGGTTGATTACCTCTCTATTTAACACACATTCCAGCAACTTACTCATGACGCACAGGAGACTTATTGGCCTGTACTGAGAGGGGGATGAGCAATCACCTGAGTTCTTAAATACAGAGTATACTGATGAGATTAAGTTGTTTTTCAGAATTTAATACCAACAACGCAAAACTTGTTGCTTCTACTTTTACTTAACAAGTGAAGCATGCATGGTCCCCCGTGACTGCACAGTGAACGAGGCCTAAAAAATGACTAAGTTCAGCATTTTCCCCCGCCCTATTTAGCCCCAAAAGTCCACAGAGGATGTCAAATCCTGGTGAAAATGAACAAACGGTGCAGTCTTAGGCCTTAACATACGTAAATTTTAGTTTGCACCATGCAAAAAAAAAGAAATGACTAAGTCCATCATTTGTCCCCCCCCCCCTCATTTAACCCAAAAGTCCCCAAGGCTTTAACATATTTAAATATGAGGTCAGCGCCATGCAAAACTGCTACATAGGCATACACAGAAAATTTTGGACAAATATGGTAAAACAGTCCCAAAAATGCAATGTTTTCATTAGCCCTGAAAGAATCCCTGGGGCACTCCCAATAGTTATCGCGAAGTATAGTCTAACAAAATTATATAGAAATCAGTTAGTTACAACTTTTTAGAAAGTTTTATAAAAATCCAAGGCATCTATTTTTTTTTTTAATAAGCACAAAAGTGTCAATTTAAGCCATTATAACCCGAAAGGCACCCCTGGAGCGGGGGGGGGCGGAGTTTTCCCGGAAAACCCGTTCTGTTACATTTTTTTACTCATATCATGTTTAATGTTTGTCCAAAATTTTTAAAAAATTCCAAGGCGTAGTTATTGAGAAAAGTGCGGACAGACGAACGGACGAACGGACAAGGGTGAATTTACAAGTCCGCTCTCCTTTTGTCGGGGGACAAATAACGATATATCACTGCTACCTATATTTAAAGGGAAATCCATCTTCAATTTTTTACGTTAATTTAATGAGAAGCAAAACTTTAATTATATAGAATACTTATTATATTTCCAGCTAAACTACCTGCGCAAGGTTCCCTTTTTTTAGTGTGATAGACCCGTAGGCTTTGTCAGGTCACTCATCTGGAAGGAGAAAGGCTATGATATAAAGTCTGTGATTTTGTCTCCATGTCACTGTGCCGAAGCACTGGGGGAGGGAGGCCTCCTCGGTCTTTGTCGACAACCTTCCTAGAGCTGGTGGGTGACTCGAGCAAATTCTCCAATTTGCAAACCTAAATTGCTTAATCGGTAGGTAGGGTCCGCCGATAGTCCGGCTTCCATACTCCTTTGTCTATTAGCCAGGCAAAGAGGTACAATATCAAGAACTCGCTTGAAATATCCTGTGCTTAGCCTTGATTCCTGACTAGGACAATGAGTGCCGTCTCCTCATTTCACAATTTCTTTCTCTTAGAAAATGAGCAAATAATTTTGCCACTTATGTTTCACTTAACTGGTCTGGGCCTTTCCAAGTAAAGTTGTTGCTTATTGTATTTTAATTTAATTTCTCGTTTTATAACTGATCCTTTTTTTTCTTTCTCTTTGAAGTTTCTACGTTATTTTCCTTTGACAAAATGTACTCTTAAACACAAGTCTTTTACTGGCCTTTACTGGTGGTATTAAATGGATTAATATTCGATACTCAAAATTAACATAAAATGAATAAATAAACAAAAAAAAAATAGATCGGACAATGAGTTTCTCCTTGCTGAAACGCTTAAGTACTGACCGTAGGTTAGACAAGCAGAAACTCATTTGACCTCACACCTAGCTGGCTATAATGTACGCCGTATGAGGAAGATCTGTAAAAACAGCTTACAAATAAAATAAAATAACTGCCATCAACTAGGTGTGTCAGAAACTGACCTTACGAATGCGTGAAATATATTGAATAATTCGACCCCCTGTCTTTCCAAGCTTATAACTACTCCAAAAGTGTAATTCAAACCCTAATTTTTTTTTCAATTAAAGGAGCAAGGACCAACATGTTTTTTTTTTTTTTTAGTTTTAAACTTCGGACTTTACAGGTAAATTTCTAAAAAAAACACTTCTCTTTCTTTGTTTTAAATTTGAATATATTATTCATTGATCTTTTATCTCCAATTTGTGTTATGAAAAACTTTAGTGAGTAAATTAATTATTTACTTTTTAATAGACATTTCAAAATGGGGGGGCGTGAATTAATTCTACCCCCTGTCTTTCCAAGCTTATAACTACTCAAAAAATGTAATTACAATCCCTATTTTTTTTTTCAATTAAAGGAACAATGACCAAGGTTTCATTTAAAAAAAAAACAACGTGGTTTAAATAAAAAGGTTTTAAACTTCGGACTGTACAGGTAAATTTCTAAAAAACTTCTTCTTTTTTTGTTTTAAATTTGAATATATTATTTATTGATCTTTCATCTTCAATTTGTTATATATAAAACTTTGGTGAGTAAATTAATTATTTACTTTTTTAATAGACATTTCAACATGGGGGGCGTGAATTAAAAAAAAAAGTTTGTCTAAAATATTATATTTGGTTTATTGGAAAGAGCATAACATTTCACATTGACCCTGAAAATATCGTAAAAATTGAATCGATAGAAAAATTTTGATAGATTTTTAAAGTTTAAAAATTAAAAAATACTTAACTCGTAATATTCAATTGCTTTCATTACTTTTCTTTTTAAATAAAAAAATAATATGTCTATTACTTTTTTTACAACTTTAATAGTTTATTTTGGAAGTATAATCCATAAAGAAAATAAACAACCCACTTTTAAAGGAGAAATTACGAGGTTTTTATATTTTATTCGCAGTTTCGTGTTAGGAGTGTAAAACTTCCCCAAAAATTCTGATACAACTAGCCATCAACTAGCTTGCCATGCCGGTAATATTATACAGCTTTGGCATCATTGACTGATCACAAAAACACATCAACCGGCTAGATGTGAAGACACGGGAGCTACTAACTGTATAAAATAGTATAAAGAAATCAGTGTCTACTAAGACGGTATTTACCCAGGAGAGAAGGAGGACTGGGCTCTCCGAGATCAACCACCAACATAGGGCAACTATAGTGAGCACAGGCCAGTGTCTGAGAAGCTCCCAGGACCACACCCTCTCAATGGTATATGAACATCAAGAGACAAGAGCCAGCAGAACAACATCAATTACCCAGCTGACCAAGAATTTTGGCCAGGGCTGTCTCTCAGATAAGCTGAAACACCAAACAAGCCTACAACAGAAATAGCAAAAAAAAAAAGCCGGCAGGAATATACCAAGACCTTCCAAATGACGAACCTTGGAGAGTGGGACAAACAACAGCGTGCAAAGTATTTGAGGGGGGGGGAACTCTCCCAGCCTTACATAGATGAAAAAAAAAGATTGCTTTGACTTGCTCAAGACGGGAGCCCTCCACCATGATTAGAAAAGGGTCATAATGGCTGCTCAAGACCAATATATTCAAGAAGATGGCAGGTCTCAGTAATGACAACAGATGCAGGTTCTGCCATAGGGAAAGGGAAAGTGTGAGTCATCTGATATCAAGTCGCAAGGTTCTTTTGGGGGACGGTTACTACACAGCGAGACAGGATGGAGTATGTAAGTACCTCCACTGGACCATCTGTAAAAAAATTAAACATTCTGTGTTTCAGCAAATCCTGGGAACATCAACTTGAAAGAATAGTTGGAAATGACTTATGTACCATACATTAGGACCATGTAACCCCTACAGCCACCTACCTAGAAAATACTGCTGTCCAAACCTGACATAGTTATATGGAATAAGTCAGAGAGAGTGGCAACTTAGTTAAAGTGAATGTCCCTATATGGTGGTCTGAACAGAGCTGAAAGGGAGAAACAAGGTCTCGTGTATGATATGAAAAGAAACTGGAATCTTGGAGAGATATTAATCATACCAGTTATTATAGGTGGCATAGGGATTATGAAGAAGAACCTGAATCCTACCTAACTAATATTCCTGGTAAAGCAATTGCAAGAGTAATCCAAACAATTGCACTTAAGGGAAAAACGAGGATACTAAAAAGAGCTCTCGGCTGGTGTCAATAAAAAGCAGGGGAATTTTGGCAGCTGGTTTGGCTGCTCCATACCCAGCGTTACAGTCTTCAAAGAAAGAAAATAAAAATAAAAAAAAAAATGTACGCAACATGAAGTTGAAATATTCGTGAAAGACAAGCCCCTCTTTTTTTTCGAATTCCTTCCTTGCTTATTGTGTATTATAAAGGCGTTGTTAATTTACTTAAATTTTAAATCATAATTTCCTGATAACGTTCTTTTTTTTTCACTTTTTCAAGTTTTTAAATTATCATTTTTGTTGGACTAAATGTATTCTTAAATACAAGGTTTATACTAATCGTATTTAGTTTTTAATGTCTGATACTAAAATCACTCATCTAAAATAACTGGAAAAATTATTTTCTATGTGCAGAGTTGAAAGAACTAGTTACTTTGCCTCCAAGACGATTGTCTGTGTCTGTTTTTCATAATAAATATTATTTTAAATCCTTATATACCCTAACTCTTATCCTAATGCATTTAATACTGTTTTCTTGTAACCCTAGATTAGATCATCTTTCTGTTTCGAGTTTATAAAAACCAATTGCTCTACTCGCCATGCTGCTGTAAAATTACATACCTCTGTGCATACTATATGAAGGGACTTATCTTCTAGTTTTTTGTTTACTTTACAAGAGAAGAATAACTTTAAAAGTGGATACTTATTATCTATAATTCTTATCTATATTGGTTCGACATGCATTATCTCTAATCTAAGCCTATACTCTATACTAGCGGGACTTGTGGAAATTCCATAAGAGACTCATTCTATATGTAATATATTGATGTTGACATTCTGTAGATGTTCAGTGTAAAAGAACACGTTTTGATATTGTTGTAGCTTTTTTGTTAAAATTGCAAAAGTATTTATCTAAGCTGGCATGAACGCCCGGCAAAGCCCGGCCGTAAAGTACGCTTAAGTATGATATTTTAATTCTTGCAGATTTTATAGAGTTAATGTCCTATCGATTTTTATATATTATAAAGTTGCGATTCCAAAAATAAAAAAAAAATTATATCCATATGACTTGGATGCATTAGCGTGAATCGAGACCGAAATACAAACTTATGAAAAAAAAAAATATATATATATATATATATATATATATATATATATATATAAATTGAGTTTCTTCAGCCATAATCGAAACCGAAACAAAAATTTATGAAGAATTCTTGATAAAATTATTTATAAAAAAAAAATAGGTTACTGGAGTGCCATCAGTTATAATCGAACCGAAACCAAAGCTTATGAAGAATTCTTGGTAAAATTATTTACGACCAGGATGTAAGCATGACACAGAAAATAACACACACGCTATCGTATTAATATATAGATTATATATATATTGAATAGGCACTTATAAGTCATAGTTTATACAGGGTTACCAAAAAAAAAACAGGGCCCCAACTCTAATTAGGCCCTGTTTCTTAGTGTTTTGTCCGAATGAAATGAAACTTTGGTCATTCAAAGCATCATATCAAAACATAAGGGTCTTTGGTCTTTTTTTCTCCGTTCTACGGCATATGTTCTAGATGACCTCCATGTAGCTTTTTTTCTGGGGGTCACCCTGTATTTATACTTAGTTATCTATATTAAGTAGAGTCGGAGGTAAATCGACGGGCAAGCAGATTAGCCATCTCGGTTGTCGTGCGAAAAACTTCAAGATTGTTGGATTGTCCATTATTTAAGAAGTTGCGTTCCTAATTTCTGCGTTTCAATGCGTTTTATAGTTCTTGTATATTTTCTCTTGGCTATTTCCTTCTTGCAATTACTTCTAGCTTCTATAAACTTTTGTCTATTTGTACTGGATTTATGTCGAATATGCATGCTGCTTTTGAGCAATAAGACCTGCATAAGTAGAAGTAGACCATTGAGGAGAGTGGGGTTTGCTATAGAACTTATGTATGGGAACATGTGCTTCAATTGCTGCTTTGAACTAGTCAGTGGTCTAATTTGCGCACTGTTTAAAAAGAAGAGAAAATATATTTTTCCATGGAGCATCTCTGACGTGATCCCTTATGGCATCTCAGTTAGCTTCATTGTAGTACCTTGCTATTTTGAGCAGTGGCTCTTCAACTTAGGGTCCGGAGTTTACGGTGATGTGTATCATTATCACAGCATAATCCGCATTCCTGAGAGGGCAATAGGCATTTGTTACACAGTGCGTAGGAAATGTGGTCAGAAATAAGTCCAAAAGTAAGGCTCGCTGCTCCTGACGATCTGAAATACGAGTCGGGAACGTTACTGTCTCTGTCAAGGAATGGGATACAGAAAAGTTATGTGTGATGCTACCAGCTGTTTAAGTATAGTTAAAGAAGCTAATCCAATTATTCAGGTGAACATTAAAGTCGCCAAATGCATGTATTTGGGCACTAGTGTCTAGGGAGAGAGCTACAATTACACTGTCTGAGACATGATTGATTAGATTACAGTATTGGGTCGAGGGAGAGCGATAAGGAAAGTATAAGTAGCTATTTGGTAATCTTAGTCTAAAACACATGAAAGCCGGGTCATCTGATCCTAAGTTACATTCCCTAGTAATGGGGGGGTTACGGATATAGATTTCACTATGTATATATAGTATAAATATATATATATATATATATATATATATATATATATATATATATATATATATATATATATATATATATATATAAACCTTAGTATTAAAGCTTTATTGGACTTTTAAAAAAAAACATTATAAATTTGTAGTAAGGAAGGTATACAAAATTTTAATTATCCGACGAGGAATACGAATGAATATATATAATATTATTCCGTGGAGTTTCGAAAAATGCAATTCTTCTTATCAGAGGAAAAAGGTTTGCAAAACATACAATAAATTTTGCAAGTTAATGGATTATATATATATATATATATATATATATATATATATATATATATATATATATATATATATATATATATATCAGTTCTTTGCCGCCTGTTTGCCACTGAATGCAGGCAACCCAAAAAGTTTCAAACACTATTAATTTCAAAACGTCGGGAAAAGGGGGCAAGAAAAACCCATGGGAATATGTATTTTGAAAAGTAAATATTATGCTTTGTCAAGGTCTATGTGGAATGCAATACAAAAATGGCTGCCGTTACGTAACTTGTCTTTTGTTTGAATATTAATTTGAACAATGCACTATGCATTTGCTTCCACGCATTAGATAGATACTAATTGCTATTGGTTCGAACCAATATGATACTGACAAGTCCATATTACATACCGGTTGAATTCATTACTTCAACTTACGCACTTTGCAATCAAGCATTCTTATGTACACACACACACACACACACACATTATATATATACATATATATGTACATATATATTATATATAATGTAACTTTTTTTATCATTCTATTGGGTCTCATGTATATATATATATATATATATATATATATATATATATATATATATATATATATATATATATTACATAGAAAATGAAAAATAATATGGTTGAGATTAACCTTAAAAAAGTAAAAGGACTAGTTGTTGAAACTGGGAAAGGATAGGACAAAATATTCTACTAAAAAATATAATAAATTTATAACTTAAAATATTGCAGTATTAAGAATGATTTTTTAATTCAATTTAACAATGTCATCAATTCTAAGGCTGCAATATTTTAAATTATAAATTAATATTTTTACTAGAATATTTTTTCCAGTTTTACCAACTAGTCCTTTCACTTTTCTATGTTTAATATTAAATATTACTTTTTATGTCCACATTTTCTATGTAATCCATGATTTTCCCATGCTTTTCTTTGTCAACAATCTATAAATATAATTATTCCCAACTTCTTAAATTGACTAAATAAAAAAATCACATATAAGACGTAACTAAGTAAATAAATAGTCAGCAGTCAGTGTTGGCCGGCGAGCCAAGGTAAAATGCCGGTTAGTGATTGAGCACAGCGATGATGAAAGTACAGCTGAGCGACAGATCGGGACAGCCGTAAATTATTAGCGACAGCAGTAGCTTAATAGACGTAATCGTGACGACAGGGCAGAACAATGCGGGCGCGCAACGAGTGAGAACATTGCAAGGAGGGAAAACAGATTTGGTTGCTATGGTAACTAAAGTTCCTTACATATTCTGAGAACTTTTGTTTTACTGAACGAAAATTGAAAACAAAAATTTCAATATATAACTGAAAAAATATATATATATATATACATATATATATATATATATATATATATATATAAGTAAAAGTGTCTGTGTGTGTGTCTAAGTATGTGTGTGTGTCTGTGTACATTTCCCAACGCAATAACTCTCTCAATTTTTAGTCTACAGACTCGAAATTTGACATATAGGGTACTGAGATTTGGGAAAATCAATGTTATCAGTTTTTGGCCAGAAATTTGGCTGTTAAGCGGTCAAAGTTCAACGGTTTGACTTTTTAGAACTCTGTTTTTAATAGTGGGGCAGATTGCTAAAGCAATCTTTTACTTGATGATACAAGCACCAAAAGTGAAACGCAGGTGCTTCAGAACTCCCTATTTCAGAAAAGCATGTTAGCCAACTTCAAAAACAAAATGGCCGCCATTTTCAAGATGACCGCCATTCGTACTAATACGAAATAGTATTTGCACTGAATATTGTAAAATAATGACGTCTTGATAATCTGTACATCAAAATATATATTTTTGACACGACGAATCGGATTCTGCAATCAAAATTTCAATATCATTAAGCGTTATAGTGATATGATGACAATTATATGAACTAGCACTGTCTCAGTTAAGTTACTGATGTGGTATCTCAAATTGTTGTGACAGAAGCACAATATACTACAACAGACTGAAGTGACTTGCTTGAATTCAACCTGGAGTATTGTTTTACTCTTTGCATTTACAGCTACACATTAGTTTGCACTTAAGGATGTAGCGATAATATTTGCATGATCAACGACATTCATTCGTGCAGCGAAATTTTTTCAGTTGCTGGCAGAACTAAGCAATGGGTGGAAGGGTTGACCAGAGAACTTCCCAGGCTTCACCTTTTTTTGCCAGCCCCAGTTGCCAAGACTTTCAGGTTGCATTATACATTCTGTTGACTGGCCCCATATACAAGCAGCTTGGAATGCAGACCGTCTAACATGCTGAACGAGAGATGCACTAGTTGGTGGAAAGGAGTCATAGGGTCTTTGCTTCCGAGTGTTGGTAGTGTTGCTGTGTTTATCATACATAGTGACAACAAATTTCTCCAGAATGTTGAGATCAGCATCTTTTATGGCAGGTGGGTACTGACTCAGTTTATTGAACACTGGGTCCACTTCAGGACAAACTGCCCATGTTTACCATGCAGTTGTCTTCCTTCTACCTGGAAAGGCCGAGACCACGTCACAACCAGTGAAGACATGAAAGAAGAACATGCCACTACATCTCTCTTGGCCGAGGTTCATGAATTCGGAACCATCTAATGGACTGTCCCTGGCCGAATTCTATCCAAAGCATTTCTAAGCCAACATTCTGAAGACTCGCAAAGACACCAACTGCTATGACAAGGATGTCTGTGTCACATGCCTTGATCAACACAGATTTTGTCTTCTGTTTGGCTGCATGAACTGCGTGTGTGAAAATTCTGGAGTCAGCTTCTTGATGATTGCAAGGTTGTAGACCTTCAAAGTTGATGGATTTGTTTGACAAGACCTCTCCTTTGATCACAACTACGACATTGTCGGGACACATGGATACAATCTTGTCTGCTGGATACTCAAACAGTTCTGTCTTATTGTCACTGTCTTTCAGAAGACCAGATGGGTGGCAGGTCGTGGACGAGATGGGTGGCAGCTTAGTTTTGACTGTCACTCTACGCCGACTTCCTTTGCTTAGCGTTTATCTCGTTTCAGCCTTGAGGCTTGAAGTCTTGTAGATATCAAACACAATGTCTCCGAATCTTTGGCACTACATCACGGACAGCATATTCCTCAAATATCTTTGAGGTCTTTTGGTGAGAGAGAGTGTACAAAAGCCGCACCATCAATAATGATGACATCACATTCTGGCCGAGAATCAAGAAGAGCAATGGTGTCTTCCAGAATGCCAACAAGGTCAGACTTCTTTCCAGGATAGAGATTCCCTGTGTCACTCAGT
Source organism: Euprymna scolopes (assembly GCF_053919585.1). Lineage (NCBI taxonomy): Eukaryota > Metazoa > Mollusca > Cephalopoda > Sepiida > Sepiolidae > Euprymna > Euprymna scolopes. The sequence continues at coordinate 126,020,950 of NC_136488.1, forward strand.
GCTGCATGAAAAGACTGATTCACATGCCTGTAGAATTCTAACAGATCACTTCCTCATGCTTGACAGGATATGAAAAGCTGTGGGAACAGATTGCAGTCACTTTTCAGTGCTTGTTTCTTCTTGTCAGTGGAAGCTACGGCATTTGATCGGCATTGGTCAGGATAAGTTGTCAGGAAACAAGCGTACAAAATGTTTGTAAGCATCAGATACGCAAGTAAGTTAGTTAACAACCCGTGTAAGATCATAAGCAATGAAAAAGATCCAGACAAACCCTCTTGATATCATTTGTCTTGTATGAACCATTCAAAATTGTAAACATTAAAATAACCATAGACATGGATGGTATTTATTTTTTTCCACTACAAGATATGTGTCACTAGGGTCGGAAAGTGGGAATAAAAAATTAGCGCTCCAAAGGAGGAGCACTCTGATATTGCAAAAGATGCTTGTGCGGCCACGTCGGCATTCTCCGTTGGAGGCGCCGCATGATATTAGCAATAAACTAAGCCATTCGGTGAGTGGAACTGCATAGAACCAACATTACACCGCAATCAACAGGAAATAGGTCATTACAATAATGGTTTAATCTCTATTCATTTTGAGGCCGGGGGGGGGGAATCCCCACAGCTGCAGACATAAACGCTGACAGAAGGTTAAACAGACGGTATATAGTCTCCGATAGAAACACTGTTATTATGGGGGATGAAAGATGGTAAATATGAACACGGTACTGTGAAGAAAGTCTGCACTGAAGCACGTATAGGGCAATTTAGGGTCATTTGGGGACGGCTTTATCATACGGAAGGCCATCTGTAATGTAAGCGCGGAATCTATGCTCACGTCGAAGTTGAATGTTGGGTTTTGATATCATGTTCGAATAACCTGCAATCAGTAAATCGTTGTTAGAAGCTGACAGGCTAATTACAGCTTCCCACAAAAAGAATATATCCGGTTCGGTCTCTTGTAAGTCGATTTCAACCTGTGGAACGTTTGAACATAGGCTCATAATGGGGGAAAAGGGGACATGCGAGTAAGGATCCACGTTATAAATTAGGGAATTGGCTTTAAGCTAATCTTACGTTTTGGCACTTTTCATACACCCACGATAAAATCTTTAAAATGTTCAAGTAGTCAGCTTGTTAAATACTGTGATGCAATTAAAAATATATTAAAAATTTATGTTAAAATAAAATTTGCCAAAATATCGAAAGTTTTTAATTTTGTGAAATTAAGACCCCGGGTGTTAAAATGATGAAAACTTTGACCAACATCTGTTTAATTTTGTGCCTTTGTTAGATTAAGATTTTTTTAGATTTTTTAATCATATAGTTTTAAAATGATTAAAAGTGATCCCATTTTTGTGAATCTAAACTGATTCTTTTATGGGATGCAGCTCTTACCTAATAAAACGCTCACATAAAGAAATAAAGCACGTATAGGGCAATTTAGGGTCATTTGGGGACGGCTTTATCATACGGAAGGCCATCTGTAAGCATCAGATACGCAAGTTAGTTAGTTTAGGAAAAAACATAAAGAAATGAATAAACATGAATTTTTTAGAAAAAAACATAAAGAAATAAATAAATATAAATTTTTAAGAAAAAACATAAAGAAATAAATAAACATAAATTTTAAAAAAACATAAAGAAATAAATAAACACGAATCTTTAAGAAAAAAAACATAAAGAAATAAATAAACATAATTTTTTAGGAAAAAACATAAAGAAATAAAGAAATATAAATTTTTAAGAAAAAACATAAAGAAAAAAATAAACATGAAGTTTTAAGAAAAACATAAAGAAATAGATAAACATGAATTTTAAGAAATAAAAAAAGATATAATTAAATATAAATGTTTAAGAAAAAAAATATAAAGAAATAAATAAACATAAATTTTTAGGAAAAAACATAAAGAAATAAATAAACACGAAATTTTAAGAAAAAAGCATAAATAAATAAATATACATTTTTTAAGAAAAAACATAAAGAAATAAAAAAACATAAATTAAAAAAAATATAAAGAAATAAATGAACAGGAATTTTTAGGAAAATCTGCAACCAAGATTTATAGTTATTAGATCGTTATAATCTAAAATAGCGATCAGACGTGGCGTTTTTGTTGGGTCAGATAGAGAAGATGCATTAAATATAAAATAGATTTAAGTTTCATGAAAATACAGCAAAGGTAAAGGAGGCGTCATATTATGAATGATTTAAATCCAGTTATAAATAACTAGAGGGCGCTTTAAAAATAATGCACGCAAAAACCCTAGGGAGCCCTTTCGCCAACAAATTCATCAGGAGTTAATCGTTGGTAAAACACAGAAAAGCAAAAAACGAATTAAATTGCCACAAAATAGCAAATACTCGGGAATATAGGAGTAAAAGAAACAAAAACCCGAATGGAAATTCGTGTATAATGACTAGAGCTGTGACAACAAAATATTCTTTTCATTCTTTTGACTCTCAAGTATATATCCGACACAGTAAGACACAGTCAATCAACCGAGAACCACATCAGTCTATATAAAAATATATAAGATATTAACGGATATATACTCAAGTCAAAACAATGAAAAGAATATGCTGTTGTCAAATATATGCTGTGTAATGTATGCTGTTGCCTAATAATAATAATATATACACAATTATATAAAATGTATGTACAAATAAGATGGAGGGGATAACTATTAAAATATATCTCCGAGCAAGTATATATATATATATATATATATATATATATATATATATATATATATATATATATATATAAACATATATATATATGCATATAAATATAAACATAAATATATATATATAAAAAATATAAATATAAACATATATATATATACCCACTAACCTAGTTCTAAAACAGATCCTTTGTTTGATAAAATGCATGCCCATTGGCTGGTAGGAAGGGGCGCGGTGGATACTAGAAAGCTGATTGGCCGACTAGAAATCCTCAACAGATATAAAAACAAGAAGCAACGACAGAATTCGCGCATAAGCCTGACGAATCCTATAGTTGGATGAAACGCAGAATATTCAGTGTAGCTTAATCGCCATATATATTTTATAAATTACTATATATATATATATATATATATATATATATATATATATATATATATATATATATATATATATATATATATCGCTACACATTCATGGGCATGTTTCGATACTTAGATAAAAGTAGAGTCCGTCATAAACATTTTAAAGAAATATTTTCTTTTGTACAAGCAGAGCGGTCTCTAGTTCCTTGTAACTGGCTCACCAAAACATGCTCATGACTGTGTAGCAATATAAACATGCTCATGACTGTGTAGCAATATAAAAATTTCTATGCAAATCAATAAAATTATTATTATTATTATTATTATTATTATTATTATTATATCTTGCCCTACTTCGGTATTGAGCACTCTTGTATAAACCTTGTTAAAAATTAATTTGTTGCTTCAGCTCTGGAAAATATTAATCTGGAATAATTATATATATAGATAATTATATATATTTATATAATTATATATATACTAGAAAAAGTACCCGTCGTTGACTGGGTTCAAAAATGGACTCTGATTTATGAAAGCATGATAGGTTATGAAAAGGAAGGGTTGTAAAGAGATAGCTTCGAATTTGGGGGTATCAAAACCAAAGCAAAATATGATGAAAGTAAAAATAAAATAGATAAACCCCATAATTTATTATATCGTACCTGTTTACACTGAAACACTTATCACAATATTCTGTGGATCTATATTAAAAAACCTTCTTAAACTTTGTGACATATTTCCATTCTATGGAGGTCAGGCGCGAACGAACACCCAATAATTTTATTATACCATATTTCTTCAAACTGAAACATAATTATCAAAGTATACTTACGCAGATAGATATGAAAAGTCTTTATTAAAGTGTGTGCCTATTTCCATTCTATGGAGGCTAGGCGCGAACGCAGACCCCACAATTTTATTATACCATCCCTATTTAAGTTAAAACATACTTATCAAAGTATTATTATGTACGTCTATATCAAAAACACTTGTAAATGTTGTTTTTTTTTTAATGTTAATTTTTTTTATTTCCATACTTTGTGGACCAGGCGCGTACGCAAACCCCACAATTGTAATGAATTGTCATTATGCCGGATCAAACATACCCATTCCTGTTTCTCGATGCATCTTCTATCATTATATGTGATCAGTTTTCTATAATAGTCAACCATTTAGGAGCCTATTCGTGACCAGACACACACAGAGACGTTCAGATATATATATATATATATATATATATATATATATATATATATATATATATATATATATATATATATATATATATATATATGGTCGCGATGATTACATCCCTTGTTCGAGACAAAGTGGGTCCATTCCACAGTCGGATTTCGCCTTGGTTTGCTTGATCTGTGTTAGTTTATAGACTTTCTTGTGTGAGGTTACTCAGTTAGCAGAGTGTTCGCCTCGCATGCAAGGGGCTCGGGTTTCGAATTCCGAGTTCGGATGTGTCTAATTGATGAGCCCAAATGAGCGCGAAACTCTTGCCTTGGAATTTCGGTTTGTTGGCTATCATAGCGTTTGTGAGCTACGACGTTGTCTGGCTGTGGAAATAAGTATATGTATATACATGTGTGTGTGTGTGTGTGTGTGTGTGTGTGTGTGTGTGTGTGTGTGTGTGTGTGTGTGTGTGTGTGTGTGCAGTTATAGAAGAAGAAGAAGAAGAAGAAGAAGAAGAAGAAGAATGGTTTTTGGGATGGTCGACAAAACATTTTATTCATAGGAAAACCAATCACCTTTAAAATGAAAGACAAAAAAGTTTTTAGTTGGCCTAAAGTCACGTTATAAAACTTTCTTCGGTTGTTCATGCATTTTCCTAAGGCATTAAATCACTTGAGTTTTCGGGAATCTTTTTATAGATATACAATTTCAAGTGGCAAACTTGAGAGCATAAAACGGGCACTTCCTTCACCACTCTGCCCCTTCATGTTTTTAATTCATCTAATTTTAAGAAACATCGGATGGACAATCATTTTTCTTTTTAATTTTAAAGAGAATATTACCCCCTTTGGATATAAATCGATAGAATATAGGCAATATTTTTTAAAACTATGTATATATCAGACAGAATATTTTTTAAATACATGCATACCTCTACACTCATACATACATACATACATACATACATACATACATACATACATACATACATACAAATATACAAAAAATATATATGCACATAGATAATGATTATTTTAACTTCACTGGTTAAAATTAAGTCTTTATTTATTATTTATTCATTTTTTAATTATATATATATATGTACTATTACCCTAATTATACATATATGTGTGTGTGTGTGTGTGTGTGTGTGTGTGTGTGTGTGTGTGTGTGTGTGTGTGTGTGTGTGTGTATTTGATGAGAATAACGGAAATAGTATACCGACAAAATACGGAAATAAAAAAGAACAAACCGAGTTATTTATTTTTAAACTTCTTCTGATGAAATGTCGAAATAAAGACGAAACGTTGATGAACACATACCTTGGTTTGTTTCTTTTTGTTTCTCTCTCTCTCTCTCTCTCTCTCTCTCTATATATATATATATATATATATATATATATATATATACTAGCTGTACCCTGCCACGCGTTGCAGTGGCTCAATTTGGTGTAATGGAAAAATTTAATAAAAAGAGAAAATGCATGTTTCTTATATTAGTACAGCAATCCACTGCAGAAAGTGAAAAAGAAGGCGAAAATTAAAAAAAAAATGTACTCTTGCAGAATTTGATCTGGATCCTCGTGAGTTTCTGTCAATCATTCATGGTTTGGACTTGACCAAAGTGGATGAAGCCGAACGTAGCAAAAATGTTGAAACGCTAAATGTTTTTTTGTTGTTGCATAATCGGTGGGTTTCTGACAGTATTTTGTACAGTTTTTTTAGTTTTAACTCACTTTCTCTAACTTAAAGTAATCAACAGTGTCTACCACCATCTGTAGCTTTCAAATACCCCGATAAACACTGTTTTTCGAGCCGACTAAACGTTACATTAAATGAAAAGGGTTTGTATTACTAAACACAGATACAAAGAAGTTGTCAAAAAATAAATATATAACAAATAAATGTTATCAAAGGCAAGAAAAGTAAATGTTCTACCTAACTGGATAAGATTTTAGTGTTTTTATGTAATGTATAATCGGTTCAAAAACATTCAATGTTTATCGGTATATCTGAAAAATACAAATGGCGGCAGACTGTATCGAACACGTTAAGTTTGGGGAAATTTTGGGAAAATGAGTTTAAATTAAAAAAACTATACAAAATACTGTTAGGAACTCACTCAATATATGTTACCATGACGTAGGCTGGCATATAATCGGTGGTTTTAAACATTTGCTCGATACAGGTGACGACTTTTAAAAGTCCCTTTTAGTGATTACCTTGTTTGAGGATATTTGTACAACTAAACGGCAAATCTGCTCCAAAAAATCCGGTATTATTTTACTTTAAGGCCCGTTTCACGTTCATATATAACGAAATATTTTATTGTAGATTTCGGTGTGCTAAAAACGAATCTGCAAACCGTTTCCGTAGCAAAAAGAAAGTTTTCATGATATACATGAAATTACTTTTTCGAAAAGTGGGTGATCACTTTTCAATGTAAATTTAACTTAGAATGAGCATCCACTTTCTGGCCACCTGAGAGAGGCGCATTTTTCTGTTTCTTGGCTAAAAAGTTTTTGTTTGATTTCTTTTGCATGGTAATGACCCCTGAACTCTAGGACTATTTTCCATTTCATAGCCGTAGCCTTCGTTTACGCTATGCGTGAGCATAAATGAAAACTGTTTAGCCAATAAACATGGGAAAAAATCCCCCCTCTCTCAGGTGGCTAGAAAGTGGGTGCTCATTTTAAGTTAAATTTACATGGAAAGTGATCGCCGCTTTTTCAAAAAAGTAATTTCTTCATATCATAAAAACTATTTTTTTGCGACGGAAATGGTTTGCAGATTCGTTTTTAGCACACCAAAATCTACAAAAAATTTTTTTTGTTATTTACGAACGTGAGACGCACGGCCCTTAATGGAAAATTATATCAAAAATCCGGGGGAAAATAGTTTTCAATAAAAACAGCAAATGAATTCGATAGAAAAAAAAATGGATGCTATTTTTTTTTCTTTTTTCTCTGTGTTTCTTGGCTAAAAAGTTTTATGTTTGATTTCTTTTGCATGGTATTAACCCCTGAACTCTGGGACTATTTTCCATTTCACAGACGTAGCCTTTATTTATGCTATGCGTGAGCATAAACGAAAACTGTTAAATATGCATTCGCGTACCAAACTGCCTTGTCAAAAAACCTTTAAGCCAATAAACACGAAAATAAATGCCCCTTCCTCAGGTGGCCAGAAAGTGGGTGTTCATTTTAAGTTAAATTTACATGGAAAAGTGATCACCCATTTTTCGAAAAAAAATTTCTTCATATCATGAAAACTATTTTGGTACTCTTTGGGCGTTGAGTTCCATGGCGACCCGCAGAATTATGTAATGGTCGTTCCCTTAGTACCCCCCCTAGTCAAGGCTAACGCATGCGCACGTGACATTTTTTATTTATTTACTTACGTGGTGGAGTTTCTATACTGATAGGTTTTTTGAATTTTTTTCACTGGATTATTATTGATTGAACACTAACCAGATTATGAAAAAAAATTGAAAAAAAAAAATCATTTCAACATTTGAAAGGGGTACTCACTTTTTAGTTACCACGTTCTGGTAAATCGGTCACTCATTTGTTTTGTTTTTTTTCTAAATACGGAAATGGTTTTCGACTATGCTGAATACGAAAATCGCATTGAAATTTTGCAGAAATAAGTAGTTATCAAGATATAAAAAGTTGTATTATGCATTGTAATCTTTGGCGGCCATCTTTTTTACGTGCGTGTATTTGTTTATGGCGCGTGTGCACGTAAAAAGATGGCCGCCGAAGAATACAATGCATAATACAACTATTTATTTCCGCAAAATTTCAATGCGATTTGCGTGTTCATCATACTCGCAAACCTATAAATGTCGTCATTGAAAGGAAAATTGTGGAGGTGGACCTAATCTAACAAAATACCAAATTATTAAACATTTCTCTAGCATGTAAGTGAAATTTATAATACTTTAAAAAAGTTTTTTTAAAAAACCAAAAAAACTCACCTTTCATGAAAACAATTTTAAAAAAAACACCCACAAATTGACTTTTAACTGAATAAGTAAAAAAAACAAAATTAAAAAACTCGAAACTTTATTTTCATAAAAACAATAAAAAAGTCATGTTCAATCTATTGTTTTTTCTTTGAGAAACAAATATATTTCTGACTTACAAATGCGGTAGAGGCTCATATTATTTTTACTTTCTATGGTTTTGATATACCGCGTTTTTATTGGTTACAAAATGGGTGACTGATTTATCAGAACGTTGTAACTAAAAAGTGAGCACCACTTTCAAATGTCGAAATAATGATTTCGTTTTAATCTTCTTTTTTTTTTTTTAATAATCTGTTTAATTAGTGTCCAATCAATAATAATCCAGTGAAAAAAAAATTCCAAAAACCTATAAGTATAGAAATTAAGCATGGGAGTGATGGTTGTACAACGTCGCCTTTCGCACTTTTACAAACATTATTTACGTTAACTCTTTTCATAAATAATTTTTTTAAAAAAGTAACTAAACCATTTATTGATAATTTGTCACGTATACAAACATTTATTTATTTACGTAGGCTTAACTCTTTTCATGAATAAGAAAAGTTTTACTCTTTAAGAATAATAAAAGGAAAAAGTTACTGAACATTTATAAAAAAGACTTACTTCTTTTCATGAAGGCCAGAGGAATAGTTGGCCGAAAAGTCGTTAAACAACAACTAATAAAGATGAGAATAATAGTCCGCAATAAATAAAAATGGTGCTAATGCAGAGAGTGATCCGCGCTATTTTTTAAATCATATTTCCACGTTTGATTAAAGTTTTACGATATGCTTTTTTTTATTCAATTGTAATTGACAGAATAGGTACAAAACATCCTCCCCTCCCCATGTTAAGAATGACTTTTTAAATAATAACATTATTTCAGCACGGATCACTCTCTGCATGATTATCATAAAAATTAATACAAATAATACTTATCTCAATAAGTGAAGGGCTAATTTCTACCGGAAATAAAATGACGATAATCTCGCAGTTACAAAAAATATTTTTTATTTAATTTAATATTTTTATAATTCGCAATGTTAAATTATTTTAATGACATGCAAACATTCCTTGACTTTAACAATAGAATTTCTGAAAATTTCAATTAAATTGGTAACGTAGAAATATGGTTTTATTCGCTTTTAACGAACCAAACATTACATTTATATATATATATATATACCATTCAAACACGCTAGGATTTGAATATATGGTTAAGTGTTAGTTTTACTCATTTAGAACTGCTTTAAAGTTTCACCGCTCACTCATTTTGCGACCAAGTTTTAAACAATGACATAGGTCACGTTCTCAGCTATATTTTGACAAAAAAATTTCACTTTTCATTCAGTAAAAGAAAAGTTATTATAAAATTAGTGTGTTCAAAATTCTCAGAATCTGTAAGGAACGGAGGGACGGGTTTTTATTTTGTTTTGTATTTTTTTTAGCTGTTGGCTTCCATAGGAACCAAATCTTTCACGCTACCCCAAGTCGGCTGGGAACGGCAGAGATGATGACATAAAAGGATATTAAAAAATCTATCGCTAATAATTCACCGTTGTCTCGATCTGTCGCTCAGCTTTACTGTCGTTAATAATTCACAGGGAAACAAAGAAAAAATTTTATTGCAACACGTTCAGTTCACAAACATACTTTGGACTTGGGATTTTCTGATCAAACAGTCAGAAGAATTTTACACACTGATATGCAGTTCCATCTATACAAATTAATGATTGCCCAGAAGCAGCACGAGCGCTACTAGGAAGATCGCATGTAAAAATGTGGGAGATATTTCTGCCGTAGACTGTAGTACTTAAAGGATTACTGGTTTTGTTAGGAAATAGGTCGAACATAAGAAAGAAATATGGTAAATTATATTGTAGACACGTTTTACTGGAAGTGAGAGTCAGCTGATCGGATCTGCATGTGAGTCACGTGATCAGGTTAGCTGGAGTCAGTGAGTTTGGATTTGGGCGTAAAGAAGAACAGACGGCTTAACAGGTCGTCCCCTCCCCTTCACTGGGGGGGGGGCGTTGACGAATGTGAAATTAAGACCTGTGCAAGTTAAGACATTCACTTTCCATTCTTCTGCGATCGACATCTGGAAAGTGAATAAAAGCAATATAAAACCAATCATTGTCTTGGAATGAATGAATGTTCGTCCAAAACAGGTTCCCAGTCTCCCCTCCAAGAACAAAACGAATTCCAGGTGGACAAGATCAACGACGCGTGAAGTTAAGGTATGTCCAGAATACATGTACCACACACACACGCACAGACCCACACACAGACCCCCCCACACACACAACTGCATATGAACAATTAGATATGAATATATCACAAATAGACAGCAACATTTAGACTATCACACAATACCCCCCTTTATTAGATACAACAATACAACGCATGAAGTAAGGTATGTCCAAAATATATGTACCACGCACACACACGCACACACACGCACACACACATTAAAATATGCCATAACCACGGTTTCACGAACTGTTCCGATCGTCAGATGGCTTAATGAAGTATTTGGGGAAGAATTTGGGGGGGGGGATTAATTCTATAACAATTTCATATGAGATAAACAACGTTGAATTTGATCCTAAATCCGTGTGTTACGACATCCGACAACAAACGCAAACGTGTATGAAAACCATTGAGCCTTTTACGTTCTTATTTTTAAAACAAAATTTATAGCCCTTGACATGGATAATCCTTGCAAATGAAAATTGTTTCGTCTCTCGCATGTCTCTGAATTGTAGCCATCTTGCCATGTGTTCTCGGAGAAAATTGATGTTTACCACCCGATAGTAGTTTCATGAAATATTTATAAATTTCTTACAAAATAATTAAAATTATGCATAAATACACGCGAACTATTAAAAAAATACACAGTTGAAGCTATTTATAATAATATAATATATAAAAGACTATATGTTTGTCTGTCGGTCTCTTTGTCTGTTTGTGTGCCTCTATATTTTCAAATTCTATCCGCTCCGAAACTAAATATCGCAGAGCGACGCAAATGATAGGATTTTTTACGAGCCGTTCTTTTATGGGTCTTTAGCCGGTTAAAATTGTTAAGGGAGCATAAATGGGTAAAATTTGAAAAAATCGTTTTATATTTTGTACATTCATCTTAGTTCATTTTTCATTTTTAATTTCTTATCACTTTATATGTGTGTCATGTTGGTACAGTGATACGTCATCAGCTTTAAATGTTTCGGTTTCGATTCTAGCTGGTGGCATCTAAATGCATTTTTTTTTTTTTTACTTTTGAAATCACGATTCTATAATAATACATACGACATCTGGACAAATTAAAATATACTATTTAAGCGTATTTTACCGATTCACCCGCTAGTCATATATTATATTTTTTAAATTAAAATTAGAACTAAGTGTACTACATATTTAAAATTTGAAAAAATTAATAATCCAAAATACAGATTTAATTTGTCCTCAAAGTAAGTTAAGAAAATAATTATATCTATTTAAATAACAAATTAGAATATATCTATTTGATTTTATTTAACAGTTTTCAGTTTTCGTAAGTAAAATAAATATTGCCTTTGTTATTTTTAATTTAAGAAAAGTTAAAAGTAGGTGCGTGGAAAATGAATGCCGATGTTCAAAATGTATAAACATTTTGACCCCTCCCTTTACTTAAAAATCCACCAAAAATCAGGAAATTAACTAATTTTAATGTAATTTTCAGTATTTATCAAATAATGATCACTGGATATAATGGATCCATTAGTGGACATGTATTATTTTTTTTTTTAAACAAAAAAATGCCTTTACTAAAGTCATGGTTTTCTGTAGTAAAAATAAAAATGAATGATTTTATTTTTGCTTTTTTATGAAAATAAAGCATCATAAATTATAACAATTAAAATAATTATTTAATTTTTATATGAACATAACGGTGACATGGAGACTTTTGGTACTAAATGGAGGGGTGATGGACTTGGTCATTTCTTTTTTTTTTTGCATGGTGCTGAACTACAATTTTACATATGTTAAGGTCTAAAACTGCACGGTTTGTTCATTTTCACTAGGATTGGACATCCCCTGTGGACTTTGGGGGCTAAATAGGGGGGGGGCAAATGCTGAACTTAGTCATTTTTTATGCCCCGTTCACCGTGTACTTACGGGAACTATACATGCTTCAATTATTTTTTTAGAAAAAATAGCTTTTGTTTTACGAGCGTTGTTTTTTTTTATCTTATAGCATCAAAATAAATTCTTAAAAATATTTATCGGCTTCATTTCAACGTGAAAAGTTTGTCAAAAATGACGTCATGACGAGCGTTAAACTTTGAAACGGTGACATCGTGACAAACAAGCAAACAACAAAAGCAAATCAGCAAACACAGAGTTTTAGTAAAAAAAAGAATAGATATTTAAATTTCTATATAACCATATTATATTTCTCCTTGTCGGTTCGTTCACTTTTTCTCGTAAACTACTGGGTCAATTTTGCTGAAATTTTGTACAGATCCTTGAGGCGCAGAGAACTAAGTATTATGGTACTTACTCGATGCACTGTTAGGGATTAGTTGGGATTAGTATTTAATTTAAAAACACACACACACAAATTTAACCATATTTATCCCTCAATTTGACATAAAGCATTTATTCTAAGTCAACGGGTAGAAACTGTTTTCTGTTTTTAACGGTTAAAAGTCTAGTACAATATAACTTCAAATATATATATATATATATATATATATATATATATATATATATATGTATATATATATATATATATATATATATATATAGTAATTTATAAAATATATATGGCGATTAAGCTACACTGAATATTCTGCGTTTCATCCACTATAGGATTCGTCAGGCTTATGCTTATTATACTTAAGCCTGACGAATCCTATAGTGGATGAAAAGCAGAATATTCAGTGTAGCTTAATCGCCATATATATTTTATAAATTACTAACTAGCTCTACCTACGTATTGAGCACTTTTGAAGTAAATACTTAAAGTTTACGCATAAATCTATACTTTCGTATATTAGGTTTATGTGAGTAAATGAAGTAGTTATATATATATATATATATATATATATGTGTGTGTGCGTGTGTGTGTGTGTGCGTGTGTGTGCGTGTGTGTGTGTGTGTGTGTGTGATGCGAAGCATTAGGCTTCGAAATGCCTGGTATAAAAAGCTTCAATAACTCCTACGCCCTTGAATGTATTCCCTTCTTTGCATTGAGGAATAAAGATATATGCAACTGTATATATGTTTTTATTGGCAATATATTTTCTTATTGTATATATATATATATATATATATATATATATATATATATATATATATATATATATATATACATATATATATAATATTCTGTTTTTAATTTGTAAAAAATGCCATGGATACGTATGAAATGCTTCAGTTTTTGGACTATCTTGTATGAATTGAGCATAAGTTTTGAATGGCATAAGATATTCAAAGAAGAGATAAAGTATGTGAGGGATGGTGAGAAGTGTGGGAGGAGTAAGGATTGGCCAAATAAAGAATTTCATTAATAACGACCGTTGTGTACCTATAGAAACAATAAGTGCACAGTTTTATGCCAGTTTGGGAACGTATACACAATTATTTGCGAGAAACTGCAGATGCAGGAGATTTGCGCGAATGCACCAGTCCTTGTCACAGATTATTTGATCAAGATACATACACAGTGGCGCCAAAAAGAAAGTCCGCACGTGTCATTTTTTTTAACCGCAAATTTAAGCTAAACTGAATGCAACTGTTTAAACAACATGTACCTCATTTGATTCGCCTTTTATTCCTCTGTTCATATTTGACTTGTAATTGAAGTATAGGTTCTTTAAACAGTTAAATTCAATTTAGCTTAAATTTGCGGTTTTTGAAAAAATGATAAGTGCGGACTTTCTTTTTGGGCGGCACCGTATATACCCACAAACAGTTGTCCTGCCGTATCACGTCTCGTCATAGCATGCTTCAAGCTGAGATTCGAAACTCAACAGCTTTTATCACAGAGAGAGAGATGGGGCTGTGACACACACACACACACACACACACACACACACAAAAGACAGAGACAGAGAGACAAAGAGAAAGAAAGAAAGAAAGAAAGACAGAAAGAAAAGAAGAGAAAAGGATGAAGTCATAGATCGATCCATCCGTCCATCCATAGATAGATAGATAGATAGATAGTGACAGATTATTCGAAACATGAGTAAAATAACCAGTTACAGAGAGAAATAAACAATAGACATACACATGCACGTATGTGTCATAAAATAATTTGGTTGAAGATGAATTTGAAGTCACAAAACGTAAAACGGATTCAAAAACTAAGATAATTTTACTTTCGTTTTTCCTCCAGTAGGGCAGGAGGGGGGCTCTTTTTAAAACGCCTTGACACCCGTAGCAATTGGAAAACTCACAAAGGAATTTAAAAAAAAAAAAAAAACAGCAACAAACAAAATATTAAACAAAAAAATAGTTTTTAAATACTAAAAAAAAAAATAGTTTTTGTAAACAACTCTATTTATAAACGTCCACATTTGGAGAGAAACTAATAAAACGGCTTCTATTAAACGCATCAATAGGTAAAAAAGATTTTTGTTTTGTTTTTTTTTCATATCCGATGTTTTTTTAATTTTTTTTAACTTCAAGACGTTTAGCTCATTTAACTTCATTTATTTTCAAAGTTTGATTACGCCTTGATTTTTTTATATGGAGTCATGTGAGAAATGTAATTTTCTTTTTTTTCCTTTTTTTTTTTCTTTATTTTTTGTTTAATTTAATCATTTTATTTTAATCGTAAATAATCAATTTAATTTGTATTATTTGGATTTTCGATGCTTCTATTCAGTCGCAAGAGAAAATGGACATCCAAGGGTAGCTGCGCGTGTAATTGTGAGGCAAGGGTTGCGCAATCTCTAACCACATCTCTCCTGAATCGGTACTGCTTGAATCCAGTGGCAAGGAGAGGTTTAGGACGGCTGGAAACAATGCCGAGATAAGCGGAGAGCACATAAAGCACCTTCTTGTTCACCCATTTAGTACTGACCAGGTTCAACTTTGCTTAACTTCGGTGTGTTAACGTGAATTATACTGTATATGGATTTTCGTACTAATTCACGATGTTTCGATCGATTTAAGGCCCGGCCTTCTTCGGGTATTTCTTTTTCAAAATTGCGATCCTAATAATCGAACTCGGGAATTTATGCTCAATATTAACTTGAACCTTTTATTTAATCCATGGAAGTAGATTGTTCTAATTCCATCAGTTGTTATTTTTATGTTATTAGAATTTATTATCGCCTCTCTTCAGAAGACAGTCACAAATCCTTAACCACCGCCTCTATCTGCTATCCCAATGTGGCCATGTAAAAAGTTACGAATATTCACGTTCCCCCACCTCTAACTGACTTATGGAGAAACTACCTCATTAAAATTTTAAATTCGTATATCACATTGTTAGTAAGAGTGCTATTTTAAAAGTTGACGTTACAAATATTGGAATTGGTTAGTTAAGAAACTATCAGACTAAAAGCATTGAGTGTGCTGTTTCGATTATACGCCCATATTTTTTAAATAAAATTATATGAAATCAAAGAATATATTTCTCTTTTTTAATATAATAAAATGCAAGTGAATAATCTTAGTGTATTTAGTACGTAACGTCTCTGTCTGTCAGTATATATTTTCTCTCTCTCTCTCTCTCTCTCTCTCTCTCTCTCTCTCTATTTATCTCTTTATCTCTTTCTTTATCTCTTACATTACCTAAATCTCTGTGTGTGCGTATATATATATATATATATATATATATATATATATATATATATATATGTTAAATTGTCTGTCTGTGTGTGTACATTTCCCTACCAAACTACTCTGTCAATTTTTAGTCTACAGACTCGTGATTTACCAAAAAGGTTATTGAGATTTGGGAAAATCTTTTTAATCGGTTTTGGGTCTAAATACTTTAAATTTTAGATGTAGGTTACCTGGATATAAATCAAACTTTTTCATATATATATATATATATATATATATATATATATATATATATATATATATATATTTGTTTATTGTTATATAAAACATGCTCACATCCCGCTGCTACAAATAGCCACATGTTTCAATCAAACAACAGATATCATCAGGCAGCGACTTGACTATTCAAAAGTTCAATGAATAATCTTTAATAATGATTATTCATTGAACTTTTGAATAATCAAGTCGCTGCCTGATTATATCTGTTGTTTGATTGAAACAAGTGGCTATTTGTAGCAGCAGGATGTGAGCATGTTTTATATAACAATAAACAAGTATTATCAGCTCCTTTTATTGAGCACTATCTAACAACCTCGTTGAATTCATTAGTCCATTACTTTTGAATATAAAAAACCCCGAGTATATATATATATATATATATATATATATATATATATATATATATATATATATATATATATATATGCACATAAAATTATGAACAGTGCATAGGGCCCGAGCAAAGCCGTGCTGAACTGCTAGTATATATATATATATATATATATATATATATATATATATATATATATATATATATATGAGGTACCTTCAATAAATTTCCATTGTACAGATATTTAAAATTGTCGTAGACTTTTGAAAATTCAGTATGTTATTGCTTTACACTTTATAACTGACCAATTTTTATGATTTCAGCTACATCAGGAATTGGAGTACACCATACTAAAACCTGGTTGTCACAGCTGGTGAATTTCAAAAATGCAATCTAGACGTGAGGACACTTTAGAACAACGATATGGTGGTGACTATGTAGACAAATAAATTCTGGCGCACAAAAGGTCGCCCGTTTTAATAGCACCACTCCTGTCTTTGTAGCTTTTCAACTTTGGTTTAATGAAAAAATAAGATGCATTACTTTTTTGAACGACCCTCGTATTTGAATTTTCAAACTGGGGTTGTTCATAATATGTCTAAAACCCCTTTAAAATATTTTTTTAAAAAAACTGGAATTTGTGGAGTATTCACTAATTGTTTTCTAATTGTTGGTGACTAGCCTGGTAAGTAAAGAAAGGCCGCTCCTTCTCTATTGAGGTCGCCAGATCTCGGATAGCCTTTTACCTTAATAGCTTATTCCCCTCGGACTGCTTTACTTTTGGGATGCCGTCCCTGTTTCCTGTTTTCTTGACTGTACTAATCTGGAGCTGTTAGAAATATCTTCTCCTGCCTTGACAGAGTTCAAAATAGACTTCGTAGCCTAGTAGAGGATGCCCTTTTCTCCTCCTTGCAACCTCTTTCTCACAGAAGAGACATTGCTAGCCTGTCTCTAAGTCATATTTTTTTTATTTTAAAAAAGTTTAAATGTAATGTGAACAGCTCTTAAATTAAATGTAATGTGAACAGCTTTTAAATTTAAAAGTTTAAATGTAATGTGAACAGCTCTCTGCTGTCTCACATTGAACAAGATCCCAAATAGTAGCCCCTCATGATCAAGTAGCAATGTTTTTTGCTTGTTTTTTATATTGAAGTCACCACTTATCAAGGCTCAGTGGCCATTCGAGGATAAGGATCAAAGAGTGTACAGTAGTCGATGAGACAATATGGTAGTAATCGTTAGTAGTGTGAATTTGGTAAATTGGAATACTTAAGGGGAACAGCTCATCAAGAACTTGTTTACGTTGGACTTGAAGACGACCATGTTGTAGTTAGCTGGAAAGCAGGCAAAAGGAAGATAGTTCCACAGGCGTGCAGTTCTAAGAAAGAAGCTTTATTCATGGAATATACGTTTAAGTTTAGGCACAGATAAAGGGCGGGAAATTATTTATAGTGTCTTCAGCTAGACGAGTGTTTCTCGTAAAAGTTTGGCGAGGTGGGGCCATAGATTGGAGCTCAGACGAGCACTTGCCATAAAATAACAATAAAAAATATGAGTTAGAGACAGGCTAGCAATGTCTCTTCTGTGAGAAAGAGGTTGTAAGGAGGAGAAAAGGGCATCCCCTACTAGGCTACGAAGTCTATTTTGAACTCTGTCAAGGCAGGGGAAGATCTTTCTAACAGCTCCTGCCCAAAAGTGGCAACAGTATTCCATCATTGGACGTATTTGGCTCTTATATAGGTAGAGAATTGCATCAGCAGTGAGATATCTACTGGATCAATAGAAGAATCCCACCATTTTCCCAGCAATCTTGGCAACGGACTTGATGTACGTGTTCCATTCAGATAAGGAGTAAAGGTCAAGCCCATGAGCTTGTCAAAACATGGAGCCTCGCCAAGACGAGAGCCATTCAGAGCGTTGATGATGTAAAGATAGAAGTTTGGTTTTAGATGCATTAAAAGTAACCATCCACATCTTTCTCCATTCTACCACGTGCTCAATATCAGAGGAGAGAGGATCAAAGAGAACTTGGAAGGAAAATAGTTGGGCCCAAGATGGACCCCTGAGGGACTCCAGTATTCATACTGTGAGCTTCTGATTTCTGTCTCTCGGCCACTATTCTTATGAACCTATCAGAGAGAAATGGTTTAATGATTGAAAAGACATTTCCATGTGCCTTATTTTATGTGAAAAAAGTGTAAAAATAATAACTATTATCAAATTTCACAAGGTTTTAATTTTTTACTCCATTTGAATAAAACTAAATTAAACCAAATATAGCCGACATTTGAACCCATTACGCATAGAGGTTGTGTTTTAACATTCATAAAGATTGGTGAATTAGTTTAGGAGAGAATCCTGTACAATGAAAGCTATACACTTACTTAACTTTATGTAACTAGATATAAATATATTGGTTCTTCGGCGATTCACAGTTCCCTTTTGTTAGTCGGGAAGCCATATAATGCACTGGTTGAACTCTAGTTTCTTTCATAGGCGCTGCACGCCTCATTGTATATGCCTATATCAGTAGATGGTTAGGTTTTATAAGAGAAACGAAGGAAAGAATAAACGAATCAAAATATAACGGCAATAACATTTTTGCCTTTTCTTCTCTGCGTCTAATCTACAGCCAAAGGAAGCGGGGGGCGTAGATATTCTGTTGATTTTTAATTTTTTGATGTATTTATTAATTTGTGTTTTTTTTTTAATATTTGTTTATATGTCGTTGTCTTTTATTTATTTATTTATTTATTTATTTATTTATCTTATTTTTATTTTATTTTATTTATTTATTTTTTTTTTTTTGGCAAAGTGGCGGACATTTTCGTTAATGACATATTGTCTAAACTTTCTGTCGAAAGATGAAAATGGCGAATGAGAGTTGCCGACGGCCGTTTCCATGACTCGAACTGCGCGCCGGTTTCATCTTACAAATAGATCTTAATCAAGACATTGTGTTCGATTAAATGAACCGATTGATTTGAGCGAATAAACGGAATAAACCAAAATCCTAATACTTTTAGAACTCCGATACCGATCTTACCCGCACGGTTTCTTGTCACCGTGCACCTGTAATATTAACGTGTTTTTGATGGTGAGAGAAAAAGCGAATCGATGCCTCTGTTTAGTCACAATAGACTAAGAATACCCTGTATGTGCAGCTGCGCGTGTAATTGTGAGGTAAGGGTTGCGCAATCCCAACCATACCTCTCCTGAATCGGCACTGCTTGAGGACGACTGGTAACAATGCAGAGATAAACGGAGAGGACACACAGCACCTGGAAGTTCCAAATAGTCACCCATTTAATACTGACCAGGTTCAACGTTGCTTAACTTCTGTGATCCAACGGGAACCGGCGTGGCAACGTGATTATGCCGAATAACGAAGGCGAATAACGTAAATAAATACACAACAAATGAAAAAAAAGTATTAGCAGGAAGCGGATGTGCTAAATATTTAAGTAAGAGAAAGGTCGTTTGTGTTTTATGGGATATCAACCCTTTTCGGGTTATTTAATGGTTGCGACATCGGGACTATCTACCCCAAAATGCAGAAACGCATTAATAGCGCAGAAAGTTGGTATTTCAGACAAATGTTAGGGGTCGTTTGGAAAGATTACACTTCTAACGAGGAAATGTGGACTACATTTGGATGCACTAAAGAATTGCCGATGGAAACTAACCTAGAAAGACAAATAACTTCCTTATGACATATTTACCGTCAAAAAGATATAGAACATTTCGTATTGACTGGTAGAAGGCCAGAATTGAAAAAGCAAGGTTGACCAAGTCACCATCATCCTCAATGCACTCATAAGAGTCTTGGGGGCGCTTTGTAACTCACATCTCTGTCGCCATATTGAAATTGATGAACCCGTCTCCTTACATTGCAGACATCAACTGAACCGATTTCATAAACGTTCACCAAGCGTCGGTGAATGTTGATCGGTTCAATTTTTTATTTTTCCTGCATAGAGGAATTCTATGATGCATCTCTGCTTCTGACGCACGGTCATGACAGGGGTTGCTTTCTTAGAGTCAACATCTGCAACAGAGAGATGAAAATTTCGGGTCATGAATGCATAAGTTCAGTCATCATAACAATGCAATTTGCAATCCCCTCTGATCCAGTTGGGTAACATAAAAAAATAGGAGGCATTACTTTTTGAATGCCCTTCGCATAATCTGTTGCTTACTTCCTTATTAGAAATGTGGTCTGTATGTGATGTGGATCTCATGCCATGACCGTATTGTTGATGTTAACGAGTCTATATGTCATTATTAACTCTTTTAACTAGACTACCGAACGTTTACGAACGGCTACGAACGGTTTAACTGTACCGATAACTACTCAATGTTTTTCTAGGCTACCTTATTTTCTAAAATATCGACTTTGTAAAGAATGTACCTTATAAATAAAAATGTTTTATAATAAAGACCAGTGCGTCTATAATATAAATCTCACCTGTATGTTTATATGTATGTACGTATGTATACCTAAATCCTACAGGGAGACTAGCCGCCCTCCTCACCAAACAAGTCTGGTGGGGGAACCAGTTTAGTCGCCGGTAACCCGACCATGAGGCAGGTAGTACGCATTAAACTGGTCTGCAGTTTAATTTGTTGCTGGCTATCTTGCTCTTGCTTGTTGCTGGATCTCAACATTTTGAACCGAGAGAGAGACTTAGCTGTCGTACAAAGCTAAGACTCTGTAACATCATATTTGTATAGATACTCCCTCAGACATTTGGGCTCATGGATTTTAAATGTCTGAGGGAGTGGCACTCGTCTGATAAGACGTTGCAATCATCATGTATACCTAAAACTTTTGACAAAGACGACGGATTTTCACGAGATTGATATCGTTTTGAAGCTTGACTCTTCGGGCGACAAATACCGAAATATTGGCTAAAAACATCAATTCTCTCATCCTCAAGTGAGCACTTTTTCTACAAGGAGGGGTCGCTTTTTTCGCCGATATTTTCGAAAGTTAGCCCCTCATTTCGATTGACTAGCCTTAATTTTAACATTCGCCTCTTCCGGTTTGGCGATGGACGCAACGGCAAAGACGTCATGTTTTCTTTTTGTTTGTTTTGTTTTTTCACGTTCTTTTTCTCCTTCGCAGTATAGGTTCGAGCCTGCCTGCCTATTACCACTTTTTTTTTTTTTTTTTTTTTTGCTCAACACACACCTCCAAACATCTGGGCAACGCCGGGCAACGAGGCTAGTTTAAGTATAAATACCCATCTCAGTACAGCATTATCACGTCGACACACCGATTTTTATCAGATCACCGAAGTTGAGCAACGCTGAGCCTGGTTATTACTAAAATGGGCAACCAATTTGAGAATTCCAAGCGCTGTGTGTAGGAGGACCTCGATACCTCCCTGCAAGAGTTGCAAAAATCTAACGTGGTCATTTCCCCTAACGGGGATATACATGCGACTGGGGCTGCTTGTGAATTTCATACTCCCATGGAACTTTCTTCTTTGAAGGAAGCCAGTTAAACCCGGAATGGGATTAGTGTCGACCGATACATCTCATTACACAAAAGGTTAGCAAGTAAAAAACTGCCAAATAAAACCATTTCAAGTGTTTAGGGGAATTGAGAAAGCAAATAATAAGTCGGACAACACGCGTTGCAGAAATTAATTTGAAAAGAAATCCTTCACTCTATTCCCATAATATGTTTTATTTCTTTTTTTCCTTTTCCTCTTTCTATATTGACTGATATGTGGTTCGTTTTAAACTTTCAAGCTCGAGACGTTGTCTTCCTGTTCTTATTTCAGTTTTTAGTAGCCATCATTTTACATGAATATAAATATTAGTGCGAACACTGCCGAAGCATAATTTTCTTTCTTCGTCAAACATAAAACATTGTCAGAGTAGCGACAGTTTACTTTGTCTGCCGAAAGATGGCGCTCGCATAGCGTCAGCGATCAGCTGATCTTTGTTTAGAACTTTGAAGGCGGTGTCGTCTGATTTTGTATATGAAATGACCATGAACGTACTTAATCAATTACATACGTAATTATTATATTAACAATGCTATTGTGTATCGATGGTAGGCTTTCAGTGTGTCCGAAAGATGTAAACATGGTTGGCTACATCAGTGTCTAGACAGCATTGTTTATTGGGGGTGTTGCATTGCATCGATTTTTTTTTATTGTATTGAAGTAGTTTCGAAAATATAACTAAGTTTTTTAATGTTCTTTTTTTAATGTAATGCTATTAGATGTTAAAAAGACTTCTTTTTTTTTACTGCTAGATCACTGCTTAACAAGACCCGATGGCTACTTGAAAATAAAGGCTAAATATTTTTTCAGTTGGACGATGATCGTCATCACAAGAGGATTGGAAATAATAGGTGAAATGGACAGAAGATTATTTGAAATGAATTTATTATCGAAGAGGACGGCTGAACAAGTATTTGTTTGCATCAGACTTGAAGAAGACGATGCTGTAATCAATTGGGAGGTAACCGCGGTGTTTTCTCCGACTAATACCCAAATATAAAGTTTCCCATGGGTTCGAATGCCGTATATATTAAGTTTTATGTCTGTAGACCAAAAACTAACAGAGGTGTTTGGTAGGGAAAATTTTTAAAACAAATATATATACATACATAAATATATATAGAAAGAGGTTTGTGTTTACTATAACGTTTTTACGCAAATATTATACAAGTATAAATGATGTAGAATTTCTGCATGAATATAATTACACGTAATAGTTTACTAAGGATGATGATCCCATAAGAAAATCGAAAAAACTAATAGGGAATTAATTAAAATGAATGTTTAAAAGAATATGCAAATTAGCTAGACTTTTTTGCAGATGAATGCAAATCCACGGCCCATATATAACAAAGTTGTATATAAATTTTAAATAAATAGAAAAAAAGGGCTTCTAGTATAAATATAAATAGGCAAAGAAAATTTATAGGAGTACACACACACACACACACACACACACACACACACACATATATATATATATATATATATATATATATATATATATATATATACTAGGTAAGGAAATATCTAAAAATGAAGAGTAACTGAATTTCAACAAAGGTCGTTGATAGTGCTCAATCAAAGAGAGCAAGTAATATTTTTATTGTTATTATTCTTTATGTAAATACAGTCATATATTGCTACGATGTGTAGACCGTTTCTATCATAATAGATCCCATCAGGCAAGAAAAGATTCAAAATTTAAAAATGGTTTAGAACCATTTGAAGTTTTTCAGGAGATACACTTGACCATGACTGGCGTGGAGCTTAAGATCTAAGATCCATAACTTCGCTCCACGCTAGTCTGGGCTAAGTTTATCTCCTCAAAAACTGAAAATAGTCCTGAACTATTTTTACATTTTGAATTTTTTCTTGCCTGATGAGATCTATTATCATCGAAACGGTCTGCACATCACAGAAAGATATGATACATTAAGAATAATATATATGTGTGTGTGTGTGTGTGTTTATATATATAGAGAAATAAAGAAAGATAGATAGATAGATAGATAGAGAGAGAGAGAGAGAGAGAGAGAGAGAGAGAGAGAGAGAGAGAGAGAGAGATCAAATTAAACTATATATTTGCCTTGAACCAGACTTGGGACAAAGTGGAAAGGTTACGACCACTAACAAAAATAGTTCTCGATTGCAGTAAAGTACGTCAACCCTATTGTATTAGATTTATGTGTTCACAAGTGCATATGTTACGTCATCATAAAGGTGCTATTTTGGCTTGATATCTACACAGAAACAATATCTTTATTTTCTTTTGGGGCTACGATCATTCAATTCCTTTGTATTTGCTCCGGCGGTGGGATCATAATCGCGTTGACAGACCGATTGTCATTAGATCAGCGAAACAGCGAAGTTGAGCAACTTTTAACCTGGTCATAGCGTGGGCGGTTATATGTAAATGTATCCAAAATGACGTCACCAGTAAAGAAAACAAAAGACTATAAAAAGAGAAAGAGGACCATCACCACAAGAGAGGCGTGGAGCACGGAACATAATAACGTTCGAGATCACGTGGGTGACATCACGGCCGTAATAATGAGGAAATAAATGTCGTTGTTACAAAGAAAAAACAAGTTGAATTCTATTCTTTTGCTACTTTACGGCTTGGCATACAACGTGTTGGTCCCCGGACAACCTTATATATATATATATATATATATATATATATATATATATATATATATATATATATATATATATAAGAGAAAGAAAATTAAAACTGTAAGCTGAACTTTGCAATCAAAATTTATTTTTCGACTGAATACTCCAAAAAACAAAGTCCTTATCCCGCGGAGTTTCAATGCTATTCTTGCTATTCTTCTCATCAGACGACATAAAGAAATCAGCAAATTATATTTGTAGCAATGCTAGAATTTGCTAGTTTAGGCATTAAGTGAAACCGCAAGTTATTGTAGTAATAAATTGCCAAGAAAAACAAGTTGCAAAATGTTGAATATGTAAAATATAAAAACAAACCGCGCATAATATTTCAGCTTGCATGAAAATTCTCTCAAGGTAATCCTACAGGCGAAAATAATTCATTAGAAAGAATGGGGCCCAAAATTAAGTCCAGTGTAATGATGCATATAGTCTGTTTGGAAAGTTTTCAAAGCAACTTGTGTTATATATATATATATATATATATATATATATATATATATATATATATATATATATATATATATATATATATATATAGTGGATAAATACACGCCAACTAACATAATGATTTTAAAAAAATAAAAAATGAAAATAAATGTTAGCTAACCAGGTTTCGTTCCTCGCTCAACAGCGAGGAAATTCGATTTAAAAAAAAAACAAAAAAATAAAGTCATGAATAAGGTGAGGGAGAAAAAAAACGAAAAAATAAACGGAAGAAAATTACATAGAGACTAAATTAAGTCCTAAAAGATTTTCTTTTTGTTTGCAAAAAGAAGGTATCAAAGACTTAATAAAAATAGTCTCTAGAATTTTTAAATGAAAGGGCAAGTGCGACTTACTCAAGATCGTAAATATGTCAGCACTGAAATTCGTGGCACACGCATGGTTATTTATAAGGTGGTCTCAAATCGCAGAATCATACGTATTATTCAGAACATCCGAGGGTGAAAAAGTTGCATAACGAATCTTTGATGGTACATGTTGTTTCAAACGGAAATCTAATCTTTGCGATGTTCGTCTAACATAGTGCGCACTGCAACTACATTTAAATAAATAAATAATATAATTATTATGGTGGGGGGAAGAACATCTTTGCGAATAGACAGCAACATAAGGCCTAGTTGAAAAAACAACACGTGGATTTGATGCAAAATAACACCGTTGCACAAAGAAAGTTGCTTAGCAAATCGGTCGCTGATGTTACCTAGCCAAGACAGACGTAGGTAAACAGGACATCTATTAACTGTGATTTCTTCAGGCTTATAAAAATTTTAAACTTTCTTATTAATAGTAGTTTCAACAATATCTAAGGGGTAACCATTATTATAAAGGGTCTTAGTAATAAAATTAAGCTCGTCATCCAGATTAACTTTAGAACAAATCATCAAGGCCCTATGTGCTAAAGTCTTAATTAAATTGTATTTTTGGTTTGTAGGGCAAAAACAGTCCCAACACGTATAGAGACCGGTAATGGTTGGTTTACGATAAACCGGTCTCTATACGCGTTGGGACTCTTGAGCGAGGAACGAAACCTGGTTAGCTAACCTTTATTTTCATTTTTTTATTTTTTCTTAATCATTATGTTGATTGGTCTGTATTTAGCCAGTATTACATTCTGTACCCCCTGAAAAAAATTTCATGTATATATATATATATATATATATATATATATATATATATATATATATATATATATATATATATATATATATATATATATATGGGTGGCGTAACTGTAAAATTGAATTCAAACTTCTGCTATTTATGTTTTTGAAGAGACTTGATATCAATAAAGTTCCATTTCTGTCTTGGAGACGATCGTATACATATCTATTGTTAATATTAAGTTATTGGAACAAATATGAATGAATATACGATAATTTTTACCATTTGAAATATATATATATATATATATATATATATATATATATATATATATATATATATATATATATATATATTAAATAAATAAAAATATTATTTGTTTACATCTAAATAAAATATGGGCGATTTTCTAAAAAAAAAAAAAAAAAAAAAAAAAACAGATCTTCGAGGTGAACTGTATTGTCGTTTAAAAAAGCAAAAAAAAAATCTACATAAGTTTATAAGCGATAAAAATTAAACAGTAAATTTAAAAATAAAAATTAAACAGTAAATTTAAAAATAGAAATTAAACATTAAATTATCCGCGTCTTCGTGGCGTAACGGATTCCGCGCTAAACTGTAAATCATATGGTCCGGGTTCTATTCCCAGAAACAGCCATGCTACGCTTAAGAGAGCTAGGTATCTTAAAACGTGTCTGTCCGTAGATTACTTTTTAAAAATAATAAATAAAAATATTATTTGTTCACGCTCAGATAAAATATGGGCTATTTTCTAAGAAAGAAGACCTTCAAGTTGAAAACGCTAGTTTACCATATTATCGTTTAAAAAAAGTCAACAAGAAATATATATATATATATATATATATATATATATATATATATATAAAGAGAGAGAGAGAGAGAGAGAGAGAGAGAGAGCGTATGTGTATTTGCATGCAAAGGCATAAATTAAAAAAAATTTCCTCGAATTGTTGTAAGCTTTAACTATTATCACCTATTATTGATTTCTGATATCAGGGTTGATCTGTTGCCGCCATTGAACTTCGAATGTGTGTGTGTGTGTGTGTGTGTGTGTGTGTGTGTGTGTTATTCTTTTTTTGGTGCTATTGTCTTCATATTTGTGCTGAGTATTGAATCTTTGTTCTTTGGTCTATTTTTATTTATTTATTTTTTTTACGGCGTCAAAGCCAGAATACCAGACAGTCGGAGGTCATCGTAACCTCGACTTAATTTTATAGATCCAGGCAGGAAAATTGTTTTCCATTTATCAATATTACAAATATTCGTAAATATACCGATGAAAACCTTAAACTAGAAAAAAAATTTTTTTTTTTTTAACAGTAGATAGAATGGAAATATCGTTATGACGTCACAAAAGGCGCAAGTCGCCATTTTTCCAAACAGCCGACCATAACGAAATTTAGAAAGAGTCCATAAACGGCGGTAACGTGCTGTCCTACAGCAAACGTAACATCGGTACCGTCGGTTTCAAACTCAGAAATGTATGAGTTTGAAACCGACGGTACCGATGTTGCGTTTCTGAATTTTTTAGATGAGGATTAGTTATTCATATTATTTCAAATATTTGGACAACTGTTCTCATCTTTGGTATCATTTGTAAGCTCCAGTCAAAACGTTGTATAAATGGCACTCAAAATGAGAACAGTTATCCGAAGATTCGAAATAATATGGGTGTCGATGTTGTTCTGATTTTTCGTAATACGCATATAAATAAATAGATTTGTATTGAAGTGTGGTTCCTTAAAAAAAAAAAAAAAAAACGTTGCGAATTTGTATTGTTTAGTTTTTTTTAAATTTTATTTAGAATCCAAACAACAAGGTATGTGTGTTTTTTTTCCTCAAATAAATAAAATATTTATTTTAAGTTTCTGTATTTCTGGTGTAGTCGTCCTAATTATTGGATATTCTCTCTTTTTTTCTTTAATTCCATTTTCACCTCAAATAAGGCACAGTGCCACTTAGATGTAGAGGGCTCCTATCGGGGACAGTAATTACAATTGTAGGGAGTCGAGCAGCAAGATCTCTTTTTACATTACACTTGAACTTCTGCATTTTATTACAGTCGGAAAAACATGAACCAGTGAAGAGTTCCAGAGCGTAGCAGTTCTGAGGAAGAAACTATTAAAATAAAAGGCCTTCTTACATCTATGGGATCTCTATTGTGTAGGAGTAGGACTTGACTGCTTGTTGAGTTTGTCGGGGGTATTTACGTTAAGGGGGCACAAGGGCTTGTAGTTCGTCAGAGCATCCATCATTAGAAAATACTTCTCTTTCATTTGTCGAAAACACGTTCTTCTGTTTCAGTGAAAGTGTCTGACTGGTATTAAATACGCGAGATTACTAGTTCGTTTGTGGGGTTGCTGCGCTGTATAGTCTCTCTTTCGCGACGTTTAAATCCAGAAAATTAAATTGAAACTTCCAGTATCCACAGTATCTACACAATACGATCGAAATGTCTTGGATAATATTAACAGGAGTTAAAACCAGTTCTTTGATTTTATACGAAACTAATTTTTAATTCATTGAATTTGTTTACGATATTTAACTTATTTTGTCTATTATAAATACATGTTGGGTCTTAACCTAATTATTATACTGAATTAATATTTTTATTAGGTAGGTATATTTCTTCTTATAAACAGGCTTCTATTAATTAATGTCATTTAGTTAGAATTAATTAACCATTTATTTTCATGAATGTGAGAGATTTGTTTTTATTTTACGTTACTGCTTGCCTGCCTACTACCACTTTTTTTAGCGCTTGCAATTTTCCTTCTTTTCTTTTCTTTTTTTTTCTTTTTTTTTTTTTTTTTTGCTCAACCAACACCCTTACACAAACCTCCACTTTCTTTTCCGTCTTCACGGGTTCGAGCCTGCCTGCCTACTACAACTTTTTGTTTTTGGTCAACACATACCTCCAAACATCCAGGCAACGCCGGGCACCCAGGCTAGTTTACTATAAATTACTTATATATATATATATATATTAACAGAAAGGATAATATTTGGTTTAAAGAACGAAAATATAAACACAAAAATAATATAAATATTATCTAAATATTTATATAATAATCCAAACCAGATGTAAAAGCTCAATAAATCCAACAAGGAGCTGGACCTTAACATAGCCTTTTTTTCTCCCTTTTTTTCGGTTTCTTGCTTCCTTAATTATCTTAAATCTCTTCAAACTGTTAAATGACCTTTTTTATGCAAATATGATAAACTTCATATTATTTGTTTTTTCTAATGCATTAACCTTCAAAATTGATTGTATATTTTGCAAACCTCTCCCCTCTAATGAGAAGAATTATATTCTTCGAAACTCTATGGAATAAGGTCTTTCTTGTTATATTTGTATTCCTTGTGGAATAATTAGAATTTTTGTATACCTTCCTTATAGGCTTAGATTTTTTTTTTTTTTAAATTTGAATAAATTTTTAATATTAAAATTTTCTGCAGTCCTGTCACGTTCTTTTCCGCCATCTTGAATCCACTTTTGTCTTTTAAAAAAGAGAGGTCCCTTTCTCTCGAAATTAATCAAAGTTCCATACCACCCACGGACTTTACATAGACCGGACATACCAGCAACTTGGTTATAAATAATTATACATTGAGGTGAGGAAAGATAGACGAATAAAGGCTAGACACTCCTCTACTCAAGCATACCCGTCTACATTTGTTTGTTTTTCTTTATTTACTTTCATAATTCCGGTCTTTCTCCGCATTGTCTTTGGCTTTTAAAAAAAATCTATGTATTTCTTTACCAACAATGCTTCAAGCAAACTACTACCTACTCTTATTATATATATATATATATATATATATATATATATATATATATATATATATATATATATATATATACATCTAAATAATCCATACCAATCATGACATTATTATAACTTGGTTATTTATTTAGATCATTCTGTTGTATAGGGGGTACATATTTAAAGATGACGGGAGTTCATATTAGACATGTATAACGGGTATTCATACTGGGGGCACATATATAACGATGGTGATGACAATTCTGCAGGGAAGACATTTATATATATTACAGTTCTTTTAACAAATATTAGAGGAGAAGATTCTTCACTTATGATGGAGGAGGCACATAATACTTGGAAGAGTGGTACAAAGTTCGTTACAAGATGATGATAAAAACACATTTACCTTTTCGGTTGTAAGAAATGACGATACGAGACAACAGTTACAAGCATAGGTGGTTTCTTTATTCTTCAACCAGCCGATTGGTGATGTCAGGAATTCAAGTCTTTTCGACTACATGGTCTACTCTCCTCCCTTCGCTTCTAAGGGGCTCTCCTCTCGGTCTCTCCTGATTCGCTCTCTGACTCTCACTCATCAACTTCTGTCTTTCAACTGACTGACTAAATTCGAAGCCTTGATTCATATATTGAGAAATCTCCTTTGTTTATGACGTCAGAGGTTTGTTTACCAACGTGACTAGTTTCAGGTGCATTTACAAATGTTTGTCCAAACACACTTTTGGCAAACAAAGAATCCTCACTTCTAATTGTTTAATATCCAACCTATTTTTAAGCAATATTTTTTAGCCCCCATTGTCCATTCTTTTAACTGACATATTTAATATCCAGATTTCTAAAAGAATGGACAATCGACTCTTTTTCCGACATAAACAATATTTAGCTATTTAATAGAATTAACAAATGGAATGAAATCCTTAAGGTTCCAATTTCCATTATCTTTAACACTTGCCTACAGGGTTCGATTTCCTAATATCATGTTCACTTATCTAGTCTGTCTTTTTACTTACATGAGAAAGGGACATCCCTTTAATGTAACAATTCTAGCTTAATAATCCCTCCCCATTCATTTTATTTATTTATTTATTATTCTTTCATTAAATATAAGTTTAACATTTATGATATTCAACCTACAATTATCAGGTATAAATATTTCAATTAGAATCTTAATTAGCCTCAAACAAGTATATATTGACTAATATAATTTACTGAACTTAAGTATATCTACTTTCTACGTATATTTTTGCTTCATACACTACTAATTTATTATACATTACTTATTCTAATTTACTAACTAGATATGTACTGTTACAACTAAAAGTTATATAGCCGTCCTGCTATTACTAAATTTGGGTAATTTATTTGTATATGCTCTGTAGTTATATTTGACATGCATTGCGCTTCATAAATAAAAGGATTTCTGTAAATAAAGTGTGAGATATAATTGAAAAATCATAGTTTCCCGTCCCCATCTTAACCACCCCCTATTTTATCCTCTCTATTAATATAGCTCTAGGCAATTACACTTATCGAGTTTATCATATAGCTGCAATACTCCGAGTACAGAACCTTTAAAATATTAATGCATTTAACGGAGGCTTTGCACTTTTAGACTTTGGTCTATTGCTCTCTATAATATATATATATATATATATATATATATATATATATATATATATATATATATATATATATATATACAGAGTGACCCCCCAAAAAAGCTAAATGGAAGCCATCTAGAACATATGCTGTAGAACGGAGAAAAAAGGCCAAAGACCCTTGTGTTTTTATGTGATGTTTTGAATATAATAAACTAGTTATGATCAAAGTTTCATTTCATTCGGACAAAACACTAAGAAACGGGGCCTAATTAGAGTTGGGGCCAATTTTTTTTTTGAGGGGGGGGGGGGTAACCATATATATATATATATATATATATATATATATATATATATATATATATATATATATATATAGTCTTTGAAGTTTTCTAACCTTTATAACTATATAAAAAAAAACGATTTAATTGTGATTTTTATCATTCGTTGGAAAACTATTTAGTCAGTAAGTCATTTAATCACCTACAATCACTGCATCAACTTGCTTCCTCGGATTCGCAATAGTCCTAATGTTAATTTAAGGTATCATCAGTTGTTTACCATGAAACACTGTTTCGGGGATTTACAAACAAAACGCTATATAAAATCATGGCTCTCTGGCAGTGTTGATCAAACACCACCTCCCTTAATCACAATATACATATCACAATATACATATGCGCGTGCGCGTGTGCGCGTATTGTAAAAGGTTGGAATTATCATAAAACCATATTCGAAGTAAAGAGTACATTTAACGATATTGATAATATCCAAATCCTAAGTAAATAATCATCATGAACGAAAAAAAATGACTAGAAAGGGAATCAGATTATTAATGGAGTGATATTGCAAAAGCAACCAACACAAAATCGCGTGGTTATGGCGTCGATTCTCCAAACACCCAACATAAACATAAGTGTTCCATGATGACAAAAGCCAACATGTTTAATACGACACCATCGAAATGAATAATTGTAATGTACTTAAATGGTTCAGTAACTGACATATACCGATTCTCCATTATAAGATGTTAATAAATAACATGGTGTTGTTGCGCATTATTATTAAAGCATTAAGAATAATGGAAGCTAATTATAACAATGCTTACAAGTTCGCCTCAAGGAAATAACGACCTTTTTTTTAACTATAAGTTAACGGGACGACGGAGACAATTGCGTCGACATCCTTGAACAAAACAGCGTCATGTATTCGATTAGATTTAGAGTACACAACTATAAGGAAAACACGTTTTCAATAAACACACACACACACACACACACACACACACACACACACACACACACACACACACACACACACACATATATATATATATATATATATATATATATATATATATATATATATATATATAATAAAAATCTTGATATTGAAAATATTAAAATTTTAAAAATCCTTTATAAGCCAGTAAGGAAGATATGAAGATATACAAAATGTTATATATTGCACAAGGGTACAAATAAAACCTTATTCCATGGAGTTTCGAAGAATACAATTCTTGTTATCAGAGGGAAGAGATTTGCAAACTATACAATAAATTGTGCAGGTTAATTCATCACCGGAAACAAAGAATATGAAATCCATCATATTTGCATTCAAAAGAGTCATTTAACAGTTTTTAGACAGTTTCTGAGGATTCAAAGAGATTGAGAAAGCAAGAAATAGGAAAAAAGGGAAGATGAATGATATAATAAAAATCTAATCGGAAAAACGGTAAAACCCAATGCAGGAAAATGTTCAATCCAATGGTAATCAATAAGAAAACAAATATAAATATAAATGTCCAGGGTAAAATAGGGCTTAAAGAAAAAGCATCCGGTCATGCAGAAGTGAAATTATGCAACTTTCTTTTTTTTAATAACGGATTAAGGAAAAAGGGTGGCCAGTATACATATATATAATAATTTGGTACCTTCGGTTTTACTAAAACAGTTAAATCGATAAAGGTATACTATCATTGCATCAGCTGATGAATCGGTCACGTTTGGTATCTTTAATCCTACAGGTTGAATTTCCATTATGAAAGGTTAGTATATATAAGAGCCAGGTACGTCCAAGGATGGAATACTGTTGTCACATCTGGGCAGAAGCTGCTAGAAAGGACTTGTCGTGCCTTGATAGAATTCAAAATAGACTTCGTAGCCTCATAGCAGATATCCTCTTCTCTTCCCTGCAAACTCTATCTCACAGTAGAGATGTTGCGAGTTTGTCTCTGCTGTATCGTTATTTTCATGGAAAGTGTTCGACTGAGCTTCAGTCTATGGTCCCCCCTCGCCAAACTTTCACAAGAAATACTCGTCTAGCTAAAAACACTATCAATAATTCCCTCCACTCGTTATCTGTGCCTAAACCTAAACGTAGATTCCATGAACAAAATTCTTTCTTAGAACTGCACGCCTGTAGAATTGTCTTCCGTTTTCCTGCTTTCCTGCTGACTACAATATGGTTATCTTCAAGTCTAACGTAAACAAGTTCTTGATGAGCCGTTCCACTTGTTAACAAATTTACTGAATTTCCATTACTAACGATTATTATAGTGTTCAATTTTCTACTGCACACTCTTTAACCCTTCTTCTCCAGTGGTCTCTTGGCCTTGATAAGTGGTGATGCCTATGTAAAAAAAAGGTAAATTATTTCTGTAGTTTGTGCAAAACAAGGTTTTGCAGATTAGTGATTGATACAGATAGAAGTAGAAATACATGAAGGTAGACCTAATGGTAGATTTAATGAATTCGGATATTATTGAACATTGTACTCTAAAGACAATTGTATATATTTATATATATGTATCTCATTTTTCCTGAAAATTAATCAGTAGACGAGAAGAACTGAGTTGTTGTTTTTCATGCATGGAATTGTCTTCCTGGCGGAGAACGAATTGTGAATTTTTCTTTTAGCGTGCGACAGACCATCGAGGCGACGGCATATCAACCCTGAAGCGAGAAGCACCGACGAACACTTGGCTGCGAATTGAAGACTAACCAGCGCGATCAACGGGGATCTGCCGCACGAAGAAATCACATCTAGTCGCTGGTGACCAAGATAGTGACTTGGACGATCAAAGGGTCACACTTTGGTAACCTGCGAATAAAATAGCACATTCTATATAATCAACGTTAATCTATACAAATACATTACTCATTTTTAGTGATGTTATTTTAAATTCAAACACTAACCTAAATCATTTTAGTCGTTATTTTGTACAGCTTAATATTTTTTGTACAGCTTAATATTCTTTTTATTTTTATTCTTTTTCTCAATTCCGTATCTTTTTCTGTGCACGTCGAATTTATAAAGTTCAACTTCTGTTTCTGTTAGCTATACCATGAATATCATTAACCTTATTTAATGCTTACATTAAATAAATTAAATTATTGCGTATTCTAAAATTGTCGAATAATGTTAATATGTACCTACTTTTAAAGCGAGTGTAAAGAAATATAAAAATTTAAAAATTTAAAAAAAAATTTTTGTAGTTCATTCATACTTCCTGTTTTTTTCTCTCCATGTCGAATTTATAAAATTTCAACTTCTGTTTCTTGTAGCAATAGCATAAATAATATTAACCTCATCTAATGTTTTCATTAAATAAATTAAATCATTGCGTATTCTAAAATTGTCGAATAAATGTAAAATGTGATTATAAGCGCAATATAGAAACAATAAAAGAAAACGACGTGACAATGCAGACAATAAAAATATACAGGAATAACAATAAAAATCATCATAGTAAAAACACAACGACAAAAACGTGAATATAAGAAACATCAAAAAAATGTGACAATACAGGCATGACAACAAAAATGGGATAATAATGGAAAAATTACAAACACAACTAAAACGTAACAATAAAAGAACAAGAGAAAGGCAGGAAAATACATGCACACTAGCAAACACGTTGCCATAAAGTAACATAAATAAAACCATAGCAATACAACAAAACATGATCATAAAAGAACAAAAAAAGCGTGGTACCACAATCACAGTAAAAACATGACAAAGTACACACAACAAATGTAACAATTCAGACACAAATAAAACATCACAATACAGACAAAATAAAATAAATATCCAAGTCGGTAATAACAAAAAATATAACAATAAAAGCACAAAAGAACATAGAACAACAACAAAATATGATAGTGCAATTAAAAAAGCAAAAAAAACTTACACTACACACAACAAAAAGCATGAGAATAAAAGCATAACAGGAACCTGAGAATACGAACGCAGCAATCAAAAACACATGCACAACCAACAGCTGTATTATCAATTATCGCAGACCAAGAAGTCTTAATCATAAGGTTATCAAATTTGAAAATATTTTTTCTGCAGATGTTTTGGAAACCGGTCTCATTTTAAAGCAATTATCATTAATCTTTTCTTTTCTAGCACTTCTTTCGAATTTAGACAAGTTTTGTCCGCCCTTTAATAACGAAAGTGTGCACATCCGCCTCCTCTAAACTACATTTATTTCTGAATTTTTACGTGAAAAATATTAAAAGACATAACTAAGAATGACATACACGGCCGTATATATATATATATATATTAAGAGGTATATGTGGTAACAAAATTAGGATAATGAGTGCTCAATACGCTAGTAGTGGCAAATATATTTTTATTATTACAACCTTATGTATATTAACTTAATTCATTACAAATTGTTTCAATCTATTGAAACAATTTGTAATGAATTATTGTAATACACTTGAGGTTGTAATAATAAAACACACACACACACACACATATATGTGTGTGTATATATATATACATATATATATATTTATATATATATATATATATATATATATATATATATATATATATATATATATATATATTGAGTAAAATGATTCATGATTTTGAATTAAAAATCAGTTTCAAAAGGAAAAACAAACAAAATCAATAGTTTGTACGATCGTTTCGGAAACGATGTTTTTATTGAAATAGACAATATATATTGAATAATATTTTTTTTAATAAAGACGGATGTCCCTCATTTTTCTAAATACATACGATCTCTAAACGAAGACAATAACGTACCATATACTGAAACTGTAAATTCGCATGTTTTCTTTGTCTTGATGAAATATTAACCATTATAATGTTCTCTTGTAGTTTTAATTTTGGGGCTGGTCACGTTTTTGTTTTTGTGCTTGTATTGTCACGTATTTGTTGTGTCTTCATGATAATGATGGTGGTGGTGGTGGTGGTGGATTAGCGAGTTGACCTTATACGTTAAACGTCAGAATCGTCTGGTCTAAATTATTTTTCTCTTTGGTCGCAGCTTTTCGTTAACATCAAATCTAAAAGGTTTTTATCCCCGACACCAAGAACAGCAAGGTTAAGCGGTTGCATGCAAAGTTGGAGAAGGTTTGTATAAAGTAACATCGTCGCTCTGACTTCGTTGATTTGGGATTATGTGCCTGAATTATCTTTGTTTGCTACATGCAGAGGAAGAGACGACCAGAGGGCGATGGCTCCTGATTCTGAATTTTTACCAGGGTTCTATTACCCTGATAGCTCTGGAACTACAATGTTGTCACTATCTTTACCACGGCGACAAAGGGTTGGAATTTAGAAAGGAAGTGTGCTGCTATTCTCTCATCATTATTTTAGGGACTTGAGGTTCAAAATAAAACGATATAACGGATCGTAGTTAAAAATATGGAAAAATGTTTTAATTTATTTATTGCGGACTATTATCCTCATCTTTTCTTAGTTGCTGTTTCAGGACGTTTCGGCCAACGATTCCTCCGGCCTTAGTCAGGTGGTAACGCAACGGGATGGAACTCCGAATCTCCTAACTCCATTCCTAGCAATTATTGCCATCCATAGTTGTTGTCGTCTCGCCACGTTTTGGCCAAGTAAGCCACTGGCTAGCTTTGTGTAGGATTGAAACTGCTATCTTAAGACAATTCTCACCTGAAACCGTAGTGATTCAACGACTCTATCCACTGCACCTCGGGCCCCGAAGGGTGATCAAGGTTGGATTTTTTTATCTTATAAACCCATGTTTATTCATTTTATGATCTTTCATAGTCAGTCGTACCGAATGGTGTATATATTAATATATAGAGAAGAAAAAAAAGCCCGATAAGGTCCCATATCCTTATTTTATAATTTTATTATTATTATTATTATTATTATTATTATTATTATTATTATTATATATATATGTGTGTGTGTGTGTGTGTGTGTGTGTGTGTGTGTG
Organism: Euprymna scolopes; assembly: GCF_053919585.1. NCBI lineage: Eukaryota > Metazoa > Mollusca > Cephalopoda > Sepiida > Sepiolidae > Euprymna > Euprymna scolopes. The sequence continues at coordinate 126,059,036 of NC_136488.1, forward strand.
AGTGTGTATATATATATATATATATGTATACATATATATAATTCTTTTAAATTATATATATGTATAATTATATATATATGTATAATTATACATATATATGTATAATTATATATATATATATATATATATATATATATATATATATATATATATATATATATATATATATAATTCTTTTGAATAGTTCAGAACGAAGTTTTAGTGATGGATAATTTTATAATGGCCTTTATTTAATTTAACTTGCATTTATCTAAAACTGTTTCTTGCGTAAATGTAATGGTTTGATTTGATGTGTTTAGGTTAATCAAAGTTCTGTACCAACATCATTTTAATATATATCTTCTTCGTATGAATATACTTCAATCGAATCTATTCAATGCTTTGAAATATGAAAACAAATTAACTTAATTGGACTGATTAAAGATAGTTGGGAAGATACGAAGCCAATTTACTAATAACTTTCCTCGGGTAACCACTTACTTGTAAGTAAATAGGGAAAAACGCGTTGTTGTTTTTTTTTTTGTTTTGTTTTTTGTTTTTTTACAAAGGAGTAACCACTTATGTAAAAAATTAGGCCGCTCGAGGATAAGGGTTAATAAGAATACAGTGGTCAACGGGACAATGTCGTGGTAATTTCTCGTGGATATTTGGTAAATTAAGAACTTGTTTTCGTTGTACTTGAAGACGACCATATTGTAGTCAGCCGGAAAGCAGGCAAATGGAAGAGAGTTCAACAGGTGTGTAGTTCTAATAAACTTTGTTCATCCAGAAGCAATCAGCTTTGATCAATGTTGGGATAGTTGCTAATCAGTCTGGAAAATGGGAAGCTGGTTTCCCCCTCCCCAACATATGTTGGGAAAAAAACAGTCAAACCCAAATTAGGTCAAATAGAAGCAGGAGAGTTCACTTTTATTGCTGCCACCTGTAAATAGTTAAATAAATAAATTCAAACGTGTTCCTTTGTATTTTGCGGTGGCCCAGTGGTTAGCATCACACGTTTTTTTTTTAACACTTTAATTTCCAACTTTGCCTCAAGGGTTCGATCCTCATACTCACCTACCAAAACTAGGCTACGAAGTCTATTTTAAACTCTTTCAAGGCAGGATAAGCTGCTTCCAGCAGCTAATGCCCAGATGTGGCAACAATACTCCATCCTCGGACGTACCTGGCTTTCATATAGGTAGAGAATTGCATCAGCAGTGAGATATCTACTGGATCGATAGAAGGATCCCACCATTTTCTCAGCGACCTTGGCAACAGATTTGATGTACGTGTTCCATTTCAGATCAGGAGTAATGGTCAAGCCCAGGAGTTTGTCAAAGCATGGACCCTCCCCAAGATGAGAGCAATTCATTTCAATTAATGCCAGATAGGAATCAGAACGTTGATGATGCCAAGACAGAAGCTTGGTTGTAGATGCATTAAAAGTGACCAGCCACGTCTTTCTCCATTGTACCACATGCTCAAGATCAGAGGAGAGAGAATCAGAGAGAACCTGGTCGTTTACGGTCGTTGTGTTACTGCCATAGATGTTGATTCTTAACTTTGGTTTTGGTACTTTTATATTCAATTATATTACGACTAATGTTCACGGTTTTGCTTTGGTCGTTTAAACTATTCAACAGAATATATATGGGAGGTTTCTTATTTAGAGGCAGCAAATTTGAAATTAAAATAAATCATAGAAAAATATTTTTATAATAATCATATTCCAAATTATTTTTTAGATTAATATGCGGTTTATTCCAAATATTAATTTTTGGCATTGATAATTAAAATACAATTTTGATCTTATACCACCGGCAACTCGCATGTATATGGCGTAATCAACAAGTCGAATTGTCAACCCTCTACGCATTAAATAAGGCTGTATTTTGGCAATAATGCATCGATTGTAGTTTTCGAATTTCTCTCTCTCTCTCTCTCTCTCTCTCTCTCTCTCTCTTTCTCTCTTTCTCTCTCGATAATATATATATATAAAGATTTTCATGGGTACATAATTTTATAAAACATTTGAATAACACCGAACGTAGTGCCATTATTAATTGTTGAGGGGTTTTATTTTGTCCTATAGTTTAAATATAAATCATCAAAAAGAAAATTTCAGAAAGAAAACTAAAGTATATTTCTCCTAAGCTCTAATGTTATGTTTAAACTATAGAGAAAAAAACTCAACAATTAATAATTCAAAATATAATAATTTCTCCTTACTAACATTTCAGCTATTGCCATTGGCTGTGTACATAACATAATAATCTATTATTTAGGAATTCTGGCAAGAAACGACACGTCATACCTTTACAATATGACCTCTCTTTCTACACGAAAAAATAGTTTTATGAATATTTAACCAAATACAAAATTATTAAACGCTCGTAATTATAAAGTTATGCATTTATACCTTCCATTTACTACCACCTATAAAAAAATCCGTGAAACAAAATATAGGTTAAATTTGTGGCAAATATTTAGACTGTCACCCCCACTACCAAAATGGAGTGTCTATTCCAAAAGCCGTTCTTAACATGGGGATGTTGCCGGCGACTATTCCGCATGCCGTTCTTAACATGCAGAGGTTGGGGATGTCTATTCCGAAAACATTTCTTAACATGAAGACGTTGTGTGTTGGAGAACAACAACAACAACAACAACAACAACAACAACAACAACAACAACAACAACAACAACCGTACTTTAATTTTTCTACAAGAGGAGAGGGGCATGCTTCCAGCGGGCAACGCCGGTTTACGGCTCCTGCTAGTATATATATATATGTATATGTATATATATATATATATATATATATATATATATATATATATATATATATATAATTTACGGATCTCATTGTTATTTTTTTCTAGTTTCGCTTACGATTATACTAAACAAAACCAACAACGGTGCTATTTCTTTTTTTTGGGGGGGGGGTCTTGCTTTGTTTTATAACGGGCCGTTTCCTTCTTCATACGTTTTTCTTTATTTAAATTTTCCCGATACCTATGCACGCATAAACATCACCCATATAGCCCCCCCCCCCAAAAAAAACCCTGAAACATAATATTTTTATTTACAGTTACCATTGTTTACTTTGCGTTTCATGCATTAGCAGCTTAGAATTCAGTTGACAACCCAATATCGTATGCATGTGTTTGATTATAGATAAATAAGTGGCACACTTTCCTTAAAAATGGGTCCTGGATATGACCTTAAACTATATCCAGTGGTGAGGTTCCAGCTTGCGAGCTTTTGGGAGTGTGGAGCTACCCTTTAATTGCCACTGCTCCCAGATACACTCTGACCCGGAGTGGTAGTACCTGTTAGAGTCCCAACTATGGGTTGAATAGAAACCGATTTGAAAACAACAAATATATTCTATTAAAAAGTTTTCTTCAAAATCTTTTAATTCAGCATTAAATAACCTGAAAAGGGTTGATATGCCGTAAAACAACCAGCCAACCAATCCTTTAAAATGACGACTTTTTTCCTTTTGTTGCTTAGTATATGCGCCTCGGGATCCTGATAGCGAGTATCAAGGTTAAATATGTAGCAGGATTGTGTGTCTATTCCAAGAGCCGTTCTTAATATGGGAATGATGCGGGTGACAGAGGAGGTTGGAGCTGTCCGTTCCGAAAGCATTTCTTAACATGAAGAGGTTGAGTTTTTACAAGGGGGAAAACTGTTTGACCAAATTTTTTAAGAAAATCTTTACCTTAGATCCACCTACACATTATATTTAGCGGATACAAATAGTTTTGAACAAAACTAATTATATCCGATCGACACTGCCACCCCAAAATTTCTTTGTTGGTTCATAGTATTTGCGCGTAAGGTTCCTGACAGCGATAATCAAGGTTAAATTTGTGGCAAATATTTAGACTGTCACCCCCACTACCAAAATGGAGTGTCTATTCCAAAAGCCGTTCTAAACATTGGGATGTTGCCGGCGACCATTCCGCATGCCGTTCTTAACATGTGGAGGTTGGGGATGTCTATTCCGAAAACATTTCTTAACATGAGGATGTTGTGTGTTGGGCAACAACAACAACAACAACAACAACAACAACCGTACTTTAATTTTTCTACGAGAGTAGAGGGGCATGCTTCCACCGGGCAACACCGGTTTACGGGTCCTGCTAGTATATATATATATATATATATATACATATATATATATAATATAAAGCTGAATGTGTGTGTGTGTGTGTGTGTGTGTGTGTGTGTGTGTGTGTGTGTGTGTGTGTGTGTGTGTGTGTGTGTGTGTGTGTGGTCACGAATAGGCTCCTATATGGTTGACTATTTTAAAAAAACTGATTACATATAATGATAGAAGATGTATCGAGATACAGGAATGGGTATGTTTGATCTGGCAGAACGGTGGTTCATCTTTTTTTTTTAAAAAAAGGGGGGAAGACGGGTGAAATTATATATATATATATACGTGTGTGTGTGTGTGTGTGTGTGTGAATATTTTTTATATGTCATCTTTTATTAATACCGATCTTTTTATTTATGAGGCTTAATATTATTACAGAGCATATAACGAATAAATATTTGGAATATAGGCTTTTGTCATTTATTTGTTGTATATATATATATATATATATATATATATATATATATATATATATATGTGTGTGTGTGTGTGTGTGTGTGTGTGTGTGTGTGTTTATATGCGTGGCACAGCGGCCACAGAATGAGGGTGCAGAGTTGTATGCTTTGGTTTCGACTCTAACTGACGGCACCAGGAGAAGACTGAGTTTTTTTGTATCCATGGTAAAAAAAAGACGGGGGAAAAATATTTAATGAGAAAACAAAAACGAAAAAAATAGATAATGGAGAAGAGTCGGCCGACCAGGTTTCGCCCTCTCTTTTCAAAGGCCAAATCGAATTTTTTTGTTTTTTTTCTAAGATGTCGGCTAAATGTCCAATTTACATTCGTTTACCTTGTTTAGGGATAGTAAGTGAAAAAATCGTCAAACAGATTAGCTCAGCTGTAGAACACTGCTATTTTGCCTCCAATGTACGTGTGGTGTTTGCGACAAAACCATTATTTCCATCCTCTCGAAAGGATGTTCTGCCCCCCCTCCATCATATGAATAATGTTATTTATGAATTTAAATGTAGTTGCAGTGCCAACTACGTGAGCAGAACAACCCTCAGGTTTAGATGGGCGCGTCCAACAACACGTACCTAGTAAAATCCGAAATGGAATCTACCAACCAACGGACATTTTGAGCAATACTTATGGCTCCGCTACGACGGACCATTTGCTTAAAAACACGCGATGTGTATTGAATTTCAGCAGTGACTCATTTTCTATCCTGAGTCACATTCACTCGTTATTTCATTTGAAGGTCTTGGAGACTATTCACGTCCGGTTAAGGAGACCTTCTCTCTGTAAGCAGAGGGATTATCTTTTAGGTTTGGAGGTGATTTGTCTCTAAGGCGTTTTCTCCCCATATCATAACGATAGATTTATTTTAGTCGTTCTTCTCATTTTTTTTAAATTTCTTATTTTAGTCGCTCCCCACTTTTAAATTCGTTTCCCTATAGTAATAAAAGAAAAACTCGATTTGACCTTTGAAAAGAAAGTGCGAAACCTGGTCGGCCGACTCTTCCTCATTATCTATTTTTTCTTTTTTTTTTTTTTCCTCTCTCTCTCATTAAATATTTTCTCTCTGTCCTTTTTTTACCATGGATACAAAACAACTCAGTCTTTCCGTTTATATATATATATATATATATATATATATATATATATATATATATATATTAGTTTTGATCTCAGTACTATATATTAGGCTCAATATAATAATCAATAAATCAATAGAGAATTGTCTCTATAATAATAAATACTTAATCTGCATGAAGTAAAACATCATATTCAAGCGTATCTTATATATATATATATATATATATATATATATATATATATATATATATATATATATATATATAGTAATTGTCTGTATTTTTTAGATGAGGTGTTTTCATTGATTGAGATTGTCGGACTGACTTCCTCATCTTGGTTGTTATTGTCACAACGTTTCGGCCGTTTTGCCCTCCGGTCTTTGTCAGGTGTTTTGTATCGAACTGGGGAACCGTTTGTTAGGAGTCTCGAACCCAACCCTTTATTATTATTACGGGGGTACCGTGTTCGGACTCCAGCTAGGCTGTGGGACATAGTTGCTGATTCTCTGTTTTGAATGTTACTTTTTCACTGCCTTCGTTCAGGATTGAACTCATCACCTTTGGGTAACTGTAAACTTTGATACAACGTCTAGAAAGGTTTAAAAGGGTGAAACATGCCGCCCACTTAAAGTAAGGGTTGAAGAACACCGAAAAGCGGTAACTAAAGGGGAGACGGAAAAATCGGGTATAGCCAACCATGTCTGGATGGAGAGGGGGGACCATCGCCCCCTATGGGATGAAGTAAAAATAATAAACAGAGACCCACTGGAAAGTGAGAAAACTTAAAGAAACAGCTCACATGCTCGGACATAAGAACCTACTGAGCAAACCAAGCATAGAGCTGAATGCAATTTGGACACCTCTGATAGAGAGAGAAAACCTTGAATAACAACATAGGTTTAACATTAACAAAAACAAACTAAGAATTGTATTAGTGACATATGGCCGAGTGGTCCTAGACGTTGTACCAAAGTTTACAGTTACCCAAAGGTGCTGAGTTCAATCCTGAACAAAGGCAGTGAAAAAGTAACATTCAAAACAGAGAATCAGCAACTATGTCTCAAAGCCTAGCTGGAGTCCGATCACGGTACCCCCGTAATAATAATAAAGGGTTGGGTTCGAGACTCCCAGTTCGATACAAAACACCTGACGAAGGGCAAAACGGCCGAAACGTTGTGACAATAACAACCAAGATGAGGAAGTCAGTCCGACAATCTCAATCAATATATATATATATATATATATATATATATATATATCCTACAGTGATGATTGCGTAACACGAGAAGATAAAGTAATAAATAATATTTATAAGTCCTACCCAACTAAGATTTAGCTTCTTTAGGAGTTTTATAAGCTGTCAAACTTCGTGTAATGCAATATTCTGGCGTCTGTCCGGCATTAAAGAACAAGGCCATCCATCTTTGTCTTTTCGCTTTGCTTCTTGTCATTGAACACTATTAGACTAGCTTCCTATGTCAGTCCACTGCTTCAACATTATATAAAACTATTTCCTCCCTGTGGATGGTAGCAGACTCGAAAGTAACTTTGTGGCTGAGTTCGAATCTGTCGACCGGCAGAAATTCTCATTACACACACACACACACACACACACACACACGTGTGTGCGCATTCAATTGTTCATATGTTTGGTAGGCGAAATTTTGAAAATGATTATTATTTAGAATAGGGATTTACAACTGTTTATGTTTTTAAGTTTTACGCATGCGTGAAATTGAATTTAATCCCAGCACAATGGTGCTGTGCGTTTTTGTCTGTGGGAAGCTTTAGTCGTTAGTTTTTTTAGTCGGTGGAATTGTCCTACTATAGAGACAATCATCTATGCGGGATTCATAAAACTAGAACGACCGCCCTACATCGGCATTAAAGGACAAGGCCATCCATCTTTGTCTTTTCGCCGATGTGCACTATATATATATATATATATATATATATATATATATATATATATATATAGAGAGAGAGAGAGAGAGAGAGAGAGAGAGAGAGAGAGAGAGAGAAAGAGAGAGGAGTTATGAAAAAGTTTAAGAACTAAAACGATTCAATAGTTTTCTCGATTGAGATTAAATCGCACATTTTTTTCAGAAATATAGATACTACTAGCAGGACGTCCGGCATTGCCCGGTCGTTAAATACGCTTAAATATGATATTTAATTCATGCAGGTTTCGCATTTATTATTATACAGCAAATTATCCATTGATTATTATATTGTACCCAATGTATATAGTAATAATTTTAAAAGTGAAAAGAAATTGACTTCGGTGCCATCAGCTGGAATCGAACCCAAAACATTCAGCACCAAGGCTTAGTCGTTATTCAGCGCTTCAGCCTTCGTCGTTACTAACTAGAATGTGTTCTCGACGTCCAAATACCACTATATATTAAGTTTCAAGTCTATTGACTAAATATTTAGAGAGAAGTTTTGTAGAGATGTTTCGCACACAGAGACAAGATGACTTTTATATATACATATGTGTGTAGGGAGTGTTTTTGTGTGGAGGATGGATATATATATATATATATATATATATATATATATATATATATATATATGTATATATATATATAGCAACATGTTCCAGTGCTAGAACTTTTTTATCCTAACTCCTACGCAATCACGCACAATGTAGGAACTATGTATAAAAAGAATTAAACATAATACTTATATCAAACCAATCATCTAACATGAAATCATAAAAAAATCATTTAAGACATTTTCGACATTCGTCTGTCATTTACGGCATTTACGAACCTCTATCATTCGTCTGTCATTTACGGCATTTACGATGTGCTGTCATTTACGAAATTTACGATATTCGTCTATCGCTTACGACATTTACGATGCCTTATCATTTACGACATACACCTATCATTTTAGACAAGTATGATACTCTGCTCATTTATAACATATACGGCATACATCTATCATTTACGGCATTTACGATGTTTTGTCATTTATCGTCTTTCATATAGATCAGTGGTTTTCAACCTTTTTACTCATGGACCCCTTTTCCCTTCTTTTTATCTTGGTGGACCCCTTCATAACTATTGGTCATAAGACAATCTTCATATTTACACGCATATAAATTTTGAGGTTTTAATAATCAAAGAAATATTATATAATTAAGCTTTATTTTTGAATGAAAACTAATTTAATGCAAATAAAGTATTCTACAACAACTATAATAATTATGATAATAAGTTTTGTTATGTTTTGCCTGTGGACCCCCAGAAATATTCCATGGACCCCTAGGGTCCATGTGGACCCCGGTTGAGAACCTCTGATTTAGATCTTATATCAGTTACATTTATGATCCTATATACGACATAATCACACCGGTTCCCATCAGATCACCGAAGTTTAGCAACGATGAGCTTGACTAATACCAGATTTGGTGACCATTTGGGAATACTAGGCGCTGTATAGCGTGGCGGGATAGTACTGCTGTCAAAGGAAAATTTAGGCACCTCTTCCCTCCCCTAGTGTGGGAGACGCCTGAGCAAGGTCGATAATCTACTACAGCCCCCGCCCTATCAGAGTAACGTTAAGTCATGGAAATAAGATGACTGATGTAATATGGAATAATTAAGAATAATTCTATTAATAGTTTCATGTCTCGATGTGCTGAGCAGAAGATTTCTCTGGGTACAATGATCAGGACAATAGCCCAGTATGAGAACTGCTCGAACAGAAAGAAACTGCAACCACTGTCTGTACAAATGCAAAGAAAGCTGTGGCAATACATCAAGAATATTGTCGAGAAATAGGATTCTGAATGATGAGCAACAATGAATTCATGGATGCCTCGAGGGAGAGGGATAGATGGCGAGTCATAGCCGTCAATGCTTGAACCAGGCATGACACCATTTAAATGAATGGTCTTATACCATTTACGACATTTACGACATTTTGTCATTTGCTACATTCATCTTTCATTTATGATCCTATAAATGTTTACGGCATTTACGATCTTCTGTCATTTACGACATTTACGACATTCATCTATCATTTATCACATTTATAGTCTTTTGCCATTTACGACATTTATGTATAATTGATCACATTTAGCATCTTTCATTTATGACATTAACGATTCTCTGCCATTGACTGCATTTGCGGTCCTTTATCATTTACGACATTTACGACCTTCTATTATGTACGGCATTTACGATACTCTTACATTTACGACATTCATCTATTATTTACGACTTTTATGATCCTATATCATTTACGACATTTACGATACTCTGTTATTTACATGTCTTAATGTACGCATGTACTCAGTTGTGCGTTGGTTTTATTTTTTTATTACTTTCTTATGATTATCAAGAACTTTTGGGCCTATGTGGTTTTCTCAAGTGGGTGAATTTTGAAGATGGCGCCGCTTTGTAATCGCGCTGTCGCTTGTGGCGTGCACTTCGCGAAGTATTTCTTGGATAGTTTACAAACAATTTCTTGAGTGTAATCTGGCAGAACATCGTTGTGTTGGGTGTTAAATTGTATTTCTTTCTTTTTTTTTTTTTTTGCATTGTGTTACAATATTATGCAACTGTAAACTTTTCGGAATGGTAAAACAAAATATTCTTACGAAGTAAATTCTTTATTTCCCTTCTAATTATTATTATTATTATTATTATTATTATTATTATTATTATTATTATTATTATTATTGGCTCACCTGGAGCTTTCACACAAGTCAACAAACGATCGGTTTGGAGACCTGTGGTGTTCTCTGGAAGCTGAGTGACAACAAGTCTCCCCAGACGTCCAGCTCTCTCCACCTCCTTCGACAGCATTTGAAAATAAATCTGCGTCATCGCAACAGCCTCATACCATCGATTTCTCGCTGGTATTATTATTATTATTATTATTATTATTATTATTATTATTATTATTATTATTATTATTATTATTATTATTATTGGGTCACAAGAAGCTTTCACAAAGGTCATCAAAGATCTCTCCTTGAAAACATCCTGTGGTGTTCCCTGGAAGCTGAGTAACAACAAGTCTCCCTATTATTATTATTATTATTATTGTTATTATTATTATTATTATTATTATTATTATTATTATTATTATTATTTGTCTCATTAATCTGATTAAGCCATTTATGGTGGCTTTTCGTTATGGTCTCAAGTGTTCCAATTACGATAGGAAGCACCTTGATTTCTTTACATTTCCATAGTCTTATTCCAATTTTAGATGTTGGTATTTATATTTTCGCTTTTTTTCTCTTGCAGTCTGGTATCAAAATGGTAGGGTATGCCAATAATTGAGCAAGTTCTGTATTTTATTTTTGTGTAGTAAATTATATCAGGTTTGTAATGTTCAAGAGTCTTATCAGTTTGTATGCGCATGTCCCAAAGAAGTTTGACACTGTCGTTTTCCTGTACCATTTCTGGTTTATGCTCATGCCACTTTTCATTGTGATCTAATTCATAACGTCCAGCAAGTTCTGGGAACATCAACCTGAAAGAACAGGAAATTACATATATACCATACATTACGACCATGTAATCTCTACAGCCACCTACCTTTAAAATGCTGCTGTCAAACCTGACATAGTTATATGGAATAAGTCAGAGAGAGTGGCAACCTTGGTTGAAGTGAGAGTCCTTAATGATGGAGGTCTGACCAGAGCTGAAAGAGAGAAACAGACCAAATATCAAGGTCTCATGTATGGTATGAAAAGAAACTGGAATCTTAGAGAGATATCAATC
>NC_136488.1:126077973-126147973 GCF_053919585.1 Euprymna scolopes
TGAGTAGCCTTAATTTAAACCTACGTCACTCCCGGTTAAGCGATGGGCGCAACAGCAAAAACGTCATGGTACGGGTTCGAGCGTACCTGCCTACAACCATTTTTTTTTTATTTGCTGAATACACACCTCCAAACACCTGGGCAACACCGGGCACCCAGGCTTGTATATAATATAAATTTGACCTGTCTGTTTAAATGTATGTATGTATGTATGTATGCCTAAAACTTTCGACGGCTTTTCACGATATCGGTATCGTTTTAGAACACGACCCTTCGGATGACAAATATCGAAAAATTGGCTAAAACATTAATTTTTTCATCCTCAACCGGGCATTATTCTACTGGGGGTGGTCGCTTTTTTCGCTGATATTTTCGAAAGTCATGCCCTCTTTTCGATTGATTAACCTTAATTTAAACCTCATCAAAACGACGTCACTTTTTTTATTATTCACGTTCTTTTTCTCCTTTGCGATACAAGTTCGAGCCTGCCTACTCCCGCTTTTTTTTTTTTTTTTTTTTTGCTCGACACACACCTCCAAACGCCCAGATTAGTGTTATTATAACAGATAATTCTATTTTTATATCGGCTTTTATTTACTTCTAGGCGTTGCGGCCCCATTAGTGCATACATACACCTTATCCAAAAAGAAACGTGCCAGCGAGTTTCCCTCCACATTGATCTCATTGCGAAATTAAATGCCACAAAAAGTGCATTTCGATTTATTCGTAAACAAATCAGGAATTTTTTTTATTAATTTGTAAATTTAAAACAAATCACCCAAATGCACACACACACACACACACACACACACACATACACACACACACACACACTGCGAGCAAACAAATTAGTGAGTAACTCCCAAACAAAATAACTTTTTACGAATATGTTATATTGTGGATAAAGGCTTAGTATTGCGATTAAAAATACTCTTTCCGATATTTCTAGTCAGTTAATTTCTGAGGATTGTGATTCATTGTTTCATTTTTTTTCCGGGCAATGTCGAAACACGAACCCCGCTAGTAATGATATTTTTTTTTTTAAATACAACTTTAGTATTCTTAAAGTGTATTAGTGTCGATGTTTCTGGAGAAACTACAGTATTACAGGTCATTAGAGTCTTCCATAACTAACACAAAAAATAATATCTGATTTTCGTTGTAGGGATTAAATGTCATTGATCATATTTTATGATGCTTTTATGAGTTTTCTTTTTTTTTTCCTGTGTTTTTCTTTTCTTATTTGTTTATTGTAAAACTTAATTATTTTGCAAAAAGATTCAACCGGAAACAGGAATAATAATACACCGAATACCCTGTCCCTGAGGATTGTTTTATCAATTTTATACTATGTTTCCGACAAGGAAACTTATTTTTTAACAAGAAGGATGGCGATCGTTATTATTTGAAGATGAGTTAAAAGGTTAATAGCATGTGTCAAAGGCGAAAGGGCGTTTAGTATACGGACAAATAAGAAAATCAAGAAGCAAAGAATAACGATTTATAAAAAATAAAATAGCGGAAGAAAGAAAGAAATAAAAATATGCAATAATGCAAAAACAAAATGGCGGAAGAAATAAATAAATAAAAACAAAATGCACGAAGAAAAAAGGAATGAAGTAAAAATGTACCAATATACAGAAATAAAATGTGAGAAAGAAGAAAAATGTAAAAAGTAATTAGAGCAGGCAACTAATTAAAAATAAATTGGGAGAACGAACGATGTAAAGTATAACAGTTTACTAAATAAAATGAATGATAGTAAAACGAAAGAGCGAAAGAGAGAAAAGAATACCAAGCTGCAAAAACAAAATGGCTAAAGAAAGAATAAATATCAATGTACAAAAACAAAATGGCTGAAGAAAGAAAAATAAGAGAAAGAAAGCAAATATACCAATGTACAAAACAAAATGAATGACGAAAAAAATGAAAGAAAGACGAAAATAAAAAATGTACCAATGTACAAAAACAAAATGTGGGAAGGAAGAAACAAAGATGTAAAAACATAAGAGTGAACAAAGACAAAATGGCAGAATAGACAGGGAAAGAAAGAAAGAATACCAATGTACAGAAAATGGCAGAAGAAAAAAAACTGATTAGAGAGGGACAGAAAGAAAGAATACCAAGGTATACAAATAAAATCACTGTAGAAAGAAAGAAAGAAAGAAAGAAAGAAAGAACGAAAAATAAAGCAAGAGAAAATATCAATTTACAAAAACAAAATGACGAAACAAGAAAGAAAGGAAAAAAAGATAAAATAACCGTTATACAAAAATAAAATGGTAAAAAATAAAAGAATGAAGAAACATCAATTTACAAAATCCAAATGGACAGAAAGAAAGGAAAAAGTAAAAAATACCAATAAACAAAAAAAATGTAGCGAGAAAATAAATCGAAGGAAAATAAGATAAATATAAAAAATACCAATACAAAAAATGAAAATAAAGAATTACCAACTTACAAAAGAAAATGGCAAACAACTACAAAGAAAGAAACAGACAAACGAAAAAAGAAGAAAAATATGTTAAGAGAAAAAAGTAGAATTGTTCTATGACTGAAACAATCAATTACGATCGAAAGAAAGAATATAGCGATAAAATGAATGCAGTATGTAGAGAAACTAAGAAAGAGAAATAACGAAAAAAGAAGGCGAAAATTGCGAAAGACACAAAGAATGAATGAAAGAAAGAAAGAAAGAAAGAACGCAAGAAAGAAAGATAAAAAAAGGTGAAGTTCAGGAAGGAAGTAAGGAAAGAAAGGAAGAAATTAAGAATAACGATATATAAAAAAATAGCAAAAAAAAATAAATTTAATTATCGACATTTTCTTCTAATACACCGGTTGTTGATCAGATTTCTGATGCTTTCATTGACATTCAATGATGCAATCTCTATACCAATATTGCACATACCATGAATACTGATTGGCCTGTTGAAATGATTGCATGCGGGTTATTGTTAACTGGTTTGAATATTGCATACATATTGGAGGTAATAATATGTACAGGGTAGAACGATGAAATTGTCTTCCTAAAGAAAACAATTAGAGCAGGCAATTAATCGATTCGATTGAAAAAAAAATTTGGTGATTTCACCGATTTTTGATGAGAATAAAACATGAGAATGTGAAACATTCGTTGATCATCATTCAATCCCGGACAACGTCGGGTCGCCCTGCTAGTTTAAACACAGGGTGACCAAAAAAAAAAAACAGGCCCCAACTATAATTAGGCCCCGTTTCTTAGTGTTTTGTCCGAATGAAATGAAACTTTGGTCATAACTTGTTTATTATATTCAAAACATCACATCAAAACACAAGGGTTTTTGGCCTTTTTTTCTCCGTTCTACAGTATATGTTCTAGATGACCTCCATTTAGCTTTTGTTTTTTTTGGGGGGGGGGGTAACCCTGTATAATTTACAGAAAATAGCTTCTACAAAATTTTCATTACGAGATTACAAACATATTCAATTTTGTTCTCTCTGATATACAAATTCCATTATCATGGATTCATCGATGTTTTAAGCATTCAGTTATACGTCATGCCAAGTGACATTCATCCGAAACGGGTTGAACCGGCTTCCTCCAAAGGGGGAAGTTTCATGGGAATATCAAGTTAACAAGCGATCCCCAGTTGCATGTATACACCAGTCAGGTTAGGTGACGACGTTATGGTTTTTGCAAATCTTGCATGGGGTGTCGACGTCCTCCTATATACAGCGCATGGTAATTCCAAATGATCACTCATCTAGTACTGACCATATTCAACGTTGCTCATCTTCGAAGATCTAATGAGAACCGGTGTGCCAGCGTGATTATGTCATGTATATATTAGGGAGGAGGGGGACACTTATGCTATAATGCATCATGGTAGCTGCGTGGGTTAATATCAATTGATATCAATTGATGGGATTGATGGTATATATATATATATATATATATATATATATATATATATATATATATATATATATATATATATATATTTTTTTTTTTTTTTTTTTTTTTTTTTTGAAAATAATAAGCGGAAGTTTCTCAAGAGCTCTTTCGGCTATCATCTAATCAGGAGAAAATCGATAGCGTACAAAATAATATTATGTCGAAAATAAAGAGTTCTAATAGGGAACTTATTGAATGTGCCAAAAGTACGGGGACACTAAAATAAATTTATTAACGTTAAAAACGATTAAAATATTGGCACAACGAGGGGAAAGAAAAAAAAAACGGGAGAAAAGAGTCAAAGTTCCCCAAAGAGAAACAATGCGTTGGATGTTTCCTCTCTCTCTCTCTCTCTCTCTCTCTCTATATATATATATATATATATATATATATATATATATATATATATATATATATATATATATATATATATATATATATTCTCTCTTGAAGGAAATCATCTTTCCCACACTTCCATGGCTGATACTACCACACACTGTCTTCAGCAATGAAAATGGTTGAGGTACCATGAACGGAACAATTATCTTAAAATGTTTTTCGCTTCATTTACTTCAGTCGAATTTCTCAGAAACCAAGGGGTTCCTTCCTGGATCTAATACATACATATTTGAATATTTTATTGAAGTTCTTTTTTTTTTACCTCTCAAGCGTGTGGTTAGTAAAGAAGCTAATAACTAGGGCTATGACAACAGCATCTTCTTTTCGTTGTGTTGCTTCTCGAATATATATCCGACACAGTTAGACACAATTACTCAACCGAGAACCACGTCACTCTACATAAAAACATAAGATATCAATGGGTATATACCTGAGAATCAAAATAAGGAAAAAAATATGCTGTTGTCATAGCCCTATTAATAACATTACTTCCCCCTCTCTCTCTCTCTCTCTCTCTCTCTCTTTCTCTCTCTCTCGCTCTCTCTCTCGCTCTCTCTCTCTCTCTCTCGCTCTCTCTCTCGCTCTCTCTCTCTCTCTCTCTGGCCATTTAACAGTATTATAGTATTTTTCTTGATCTATTGGACTTACTGGATTCCCGAATACAAATTAATCTAGTCTGGTGGAGTATCCAGCTTTTGTGCTGTTACTTGAGATAACATCACTTGGAAAAGGGGCATCATTCCCCAATAAAAGCCAGTGTTAGGTTGAATCTTATTTGTGATGCGAATACCATTGTTTTTTTTTATATTTAAGCAGGTTTTATTTTCAAGGAAAGTGTTCTCATGCTGAATTCCAAACAAGAATTCATCTGGTCTGGTAAAGTATCACGTTTGGGTGCTGTTACTTAAGACCGTATTACTTGGAAAAGGTGCACCATTCCTCGTAAAAGCCAATATGAATTAGTCATTCGAGGGGTCTTATTTTGAACAGCGAATGCTATTAGACAAGGTTTACTTGTAAGGAGAAGCATCCTAATGCCAGATGTGGGTCTAGTAGACATACAAATTATCTCCGCTCTTTAGCGGTGTGAATCGCCTAGTTATGGGTCGTGTCTAGTGCGGCTCGCTTCACGAAAAAGGTTGCTGATGCAGACATTAAAAACCAAGGCTACATGACCTCGATAAATGTTGCAGGCACATAGATTATTTGTACGACGGGAATTTCACATTCGTAATGGGAACGAGATGAGCATGTTTTTTTTCTGTTATTTGATATACTTTATCTCTCTCTCTCTCTCTCTCTCTCTCTCTCTCTCTCTCTCTCTCTCTCTCTCTCTCTCTCTCGTAATGTTCGAGTAATTATGTACTTATGACGTCCAAGCGAAACGAGGTCAAACGTGTGACCCGTGGAGGGTTTCGGGATCTTTGTTATGTCTTTTGGGATTCTTTTCGACACACATCTCTGAGTCGACAAATGTAAATGTGTTTTCCTTACACTGACAGATTTTAAGAAGATATTTATTTTATACCAGCAGTTTAGCCCTACTTTGCTCGGGCCCTATGTACTGTTAAAAACTTTATGTGCATATATATATATATATATATATATATATATATATATATATATATATATATATATATTAAAAAGTTTGTCTCATATCCAGATAACCTACATCTAAAATTTTAAGTGTTTAGATCCAAAATTGGCGGAGGAGTTTGGTAGAGTCTATAACGGTCAACTCTTTCAACTTTGACTTCTTGGCAGCCAAATTTTCGCCCAAAAACTGATTAAAAAGCTTGCCGCATGTCTGAATACCCTTTATGTAAAATTTCAAATGGTTAGACCCAAAATTGGCTGAATAGTTTGCTAGACACCACAAAGATCAAATCTTTTGAACTTAATTTTACGGCCAAAAACAAAAAAAATTACGGCAAAAAAAGCTTGTCCTATGTATGAATACACTTTATGTAAAATTTAAAATGTTTAGACCTAAAGATTGGCTGAGTAATTTGGTAGAGACCGCAGAGGTAAAATTTTTAAATCTTTGGCCCTAATTAACATTTATTGTTTTGGGCTTAAATCAAATTATTAAGTTTGATCCATGTCCAAGTAACCTACAACCTCAGAACGCATCTCACTCCCGACGGAGTCCTATACCTACATAAGAGCCAGATACGTATTAAAATGAGGTACTGTTGCCACATCTTGATAGAGACTGCTCGGAACACCGTATCCTGCCCTCACAAGTTCAGAACCACCGAGCAGTCTCTATCAAGATGTGGCAACAGTACTTCATTTTAATACATACCTGGCTCTTATGTAGGTATAGGACTCCGTCGTGAGTGAAATGCGTTCTGAGGTAGTAGTATTATGGTAATAGATTTGGTGTAAGTCTTCTATTTCAGGTCAGAAATGAAGGTCAGTCCCAGAAGCGTGTCAAAGTAGGGAGCTTGTTTGAAACATTTGAGACATTCATATCGATTTGGGCCAAGTGGTGATTCAGATAGAAGCTTGGTTTTGGGTGCGTTAAAATTAACCAATCACTTTTTGCCACATTGTACAACGTGCTCAAGGTCAGAGGAAAGACACCCATAGAGATCTTAGTCTTTGCTGGCTTTTTAAGTGATTCCATAGATGGTAGTGTCATCTGGGTATATGTCGACGAATGAACTTAGATTATGATTTGAGGGATCATTAATGTTGATAAGGAAGAGAATTTTATCTAGAATGGAGCCTTGAGACCCGCTAATGTTGGTACTTTGAGCTTTAGATTTCTGCCCGTCGATGACTATTTGTATAAATCTATCGGAGAGAAAAGATTCGATGGTTGATAAGACATTTTACAGTTGGTAATCTTGTAAACTAGAGCCTTATGCCAAGCCCTTTCAAATACCTTTGAAATGTCAAGTGCTATTTTTTGTACAAAGGAGTCACCACTTATCAAGGCCCTAGGACCACTCGATGATAAGGGTTAATGAGTGTACAATAGTCAAGGGGAACATGTAAGTCATAGATAGTAGTGGAAATTTGATAAATTGGATTATTTAAGTGGCTCATCAAGAATTTGTTCACGTTGGACTTGAAGACAACCATATTGTAGTCAGTTGAAAGGCAGGAAAACGGAACAGAGTTCCACACATGTGCAGTTCTATGAAAGAAACTTTGTGCATGGAGCCTCCTCAAGATGAGAGCCATTCATTTTAATTGATGCCAGACGAGGATCAGAGCGTTTAGAGGGAACTCCCGTCGATAGATTCACTGACCCTATGCGATATTGCAGTTAGTACCTTATCTGTAGATCTCGCAAGCCATAAACCATCTTGCTTATCACTGATTAGGTTGTTTATACTGAGATGGTTGACTATTTCTCTATTTAACACGGATTCAGGGAAATTACTCATGACACACTGAATACTAGTTACTCTCTCTCTCTCTCTCTCTCTCTCTCTCTCTCTCTCTCTCTCTCTCTCTCTCTCTCTCTCTCTCTCTCTCTCTACTGAGATGCAGAAGATTGATATCCAGAATTTTTAAATACTGGATAGACTAATGAGGTTTTCCAAGGTGCTGGGAAGCATTTCTCCTTTAATCATCGCTTGAACAGTTTGCAAGAATGGTTGATAGTTCTGGTTGCGGCTTTTTGGGTAGTGTGACTGGAATATTATCAGGTCTAGTTGTTTTACTGACATCAAAATTCTGGATCAATTTGGCAATATCACGGACAGATATGTGAATGTCGCTCATATACAGACATCGTGTAAAAGTTCTTTAAATAATCTCGTTTTGATTGGATAATATTAAGAAAAAGTTCTATGTGAAAAGATAGCGATCCTTTGACGTATGCAAGACATCAAGATATTCTGTCTATGATCTTTTCCAATAGTGATAAGATTATTTCATATATATATATATATATATGTGTGTGTGTGTGTGTGTGTGTGTGTGTGTGTGTGTGTTTGTTTGTTTGATTACTTGTTTGTTTTTTGTATGTATGAGTGCATGTGTATGGTAACATGTTTTTCAATCATACAGGGTGACCAAAAAAAACGGGCCCAACTCTAATTACGTCCCGTTTCTTAGTGTTTTGTCCGAATCAAATGAAACTTTGGCTATAACTAGTTTATTATATTCAAAACATCACATCAAAACACTAGGGCCTTGGGCCTTTTTCTCCGTTCTACAGCATATGTTCTAGATGGCCTCCATTTAGCTTTTTTTTTTTTTTTAGGGTCGCCCTGTATTTCACTCGTTGTGTATGGGAGTCCGTTTTGCTTACGTAACGCCTCACTCGATAAGGTGGTTAAGGACTCTTATTTCTCTAGATTCTCGGCACCTGTCGCCTAGGCTTCTCTGAGGTTGTTCCATGAAATCTGGGTGCTGAACGCGAATATCGAAGCGGCAGACAGGAAGAAAGACAAACAATTGTAATCTATCTACAGAAGCTTAATTTTCACAAAATTATGTACAAAATGTTTTTACAGTTCTCATTCAGATTTTGTAAGTTCTTTTCAAAGTCTCAACTCTCTTCACAGACAGCGACAGACGGATGGATGAGGTAGGTGGAGGGGGCCCCTTCTCCAGGGATCGGCGGGTTTATACGACCTGTTCTCCCCGAATTCAACAAGCAATTTTAAAGGGCATCGAACCGATGTGGGTGGGGTGAAAGTCTCCCCAGCCAATCAAATCATGCTAAGCCCCAACGATCTGAGACCCCATTCAAGACTAAAAATCACATAACCTCGAGGTCATCAACCATCACTCAGCCAGTATAATATGTTCGTCTAACATCCTCGCATTTCCTGTTGTTGAGTTTTTCCCAAATAACAAAATATCTCAGGTCTTCCACCCCCCCCCCAAAAAAAAAACAAATATATCCATTTTGACAGTGAATTAAAATATATCTATATTTATCTTCTCTATCTTAAATTCTTGGGTTATCTGGCCTCAGCGTAGTTCTAACGCTCCTCAATGGGGGATTACGTTACATTCGTCCCCATTAGATTATATTGCTTCCTAAAACTAAACTTAACACACCATTCCATCCTTTCTTACAGTTCGCCGTCAGATTTTTTTCCACAGAACCCTCTCTCCATCCTCAAATTATCCGTCGACAAGACAACATACACACAATCCCATATCAACCCTTTTTATGCAGGGTTCTCCCCCTTTTTCATTCAAAAGTTCATAAGAAAGTTAATTCGAAAAAGTTCGTAAAAATCATCAAAAATGTAAAAGTTCAAAGTAAAATCATCAAAAATGTTCAAAGTTCTTCAGGGCTAATATAATTTCTTCTTTTTTTCCACATGCAATTTTTTTTTTCCTTGGTTATATATATTTTTTCTATCTACATTAATAATTCGAAGATAGGATAATCATAATTTAAAAAATTGTCACTCCATAAAATGCAGTTTATCAATTACTCGTAAGAGTTACTTCCCTTGTTTAAAAGTTTTGTCCCTTTTTTTCAAATAACATTACTCGACTTTTTTCAAGGCTTTAAAAGAGTTATTCCCCTTTTTCCAATTTCTTCTCATCAATCTTATCATAGTTCAAAAATTTTTTCTCACAGAGTCACAGTCACAATTTACAAGACTTTTTCAAGGGTTTTTTTTCTTCTCAATTCGCTGCTATCAACAGCACAGTCTCATAATACAGTCTCATAATACAGGGTTGCAGCCCCAATCAGGGTTCTCAAAGGACCCGCTTTTTATTGAGCTAGGGGAACCTTCTCACCATAAGCAGTTATAGTTGAACCTTCACCTTTTATTTCACAGTTCAAGTCTTCTTTCATAAGCATATTATATATTTTCTTTCACTGAGGACTTCTTCTCACCTTAATAGACGGTCATTCAAGGTATCGTTGGGACTTTCTTTCGACGGTTCTCAGCTTCAGTGCCCTGCAAGAATTTTAGGTAAAACAAAGAGGAAAGAAAAGAAAGAAAAAGAAAAGAAGATCTTCAAGTCGTCTTCAGAATTTCAGCATCAGGGAAGTTCTTGGGTTGCACTTCGTTTTCGTCAGCACCAGCAGCTGCATCTTCCAGAACCACAGGCGGTCTCGAATCAGGATATCTTCCGCCATCCGTGCAATCAGCCCCGAGATACTCATCGCCTTGCCTTCCTCTCATCTTTGCTCTCTTCACGCACCATGCAACCACCAACAACAGCGCAATTATCGTTACTAGCGTGCTCACTCCAGCTCCTGTAACCACTACCTTATGAAGCTTATCCCTAGCTTCTGTACTCTCAAACCGTTTAGTCGGGCCTGTAATTCACTCAAATCTATTCGTCTTACTCCTCCCATAGCTTTTGGTAGCCTAAGTCGGGTATGTGGCGGTGAACGATGGATCAGGGGGTCCCAGAGGTCAGTGAGGTTAATCAATTGGTCATTCGCCCACTCTACCTCAGGCGCTTTTAACAAATACCGTTTCTCAACCTGATAATATGCAGGTAACCCTATGCCCTTTCCTCATTCTACCATAGTTAAAGGTGATACCACCTTGATTATCCCAGCAGCCGTGTTACCGCATACCTTAGACAATTCCATCCTCTGTTGCGTGGATACCAACCAGGTGCCTTCAGCTATTCGTATGGCTAGTGGCAAAGACCTTCACTTGCCACTTCAACCTTGCAGACGCTATTTATCACTCTCTCATCCCCCTGAAATAATCCCAACACACACAACTCATGATCTCCAGTGACATACAATGGACTCTGTGGCCGGCAAATTCCAAGACCATTATTTCGGCATATTCCTGCCTCTCGCTGATTCAACAGCATGAATCTGTCTCTTGCCATATTAAACGCTACATATTCTGACTCCACTCTGTAACTGGCTACAAACCCTAACTTAGGTGTGTCCAGCGAATAGGGTACAACTTGATAAAACTTATATTTGGTTCCTCGTTCTATCGAATCCTCTTCGATAATTCAAACACAAACACTAATGTTTTATCCTCCAAGAGTTTAATATTCGGATATATTATCCTACTCCTAAACCTTGTATTTATTAACGCAGTTATGACTGACAGGCATCGATCTCCTCAACCGTCCTCCAGGCCGAGCGTTCATCAATGCTATTTTTTCCATAACCACAAGCAGAGCGAACGGGGTGCTCAGAGCCACCGAGGTCAACAATTCTGTCCACATCGCGTTACACAGTTCCCTCCTTCTGCCAGCTACTGCTCACTGCTCTGCTATCAGATCATCCCTCCTGGTCTCCACAGATACACCAGCTTGATCACACCCATCCCCAAAACAAAGCGAGGAAAATTCCGTCTGTCAGTACACAACTATTTATAAAAAGTTAAGCACCTTTTTGTCACAGATTGTTTAAACAACCAATTCCGTTTCAATAAAATTACTCCGTACCCTCATGGACAATCAAAATAATAATAAAAAACACAGAAAGCTAGATACGCCCCCTAATTTATCGAATTCCTCAATGTAAGTTAAATATAACAACAAAGCATTTATAAAAGATGACAGAACAGTTACATTCCGGGATATTAATTAACTCTTCCACATGTTAAAATTTTGGTACATTTTTTTTTACAGATCTGTTTCGTTATGCAGAAACAGTCGCTTATTTTTTTTATGCAAATACCGACTATTTTTGTGTGCATATACTCAGAAAAAAGTAGAAATTCATTGCTTAAAAAGAAAAATGCATGACAATATGATATCGGGGAAAAAAAAGGAAATAAAATTCCTAGAACACTCAACATTTTTTTTTCGACATTATATTGTCATGCATTTTTTCTTTCTAAGCAAGGATTTTCTAATTGTTCTGATTAGTATATGAACAGCAAAGTCGGTATTAACATAA
Organism: Euprymna scolopes; assembly: GCF_053919585.1. Classification (NCBI taxonomy): domain Eukaryota; kingdom Metazoa; phylum Mollusca; class Cephalopoda; order Sepiida; family Sepiolidae; genus Euprymna; species Euprymna scolopes. The sequence goes on from NC_136488.1 coordinate 126,090,131, forward strand.
TAACCGATTGTTTTTGCATAACAGAACGGATCAGTAAAAAAAAATGTACCAAAACTTTGACGTGCTTGAAGAGCTGTTTTGCATGAAAAATAAATATTTGGATCTTTGAATGTAACTATACTGTTATTCTTTAATACACACACTCACTCACTCACACACACACACACATATATATATATATATATATATATATATATATATATCTGTGGAAATATACTTTATTTCCTTATAATATACATATATTGGTAATTACCAATCCTTATATAAGAAGTTCAATGTAATTACAGAGCAATATAATGAATGAATGACAAAAGTCTATATTTCAAAGTTCATGATGTTGACCATCTTACAATTTACAATTCTTTACAGTATCATTTCTAAATTCAAAATGGCGTAATGTAGGCATATTAGGAGGTACTTACAGTTTCTCTTCCAATTTTTAGATTTTTAATCATGTCGAAACTCATTTTATCTCCTTTTGATGGGTTGATGATTGCTATTTCTTCTGATGATTTGAGGGCAAAATAGATTCACTGATTGATATAATAATTAAGTGATTGATTTTGTGCTACGAAACAGATACTGTCAAGAATTGTAAATGTCAACTGAATTAAATGAATAAATTTTAAGACGGTCAACCTCATGAACTTTGAAATATAGACTTTTGTCATTCATTATATATATATGCATATATATATATATATATATATATATATATACATATATATATATAAGACAGAGATCAATCATCAGATCAATAACGTAGAAAAGTTAGAAAATCCTCTTTAGACCATGGTATTTCGAAGCTAAATGCTTCTCATCAGAAGAAAAGAAAGGTTGGCATAATACTAGTATACGTATATATACTTATACTAATTGTATAAGTAATTGTATATACAAATTAAACCGGCTTCATGATATTGAGTTTATAAATGGGAAATATGAGAAATAATGGCCACAATTAAAGGAGATGAAAACGAGAGTCGAAAAATAGAGGTAGGGGAAGGAGTAAAAAAGAATATGCAGAGGTGAGATAGAACAAGCCCAAAACTTAATAGGTAGTTCAACTAATGGTATTAAAATGGTATTCAGAGTAAGATTTGGTTCGAAATTGAACTCCGAAGAAGCAGACCTTGGTAAATTATCCTGGAATTCATTTCAAATATCGGTAATCGATCACAAAGCACCTCAATGATGAATTTCAATGCACTGTTCCTTGGTAAAATGACCCCAAGAGAAGTTTATATAACGGTAAATGATCTTAAAAGGCCTAAAAAGATGAACTTTGATTTAAGGTTCTCTTGTGAAGTGACCCTCAATAGAATTTTATCTATTGGTAATCGAGTAGAAGAACTCATACGTACAAACATATATAAAAAAAAGCAGGTGATCACTACAAGAATGTGGAATATTTCATTCCAAAAGGATTACTTGAAAGTCCTCTTTTATCTTTCTTGGAGGGAAGAAAACAGGTATAATTGAAAATTATATTCAACTTTAAAAAAAAAATAATAAGTGAAGCATGCATGGTCCCTGTGAGTGCACAGTGAACGAGGCGTAAAAAAAAATGATTAAGTTCAGCATTTGCCACCCACCCCCTATTTAGCCCCAAAAGTCCCCAGGGACGTCAAATCCTGGTGAAAATGAACAAACGGTGCATTTTTAGGCCTTAACGTATGTAAATTTGAATTCTGCACCATGCAAAAAAAAAAAGAAAAGAAATGACTAAGTCCATCATTTGCCCCCCCTCATTTAGCCCCAAAAGTACCCAAGGCCTTACTTAACATATTTAAATTTGAATTCAGCACCATACAAAACTGCTAAATAGACATACACAGAAAATTTTGAACAAATATGGGAAAATAGTCCCCAAAATGGAGTGTTTTTATTAGCCCTAAAAGAGCCCCTGGGGCACACCCAAGAGTTATCACCAAGTATAGACAAACAAAATTATATAGAAATCAGTTAGTTACAACTTTTCAGAAAGTTTTATAAATATCCAAGGCATGAATTTTTTTTAATAATCACAAAATTGTCAAATTCAGCCATTTTAACCCGGAAGGCATTCCTGAGGGGATGTGGGGGTAATCGGAGTTTCCCGGAAAATTCGTTCTGTGACTTTTTACTCATATCATGTTTAATGTTTGTGGAAAATGTTTTTAAATTCTAAATTCGTACGCTTGAAAAAATATTGACGCAAAAAGTAACTCCACCTTTGCAAAAAAAAAAAAAAACCGGCCTAGTTGACCAGCACAGAATTTATCTTTGGTGCCATTTTAGATATTTTTTATCCGAGAGATCGATCTTTCTGGCGATACTAATTTTGTCACGGTTCGATCCGTCTGTCGAAAGTTTAGTCAGACATACGAACACACACAGACACACACACACACACACACACACATACACACACAAACACACATTTTGCTTTTTATTTAATAGACGATAAATACGCACATATAGTCGCACACATAGACGTATAGATATACATACATACATATATATATGATGATTGCAACGTCTTGTCAGACGAGTGCCACTCCCTCAGACATTTAAAATCCATGAGCCCAAATGCCTGAGGGGGTATCTATACAAAGATGATGTTACAGAGTCTTAGCTTTGTACGACAGCTAAGTCTCTCTCTCGGTTCAAAATGTTGAGATCCAGCAACAAGCAAGAGCAAGATAGCCAGCAACAAATTTAACTGCAGACCAGCTTAATGCGGGTACTGGTCTCCCGCTTTGTTTTTTTAAATCAGAGATTTGCTTCTCCTAGAAAGGTTGCCTTCACCACGGCTTACGGGAGCCCTCTCCACCCCAATACACATACACACACACACACAAATATACACTGTGCTAGTTGGCCGTTGACCCAGAAAAAGAGTTCATTCGCCCTTTTGTCAGGTCATGTTATATGCTACTGGTACCATGTAACCCAGTACTACCTGCCTCATGGTCGGGTCACCGGCGACTTAACTGGTTCCCCCACCAGACTTGTTTGGTGAGGAGGGTGGCTAGTCTCCCTGAAGGATTAAAAACAAGACCTTCCAAAGGGTGAATGAACATACATACATACATACATACATACATACATACATACATATAATCGGAAAAATTAAAAAAACGTCAATGTGTCAGGTATCGAAAAACTAGACAGGAGAGAAGATTATTTTAATTACGGGTCGTATCGGTTGAACTAGCAAAACACATCTGAGCGAGTAGGTAGTGCTTGTAAATGAAAACAAAACACAAATATATCGATGTATATACGCGCATACACAGACGCACATATACATATACAATCAAAAAGATATACTCATATAAATTCATGTACATACACATATGCATACATACAGATACATATGCGGGCATAATATAAATAAATAGATATATACTGACACAAGAACACAAAAATGTGCCTCAAAATAAAAGGAAGAAAATTGAAAAAGAGAAGCAGTTCCTGATAGATACAAAAAAAATATACAAAAAGTAGCTAAAACTAGATCCGAAAGTGAGTAAATCTAAGAATATTAATTATACCCATTTTGACTTCTTTTACGTTATTACTGGAAGAACCTGCACAGAGGCTTCTGACTGATTTTCCTTTGACGTCATTCCCGTGTATCTTGATTATCCAACATTATAAAGAAAACTATAGGGGTTGCATAACTTAATAATCTAATGAAGATATTAGACTATGTGCAGGGATTATCATACGAAAATAATTCCTTTATATATTTCAGATTGAATAAATTTCCAAGTACAGCTTGCTAAACTTTTGAATAGTTATTTCAAAATTTGCAACAATATATATATATACATACATATATATATACACACATATATACATACATATATATACATACATATATACATACATATATATATACATATATATATATACATATATATGTATATATATGCGTAGATATATATGCGTATATATATCCGTATATATATATATATATATATATATATATATATAAATGAAAATTAAATATATATGCGTATATATATATATATATATATATATATATATATATATATATATATAAATGAAAATTGAGGCGATTTTCAATCTATGTGCTAATAAGCAAAATTCATATTACATATCTATTTTGCCAACAACGTTTCCTCCGATGAAAATCTACGATATATATAGATATACGGTTCTAGGTTCAATCCTTAGCTTGGGAGAGATGCTAGTCTAGCGGCACTGATGAGTTGTGATACAATGAAACAGGACTGTATGTCGATGACTACAAATATATATATATATATATATATATATATATATATATATATATATATATATACGTTTATTTTATTTTTTATTACCGTATCTTTCTGTTAAGTTACATTATAGTTTCAGCTACCCGGCCGTTTTTTTTGCCGTCTGTAACTTCCTATACATATATATATATATATTCACCAGACTATCCATATATATATATATATATATATATATATATATATATATATATATATATATATATATATATATATATATATATTTCACCAAACTATCCGTGCACGTGTAATCACCTTTTTCTTCACCATATTCCCTCTACTTCACTTTTTGTTATCAAGTAAGATCTTTGACTTACTTGTTGTTTCATCAAATACTTTTGTATGCAAAATCCGCGGATTAAGGACTATCCACTTATCAAATGTTTCCTTTTCAGATTAAATATGTGTTTACCTCTTTTTCAAAGTGTTTTTTAACATGTTTTATTAACTATATATATTATTCCTTAATTGGAATTCGTTTTTTGCGATGAGCATTATATATATTAATTTATTTTTATTTCGGACTATTAGTCTCATCTTTATTAGTTGTTGTTTTTCATCTGTTATTGGTTTGTTTATTCACAACGTTTCGGCCAACTATTCCTCTGGCCTTCGTCAGGTGGTAACCGCGACGGATAGGAACTTCGAATCTCCTAACTGCATTCTCAGCCATCACTGCCATCCGTAGTTGTTGCTGTCTCACCACATTTTAGCCAAGTAACCCTCTGGCACGCTTTGGGTGGGATTGAAACCGCCTGACGAAGGCCAGAGGAATAGTTGGCCGAAACGTTGTGAATAAACAAACCAATAACAGATGAAAAACAACGACTAATAAAGATGAGACTAATATCCGAAATAAAAATAAATTAATAAGTTTTATTAACTGTTTGCTCTTATATATATATATGTGTGTGTGTGTGTGTGTGTGTGTGTGTGTGTGTGTGTGTGTGTGTGTGTGTGTGTGTGTGTGTGTGTGTGTGTGTGTGTGTGTGTGTGTTACGTACTGGGTGTTATTATTAGAAGTAGCAAATATGCGTATATATTTTTGTATTGGGTTATTATTAAGATGACGTATATTCTGTATTGTTGTTATTCATATTTGTGAGAGTCTTGGAGGTTCATGTTGTGTGATAGCATATTGGGGACATAAACAGGTACATATAAAGAGAGAGACAGGTATGTATATATATAATAGACAGGTACATGTTACTACAAGAGAACCAATTCAATGAGAGGAGATTTATGAATATCTTGATAGATAGACCAAGAGATAGTGCGTTTGACATTTACGTTTTGACAGTTGTGCATATAATATAAGCACGTTACCTTTCTCGTTGTAATGATGAACACAGAAGACGCAGATACACAAAGATGATGACGTCCTTTATTTCATGACCGGTCCATGATTTCGCGTTAGGAATTCAAAGTTTCTTTACATGGTTATTTCTAAAACCCTCTCACTTCTAGAGGGTGTCTTGATTCTAACGGAGAATCGGTCTGAACCTCTCTGCTTCTCTCCAACTCTTCTCCCAGACTCCCATACTGCATCTAAAAACTCTACCTATATTGAGAACTCATCCCGTCATCGCATGATTAAACATGTGATCATAAAACACGTTGGATGACATGCGTCACGTTGCCAAACTTGACATGACCCCGAGTTCAGTAACCTATTTTTCAAATAACATTTTTACAAAATGTGTTTACAATTTCAATTGACGATTAAATTCATTAACAGAAACAAATTTCATTATTACATTCCTTTTCCATATACAGATATGTAAGCTAAACAATTGCAATTCCTTATTTCAATAACATTCTGTATTTATTTTAACTTATGATTGGAATTTTCAATTCCAAATCTAGCTTCGCAAATTCGAATCCTTGACTATCCTATTTCATATTTACATTTAACTAATTCCCTATTTTTTACTTACATAAAAAGGGGACAGCCCTTTATCACGTAATATATATATATATATATATATATATATATATATATATATATATATATATATATATATATATATATATATATATATATATATATATATATATATATATATATATATATATATATATATATATATATATATATATATATATCGTCGCTTCCGTGGTCGAGTGGGAGAACTACAGATTGTCAACACGACGGTTCTAGGTTCAATCCAACGAAACAGGACTGTATGTCGATGACTATATATATATATATATATATATATATATATATATATATATATATATATATATATATATATATATATATAATATGATATAACTTTTAACTAAATAGTATTAAGGAAACAGACGGTAAATGAGTAACTACGCGACAAAACAAACATGCTACCCACTGCACCAAAGCGATATGCACGGTTGACTATTAGTTAGAAAACACGTGACCTGTAACTTATGTCTCGTATATGCAAGGGCAAGCGACTTATTCTCTTGGTGGCGTCCATGATTCAATATTTGCCCTTACAAACGATGCCATCTGAGATAAAAAGGGGTGACAAATTCGTTCTTTGCACCGGGGATCCCCTATTCGTTTCTTTGGGGTCAGTCAACATGGGTCATAAATCAAAATGAAAAGTAGGTAGGAAAGAATTAGTGAAAACAAAACGCCAAAATGGTGACCATATTGTGTCTGTTTTTGTTTTGTTTTTTTGTTTGTTTGTTTCCTTTTGTTTAGTTTTTTGTTGTTTTTTTTTTTTGTATTTTTTTTTTCTTTTTGGTTCATTCAAGGTCGTTCAGTAAAATCAGATGAACTTAAGGAATAAAGTTTCGGTGGATGGGGGAATTAGTGGGAAATGTTTGAAGTGTCGATCTGTTTCTATTCTTTCTTTGTTTTGAGGTTAGCTTCATGCATGCATACATGTGCACACTTGAACACAAATGTACTCAAAGATGTTTAAACACACGCACCCGCGCACGCACACACACACACACACATACATGCATATATATATGTATGAAGAGAGAGAGAGGGGGGAGGGAGAGAGAGATAAAGAGAGAGAAAGATAGAGTTAATTTTTTTAAAAAAGTATATTTTTTCGAAAAAAATACAACCTATACAGATGGATTAAGCTCTACCTGATTAAGAGTAGCAATTTATAAGCAAGGATAAAGAGATAAGAATTAGAACTTAATTACATCTCCCTCGTAACTTTTCAATTTCGCACCTAAAATGTAAAATCCGTTTTACCTAATTTGCCAGTACTTTTATATAATACTGACCTTTTCTCTTTTTCTGATGAGAAGCATGTAGCTTTGAAATGAAATAAAAAGTTTTTCCCGATTTATTTCTTTTTCACTTATTGTGATCATCCTTAATCTTATTGGCGTGATAATTTAATAAAATTCTTATGTAACCTTAATCCTCTGTGTGTGTGTGTGTGTGTGTGTGTGTGTATATATATATATATATATATATATATATATATATATATATATATATATATATATATATATATATATATAAAGTGGTGGACGGATGTTTGTTTATATAGACATTTGGCGAGATTATTTGCGGGCGCCCCTCCCGTGGGTCGATCGGTTGATCTGCTGACTGTCAACGCGATGGTTCTAGGTTCACTCCTCAGCTTGGGAGAGGTGCTAGTCTAGCGACACTGATAAGTTGTGATACAACGAAACAGGACTGTATGTCGATGACGACATATATATATATATATATATATATATATATATATATATATATATATATATATATATATATAAGAATTAATAACGGGTGTGGTAACATTGATCTTTGGTGCACCAGAATTTATTCTTCTACATAACCATCACCATTCTTAAATGCACTTTAGCAAACCTCTTTTGATGCCTCGGTCAAAAAAGCTCTGAGCTTACTTTGTCAATCACATCTCTGTCCTCATTCTGAGATCATCTCCTAAGTATGCTGACATCAACTGAATCGGCTTCGTAAAGTCAGAGACGACTACGTTGCCGAGTTCGAATCTCTCGACCGGCGTTAATCGTAACACCCTGTACTGATGATTCCCGAAAGGATGAAACACTATAGGTATTTAATGATTATTATAGTAATGCTAGAATTTGCTAGTTAAGGCATTAAGTGAAACCCCAATTTATTTAGTAATTAATTGCCAAATAAATAAGTGAAAAATGTTGGATATATATATATATATATATATATATATATAGAGAGAGAGAGAGAGAGAGAGAGAGAGAGAGAAAGAAAGAGAGAGAGAGAATTTCCGGTCAGAGTAATACTTAGCCTGAACTTAATTACTTTAAAATTTAATTTGAAATCACTTTTTCTAAATTCTAAGCCGATGATACTGGTTTTATCTCTTTTTACCATTAGGTCCCATTTGACTGGAGACAGACTTCTCTTTGGGCTACTTCACTGCCCAAAAATAAAACAATTTTCATTATTTCAGCTGTTTATAAGACTTTCCAATCGGATTATATGCATCGTCACGCTGGACTTATTTTGGAATCCATTCTCTCTAAAGAACTATTTTGCATTTCGGATTACTTTGAGAAGATTTTTATGCGGTTTGTTTGTATATATACTTTTTATATATCCCACATTTTTTCACTTTTTTATTTGGCAATCTATAACTAAAATAAATTTCGGTTTCACTTAATACCTTAACTAGCAAATTCTAGCTTTGCTACAAATATAATTTGTTGATTTCTTTATATTCTCGGATGAGAAGAATAACGAGAATAGCATTCTTTGAAACTCCGCGGAATAAGGACTTTGTAAATTAATTGTCTCTGGAGTATTCAGTCGAACAATAAATTTGGATTGTAAAGTTCAACTTATAGTTTTAATTTTCTTTCTCTTATATATATATATATATATATATATATATATATATATATATATATATATATATATATATATATATATATATATATTCAGAAAGTGTGAGAGAGTATATATAATTATTTTCCACGGTCGAACCAAAGTCGCAGACCACAAGAGCCAAGAAAGCAAACAAACCGGAAGTCCAAGACTCGAGTTTCGCCTACATTTAGGTTCATCAGTTAGACATATCCGCGCTCAAGATTTGAAACCTGAACCTCTTGCATGCTAGGCGAGCAGTCTACCAGTTGAGCAAACACGCCACACACACAATGATTGCAAGCAAGAGGTTCAGGTTTCAAATCCTTAGCGCGGATATGTCTAACTGATGAGCCTAAATGAGGGCGAAACTCGAGTTTGGACTTCCGGTTTGTTGGTTTTTTTGGCTCTTGTGGGCTGCGACGATAGTTCGGCTTTGGAAAATAATTTATATATATATATATATATATATATATATATATATATATATATATATATATATATATATATATCGAAAAATTATGTATTTAGACACCATTCTTCAATCGATGCAGGTTTGATTGAATAAAAACAAAAGCATCTGTCAATTCCTTTTCTGATCCATTTTTTCTCACTGGCGAAGCATTTAAATTTCTTCTTAAAATCCTTCAAGTCTTAATTTTTTATCTTTTCTTTTTTTATCATTTTTGTTTTAAATGGAATAAGAATTCTAGACATAGGTTGTCGTATCATTATATATTGATTTTCATGTTTGTAAGGTTACCAAATTTTCTTCTATTACACACACACACTGGGAGAAATTGGAATCAGAAGAATGGCGCAGAATATCCAACGGATAACAATAATGAAAACTGCTGGAATAATAATGAGAACCCTTGAATGCGGAGAATAATGCATATAAGCCACAGGTGCTAGCCAGAAACCGCAACAGAAGTAAAACACAAAAAAACGATACATGAAATCAAGAAAATTGAAATTATATAACTGTAAGTTACTCCCCTCTCTCCAAAAAGAAAGTAATGGCATCAATAGATACCACACCAAATACTTGAGTGTAGTCAGGGAGGATGGAAAGACCGAAGAGAGAAAGCACTAACCAGACCTCCACTGTATGAGTACGAAGAGCACTGGGACATCTTCATGGCTTATTACCACCAAAATTCCAGTGAAGACCAATGGTCGCCAACAACGAGAAATCAATGGTAAGCGGCTCTTGTGATAACGCAAATTAATTTACAAATGTTATCAAAAGAGGTGGAGAATACTGGAAATCTGGGGAGCTTTGTTGTCATTCAGACTCCAGGGAATACCACAGGTTGTTCTCAAAGAGAAATCTTTGGTGGTGATCAGTGTGAAAACTTTGAATGAATAATAATAATAATAATAATAATAATTATTATTATTATTATTATTATTATTATTATTATTATTATTATTATTATTATTATTATTATTATATGGAAATATAATGTAAATTTGTTTTACTTGTGTAAAAATGCTTTCATATGTGCTATTTTTAAATTAATATAATCAATTAGTTATAGATTTTAGTGTTTTATTGGTAAATTAAAAAGCGATGAATATTTATCATTTTATCATTAGTACCAGCAATGAAAAATTATGTTTAAAGATATTAAATATTTTGGAATTAGAAATTAGACTAAAAATTTCGATTCCGATACCCCAAATGTTCTAAATCTCCAAATTCCAGATTCCGATTTCGATCAATCATCTCACCACTAAAAAACTAAATAATATATTTTTATGACTTACACCGGCAAGGGAAAATAATAAAATCTGAGCAAATGATTTGTTTTAAAAAAAAAAAAGAAAAAAAAAAGAACTATTGACATCTGGAGAGATAGCTTATAGGTAGAGTATTCAACTACAAATCGAATGATCCCTTGTTCAAGCCATTTTATTTTAATTTTTTTCTTATAAATGAGTGTAATTTACGATAAAAGAAGAGGTACCATTTAAAATCGCTGCAAATCATTTCTTCGTTTGCATATTTGAAAACTAACCATTAACTAAAAGTGACTTTTTCAGAGCATTCATGGTCAAGCCCAAATAGGAATCGACGTGATATTGTAAACAAACACAGATGGAATTTGATGAAAGACGTTACCATTATTATTTTTAATTTTTTTTTAATTTTTTTTTTTATTTATTTATTTATTTTTGTGAATTAGTCCATCGGATAAATTATTCCTCTTAATATATAGTAATCAATAAAGGATTGATTCTATAATAATACAGAACAATCTGCATAAATTAAAATATCGTGTTTAAGCAAATTGTACGACCGGGAAACGCCGGGCCTCCAGCTAGTATATATATATATATATATATATATATATATATATATATATATATATATATATATATATATATATATAACTTCCTTATAGCCCTGATTGCATCCTCAGGACATATATATATATATATATATATATATATATATATATATATATATATATATATATATATATATATATATATAAATTACAATAAGTTTACCAAGGTAATCAAAATGGTAAACTTAAAATATATTATAAATATTAAAGAGTTAATATTTACAAGTAAAATAAACTCAGCCAGATGTAAAAGCTCAGTAAAACCGAAAAGGAAATAGAGCTTATAATATGAACAAATGATTAATAAAACATGTTAAAAGACATCTTGAAAAAGAGTTAAAAACATATTTAATTTTAAAAAAGGAAGCACAAGATAAGTGGATAGTCCTTAATCCGCGGAGTTTCGAAGAAATACTCTCCTTCTCATCAGATGGCAGGAATTAGCAAAATGCAAGATCGGATTTTGCATATAAAAGTATTTAATGATCTACAAGTAAGTCACAGATCTTACTTGGTTAAAAAAAAGGGTGAGGTAAGGGGAACAGGAGGCAAAAGAAAAATGATAAAAAGATTTCACATGAATGGATAATCCGGTGAAGGGTAAAAATCCAAAAATGGTAAATCCAAAACGGTCGAATTTACAATTTCAATCCAATGGGTAAATTCCAAATATATATATATATTACTTTTCTGTCTGTCTGGGGAAAGGTCTCTACCAAACTCCTTCGTCATTTTTTATGTACAGATTTGAAACTCAACATATACATAGGAGATTTAGACCTGTGAAACAAATTCGATTTAAAAAAGATGGCTGCAAAAGGTCAAAATTGAAAAATTGCACTTGGCATGCGTAAGTCCATTTAAAGTGCTCTTCTATGCATGTATAAATATATATTGATTGGTATGTTTTTTTAACTTTCTATATGCGTATAGACGTTGCTCAGATGCTAACAAAAAGGTTTTGTTTTCGATTCTAGCTGATGGCATCCCAGTTATTTTTTTTTTCTGTTTTTTGTTTTTTGTTTATTTACTTTTGAAATCACTATTACATGTCGGTACAATATGATAATTGGCTCTATAATAATAAATACGAAATCTGCACGAATTAAAATATCATATGTAAGCATATTTTACGACAGGGAAATGCTGGGAGCCCTGCTAGTCGTATATATAAGTATAGATTCTTACGTTGCTAGTTCCGGTTGAAAGCAATTCTCCGTCAGTTATTGTCGTTTTATAAGGTAACGCTTCCGATTACAAACGAGTTTGTTTTTCCACTTTTACAACATAAATTTCAAAATAAAAAATAAAGTATAAATTCCTTTCTTTGTCCACTTAAATTACTGATCATACAAGACTTTTGAAGTAAACTTTGATACGCTTATCAAAGGCTATTTCCCCCGGTGCATATGATATGTGTACATAGAGCAGCTTTTAAATGATCCCCCTCTATCACATAAGAAAAACGAACTCATTATTTCTGTCATGTTTTATATCCGGGTCGGCCTATGTGTCGTGGGCGGACTTTTGAAGACGGCTTATAAAGATCTGGTTGTCGTGTTCTTTTAAAGTAGTGATATAAAAGTTGGAATTCGGTTCCGGTCACTGGGTCGTGGAACAAGTTGTCAAAAGTCATAGTCGGCCCACAGACGTGCAAACAGTTCAAGTTCGAATTTCTTGTAATACAGAACCAACCCTCTTTTCTTTAGTAGAGAAAAAGAAGCATGTTTTCAACACCCGAAGAAGGTCGCAGGTTACAGCGACCGAAACGTTGTGCTATTAACACCCAAGATGATAATAATAGTCCGATTAATCAACATAGCACAAACAGTTCAAGGAGACGTTAGACGCATCATAATCTTAGCCCTCATTTTTTTTTTTTTTTCCTTACTTATTTTCACCTGAAACAAGGTACGGAGACATAAGGATACACTTTTCCCTTTACACATACATCAGCTTGTTTTTGAAAATTGCTTAAAACACCATCGAAAATTCTAAGCAGAGAGTGGATTAATGTCGACTTATCTTTGTAGTATTCACACACTTATTCATACATACATATACAATAGAGCGCCCTCTTTTCGCCACGTTAGGCGCCGCTAAGCCCGAGCATATAAAAAACTACTCGCTTCATCTGAAACACGTGCATGTAACGCACACACAAAATCCAAGGTATGTGAGACACATTAACTAAACTTCTTAATAGCCTTCTTTTTTTTTTCTTTTTTTTTTCTTCCTTTGAAGATTGTAATGCTGGGTATGGGGCAGCCAAACCAGCTGCCAATATTGCCCCGCTTTTTTATTGAAACCAACCGAGAGCTCTTTTTAGTATTCTCGTTGTTCCCTTAAGTGCAATTGTCTGAATCTCTTTTGCACTTAGTTCTCCAGGAATATTAGTTAGGTAGAACTTCAGGTTCTTCTTCATAAGTCCTGTGGCACCTATGATAACTGGTATGATTGATATCCCCTTAAGATTCCAGTTTCTTTTCATATCATACATGAGACCTTGGTATTTGGTCTGTTTCTCTCTTTCAGCTCTGTTCAGACCGCCATCATTAGGAACACTCACTTTCAATCAAGGTTGCAACTCTCTAGGACATAATCATGTTGACATACCGGTTCTCGATAGATCACCGAACTTAAGTTATATTTAGCCTTGCTAATACTGAAATAGGTGACAATTTAAAAATACAAGTTGGTATATTCGCTCTACTCTTATCCCGACATTGTTTCGAGTCGTTTTTGGCGTATCCTTGCTATTGGCATCAGGTAGCGCCGACTCAGGAAAGTTGTTGCTGGTTATTGGCCATCCTTGCTTTTTAGTTACATGCGCAACCACTCTAACAGGAGGTATCCGTTTCCTTTCAAGACTGATCGGAGGCCATGAACAACAAAAACTATGCATAAGAGGACATCGACACCTCCCTGCAAGAACAGCAGAACCTTATGTCGATTTCTGACCTAAATATATATGCGACTGAAGATCGCTTGTAAATTTACTATTCCCTAAAAACTTCTTCCTTGCGAGAAACCCGGGTTTTTTATCACATTTTCACCCCAAACAAGGCACATTGCCGCCACTTTGGTGTATGGGGGCTACTATCAGGGACATGGGCTACTGGGATACTGTGTAGGGAATTGGGAAGCAAGATGTCAGTTCACGTTACCCTTGAACTTCTGCATGTCAGTAAAGTTGTGGAAGCAGGGACCCGGAATGGAATTCCAAAGTCTAGCGGTTCTGGGGAAGAAACTACCGGAGTAGAAAGTTTTCTTACATCTAGGGATCTCTACTGTGAAGGAGTGGGATTTAGCTGCTTGTCGGGTTTGTCGAGGGTATTTACGTCGTAGGGGCACAAGTGCATGAAGTTCGTCAGAGCATTCACCATTAAAATACTTGTAGAACAGACAGAGGGATGCAACATTTCGTCGGTGCGTCAGAGGCTGAAGTTTAGATGACAGTTCAGGACCTATCAGGTTGGTGACTTTCTTTCGGACCTTGTCTAGGAGCGAGAGACTGTTTAACACGGAATGGGTGAATATCGATTCGTTTCGATTCGTTTTCTAAGTGAGGAGTTGTGTAGCGTGATGATTGTTCACATTACATTTGAATTTACACATGTTGATACCTTCTGAAAAACAGGGGCAGTGAAGGAATTCCAAAGGCAAACGGTTAGAGGAACTACATTATTAGAGAAGAAACTATTCCAGCATCTGGGGATCTCTTCAATGAAATAATACTGTTTGTTGGGGTCGTAGGGGGTATCTCCGTCGAAAGGTACAATTGCAGCATGTTCGACGAAGCACATTCTGTTAAAAGTGCTTGTATAAAAAAAAAAGTTCAGGGATATAATATATTAGCGAGAGGATAAGGATTGTAATAATATATTTATTTTTATTATATATATATGTAATAATATATTTATTTTCATTATTATATATATATGTAATAATATATTTATTTTCATTATTATAGATATGTAATAATATATTTATTTTTATTATTATATATATGAAATAATATATTTATTTTCATTATTATATATATGTAATAATATATTTATGTTTATTATATATATATGTAATAATATATTTATTTTTATTATTATATATATGCAATAATATATTTATTTTTATTATTATATATATGCAATAATATATTTATTTTTATTATATATATATATATGCAATAATATATTTATTTTTATTATTATATATATGTAATAATATATTTATTTTTATTATTATATATATGCAATAATATATTTATTTTCATTATTATATATATATGTAATAATATATTTATTTTTATTATTATATATATGCAATAATATATTTATTTTTATTATTATATATATGCAATAATATATTTATTTTTATTATTATATATATGTAATAATATATTTATTTTTATTATTATATATATATGTAATATTATACTTATTTTTATTATATATATATATATGCAATAATATATTTATTTTTATTATTATATATATGCAATAATATATTTATTTTTATTATATATATATATATGTAATAATATATTTATTTTTATTATTATATATATATGTAATATTATACTTATTTTTATTATATATATATATATGCAATAATATATTTATTTTTATTATATATATATATATGCAATAATATATTTATTTTTATTATTATATATATGCAATAATATATTTATTTTTATTATTATATATATGCAATAATATATTTATTTTTATTATTATATATATGTAATAATATATTTATTTTTATTATTATATATATATGTAATATTATACTTATTTTTATTATATATATATATATGCAATAATATATTTATTTTTATTATTATATATATGCAATAATATATTTATTTTTATTATATATATATATATGTAATAATATATTTATTTTTATTATTATATATATATGTAATATTATACTTATTTTTATTATATATATATATATGCAATAATATATTTATTTTTATTATATATATATATATGCAATAATATATTTATTTTTATTATTATATATATGCAATAATATATTTATTTTTATTATTATATATATATGCAATAATATACTTATTTTTATTATATATATATATGTAATAATATATTTACTATTATATTTTATATTATTATTATATTTATTTTTATATTTATTATGATATTTAGTATTATATTTATTTTTATATTTATTATGATATTTTCTATTATATTTATTCTAGCTTTTAATATATTTATTATTATATTATTTTATATTATTGTTATATTCATTTTTATATTATTGTTCTATTTATTATTCTATTTATTATTATAGAGCCAATTCGCAGTATATTACTATATTGTGCCCAATATATAGTAGTGACTGCAAAAGTAAAAAATAAAATATATATGACTTGGGTACAATCAGCCAGAATCAAAACCAAAACATTTAGCGCTCCAGCCGTTACCGTTTGAGCAACCGTCAGTAAAATTAACCGACTTAAAAGTATAAACGCATATTTGCACATGCGCGCAATAGCTCTTCAAGTCGATTTACACCTGGCAAGTTGTTTTTTCTTTTTTCTTTTACTTTTGACCCCTTAGCAGCTATTTTTGTCGATGTAAACCCCATAAAAGAACGGTCCATAAAAAACGTATCATTTGACCCGCCTCACGCCGCTCTGCGACTTGGCGTTTTGGAGGCGATGAAATTCGAAAACACGAAGTCAGACATACAGACATAGTGAGTTTTATAAATCATATTGTCGAATTGTATTTCTGAAATATCTCATTTGGAATAAATATATCTAGCGATCTTGAGTTCGCGGAGACAAATTCTATTTTTACGGTACCTCGTGGTTTTCTAAGGTGAAAACTAAGTCGATGCTTTGTAAGAATCGTTTCTTAAATGTTCTATTGTACAAGCAGATACCTGAAACAAAATAAGAAAATGAAAACGGTTTTAAATAACATTTATTTACCGTAAAACCCAAAAGGTTCGCTGCCAGTTGTACTCTCTGCGCAAAAGTGCGTACATGGGTCTAAGAACGTCTGAAAAGAATACACTCAGGGATATAAAGAAGTTGAGCTAATGTCTCACATACCTTGGATTTTGTGCGTGCGTTACATGCACGTGTTTCAGATGAAGCGAGGAAGTTTTTATTTCAGTATTTGTGTATTCGATGCAGAAAAGTACTTTCCATTTTTCTTATTTTTATTAGTTTGCGCTTTTTTAGATTTATACAGGAAAAAGAAATACAATTACAGTTGTAAGGGAGACAATTTTTTTTATGTTTTCCGATTTAGAATAATAGTTATTCTCCTTGCTTCTTTTGATTTTTTTGTTTTTCATTCATGATTGAAAATATTTCCAACGTAATGTAATACAATCAATCCCGTGACGCTAATTAAAGCGTTTTTGGAATTGAAATTATTACCGTTTCTCCTGGAACTGTACTGGTTCGGTCGTTTCAAACTGATTTCACATGCACGTTCTCGGCTGCTTTGTTTATTTGGGTTTTTTTCTTTTTTTCACCCGAAGATGATTTCTTGAAGAATCGAAAACAATAGTGATACGTATGGAACATTTTTTTTTTCAATAAATGATCCCAAAATCACTATCATTAAATTCCCCCACTCTCTATTGGTGTATAAACCTAAACATGGATTCAATGAATAAATTTATTTCCTCGAACTACCCGCCTGTGGAACTGTGTTCTGCTGGTCTGCTTTCCAGCTGACTACAATATGGATGTCTTCAAGTTCAACGTAAACAAGTTCTTATTCAACCGTCCTCATGGATAATTATACCAAATTACCACTACAAACGATTATTACGCAACTGCTCCAATGACTATACTACACACATTAACCCTTATCCTTTGATATGTGATAACTCTTTTTGTAAAAAAAATAAAGATAATCAGAAAAAAAAGTGAAAAATAATAAAGGTTATAACCAAACTGGGTGTTCGTAAGAATGATGTCATTTTACGCTGGTCATGAGAATTAGGGAAAACACTTCGTATGCGCATGAAACTATTTATTAATAATAGAAAAATTGATAACGTTACGAGAACGAATATTGTAAATAATATGAGTCATTCACTAGGTCCGTTCTGTCAGGCAAGGGGAGACAAAACTACTTTTTAGAGTTATTTCCCTTTATTTCCGCTTATAACAGAAACAGAACTTTGTACTGTAAAACAATGTTTCTTTAAATATATGAATTTTTTTTTTTTTATACATGCCTCATTAAATAGAAGTGAAAGCTCCTGTTTATTCCTTCTTTTTAAATTAGAATGTTCGAGTTGTGCTCCAGTGTGAACTCGTCATATTTGTGAATATTTTCGAGTTTTGTGAGTCCTTAGCACGATATGAGGTTACAAAATTAAAACTGATGAAATTATTAAGAAAGTCAATTGAGAACGTTTTAAAATATTTTAATATGGCCTCCCATTATTCTTTTATGCTGGAAGAGGAGCCGCCTTGCTACTTCGCCTGCTTGGACACTGAGTGGAAAGTAAGTCAAGAATCCGTTCTTGACAATCAGCCCGACAGGTGCGAGGCGAGGAACTGGCCCAGTACCTGTCGGACTGAGGTACGCCGTCTGAGTATTACACAGAAGGTTCACCCTCCCAGGCTTTGCCACGGGCTTTCGGGTAGGGCAAGTTCATTGCTTGTTTCCTGAGGTGGCCATAACGGGGAATGACCATGGGGATGTCAAAGCAATTTTTGCTAGGCCAGAGTATCTCACCTTTAGAGGCGCTAGCTTGACATTCCTACTTTCTAACCTTGTATCACATCTTGCTGAGATGGGCAGCAAGTAAGTATTTTCACTCCCCTCTTTACATGAGCTTGGTTGACGCTGGGCTTACTTGCTTGAATGAATAAAGTTTCGATTGTGGGAAGTCGAAAATTACCATTTGAGACAGCGAGGATGGCACTGTCTTTTTTTTTTTTTTTTTAATATATTTTGGAAGTCTTTCTTTGAAAATGTTATGTGAGATTAGATGTAGGAAAATGGATCTGTGAGAAGTAAGGTCACATGTTAGTCGGCGAGAGATACTTTTTCTAGTCCTGTCAATTATTTAGACACATTTGCACATTTGGGCATTTGAATGCATACGCAACATTACTAAGCTTCGGTAGTGCCTTATTTGACGAGAAATTACTTCGTATTAATATTTTAGCTGTTTTAGTTTTTTCTAGATATGGCAAATCGGGTTTTAGAGTTTGTATCAACAGGGGAATTGAATATATATATATATATATATATATATATATTTTTTTTTTTTACAAGATTCGCGTACGCAACGTCGAGTCCGTGTGAAAACATAACGACAATAGCAAAACGAGTTTTCGAGTTTAAAGTACTTTTCTATATTTCATACTATACTTCGTTGTACTTCTTGAAATAATTAAACTCGTATTTTTGCTCTTACTGAATTATATATATATATATATATATATATATATATATATATATATATATATATATATATATATATAGAGAGAGAGAGAGAGAGAGAGACGTGTAGATATGGATATAGATATTATTATTATTATTATTATTATTAT
This sequence comes from Euprymna scolopes, assembly GCF_053919585.1. Lineage (NCBI taxonomy): Eukaryota > Metazoa > Mollusca > Cephalopoda > Sepiida > Sepiolidae > Euprymna > Euprymna scolopes. The sequence goes on from NC_136488.1 coordinate 126,110,171, forward strand.
CATCATCATCATTATCATTATTATTATTATTATTATTATTATTATTAGCAGCTCATAAGGAGCTTTCACACAGGTCAACAAATATCTCTCCTTGAAAACAACCTGTGGTGTTTGTTCCCTGGAAGCTGAATAACAACAAGTCTCCCCAGATGTCCAATACTCTCCACCTCTTTCGATAACATTTGTAAATAAATTTGCGTTATCGCAACAGTGCTTGCCATTGATTTCTCGCTGGCAGCAGCCGTTGGTCTTCACTGGATTTGAGTGGCAATAAGCCTCCCCAAGGTTCCAGTTTTCTTCGCACTTGTCCAGTGGAGGTCTGGTCAATGCTTTCTCCTCGGTCTTATCTTCCTCCTTGACTCTACTAGGCTATTCGGTCTCACTCATGTTTTGATTTTGCAGGAGTTTGTCTGGCCTGCACTTGAGGCTCATATTGTTAGTCTCCACTTTGAAGAACATATAACAGCATATACATAACGACATACCTGTTCGGCTAGTATTTCTTCTGGAAGTTCGCCAACCGTCCTTGGGGGAGCTGGAATCTGTTAGAAGGAACACTCAAAACGGGACCCAAGACGATAAGAGATTTCATAGATTCTATTCACTCCCAGGTATTCGTCATAGCAGGGGAGTGATCGACGATCTCTGGCTTGGGGAGATTTATCTACGTCTCCATTCTGAGACTTCTCTCCTCTCATGGGGAGGCCCATTTTAGCTGTGGGTCCCGCTTGACATCTCAAATCCCACTCATCACTATGCTTGTCAAACCGGAACACGTGACATGTGACACGTCATTTCCAGTCTCCGCTTGGGTATTTTCCGCTGCAAACTTGACCAGGTCACAGTTTGACATGTTTGACCACCTGTCAAAATATGGCGATTCTAATCTCGGTTGTCCACACATCACTAGATAGATAGATATTTATAAAGATAGATAGATAGATAGATAGATAGATAGATAGATAGATAGATATAAAGACATATAATTAGATAAACGGATAGATAGACAGATAAACAGATAATTTTCTGATTCTGCTCGGCTGCTCTCTAACATTCCTTTCCCTATTTTTTATAAAAATGTATGGCGAAGACATTCGTTTTCTACTTCTCTTATTTAAATTAGAAGAAACTACATATGCCCACCCCGCTGGCAAAAAAAGCTGTCATATCTACTATAAAATATAATCCACTATAAAATATAACCCACAATTACGAGTGCCATGTGACGCTAATCCTTGCGACATGTCGAAAGTGACCTCATGGCCTTTTAATAAAACCAAATTTAAATTCCAGAAGCATCTTTTCACTCCCGTCGGCACTACTCGTAGTCGATAAAATCCTCGGCAATCAGGCGAAGCCATAAAAATCGAGGCCCTTTGCCTCATCAACACGGACGAATCATCGTCCTTTGCTTTATAGACAAGCTCTTCATTTTAAGCAGTGATGCGTCATTGAATTCCTGTCAAAAGTGTATTGAGAATAGAGATGACTTTGTAGAGAAATAAAACATGGAACACAAAAAACGTCGCTGGTTATATTGGTACCACTTCCACCTTGGTAGCTCTTCAATATTTTGAATTGGCTTCACTTTTGAAAGGATCCTTATATATATATATATATATATATATATATATATATAAAATAAATTTATATATATATATATATACATATAGATAAAATAAATTATATATATATATATATATATATATATATATATATATATATATATATATATATATATATATATATACTGCATAATCGCGTTTACACACTGGTTCTCGTCAGATCATCGAAGTTAAGCAACATTGAGGTTGAGCTAGATTAGTACCAGATGGGTGACCATTTGGGAATTCTAGGCGCTGTATGTGCTCTCCACTTATCTTGGTATTTGTTTCCAGTCGTCCTGTACATACACTTCACTTGCCACTGGTATTTAACAATGTCGACTCAGGAGAGGTGTGGTTGGGGATTGCGCACCTCTTGCCACAAAAATTTCACACGCAGGCACCTCCTCGTGGGAATCCATAGTCTGTCAAAAGACTGAAGGAGCCCCTCACACACACACACACACATATATATATATATATATATATATATATATATATATATATATATATATATATATATACAGAGAGAGAGAGAGACAGACAGACAGACAGACAAAGGAAAAAGAAATAGAGAGAATGTTACGCTTTTTAAAAATCCCAGTCTCAATTATTTTCTAGCACAGATAAATGCGTAACACAGTCGCTTAATTCGGTGCAAGTGATGACATTTCAGACCACCCGTAACTCGCCGCTTTCGGTGACTCCCTCCCTCTCCCCACAATCGCTCTAAAAACAAAACTAGGAGACAACAAAATTAAAGAATAAGACTCACTGAGTGAAAAATAGATAAATAAAACAGAAAGAAATGGATCTCGCTCCTACACCCCCTCCCCAAAAAAAAAATGGAAAAGTGCGTTTAGTGTGGCCGTCACTCGTCTTCTACCGTTGGGTTAAATTTCAAAACAATTAGACATGGGGAAACAATAAAACGCAAAATTAAATTTAAAATAAATGAAGTTAGGTTAAGTAATGATGGGATCTTTCATCTGTCAGACATCACTTCGCAATGAGCCAAGGCTATCTGGGTCTTTATTTGTCTATCTATTTATTTATTCTAAATAGGGTTGCTAGGAATAAGCACGTGGTGAAAATAACATATGTATACTAATTTGCTTTGCAATATTCGAGAGTGGATTAGACACACACACGCACACATCTATCTATTCTTATTAAATGCGACTTTTTCTCTGTGTGTATGAGTTCGTTCCTTATAGACTCCGAAACGGCTGAACAGATTTTCTTAAAAATTTGCAGAACTTTAGTGTATAAGTTTAGGAGTGATCTTAGTAAAGTTTTGTCTCAGAATACCCCCGATAATTACCGATAATTACCGATAGTTATCGATAATCGAAACCGTTATTTTAATTCATCCATCATCGGTAAAGCCATTTTTTCCATGTCGTCGCTTAGCAACAATGATAGAATAACGGGCCGTGAAAATGCTATTGCGTGTAAGTTTATAGCGTGTTTTTTTTTTTTTTTTTTGCATGACGTGGTTTGTAGGTTCAAACTCCGCACGTAAATTTAATTTTTTTATTAACTGCAAAGAATTTTATAAGACTTGAAAATTTACGTGTTTTTTGTTGTTGTTTTTGTCTTTGTTTTTTTTTGTTGTTTTTTTGTTTTTTGTTTTGTTTTTTTTTCGCATGACGTGGTCTGTAGGTTCAAACCCCGCACGTAAATTTCTTAATGTTTTTTTTTAACTGGAGAGAAGTTTATATAAAACTAGCGGGGGTACCCGGCATTGCCCGGGTGTTCGGAGATGTGTATGTAGGAGAGGGTGACCCTGTTTTAATATTATTAAAAAAACACGATGTTAAAAAATTGGAAAAACCAAAGCAAAGCAAAACAGCGAACAAACGAAAAAAAAAAAAGGAAAAAAAGGTGTAAAAGAGGGGAAAAAAGTTTAGGTAGGAAGATACGCTCGAACCTGAAGCATCGAGGCTAAGGCAGTTTTTCTTTTTTAGGTGTATTAGAATATAAGTTAGATTTATTAAATAATAAACGTGGGTTTTCATACGTAATTTTTTGTTTATTGGCGAGATAAATGTTTCTTATAAAAATAAATTTTATTCACTTTTATTCATTAGAAAAAATATTTTCTCGGTACACCACACAGAGATTTATGAAAAATGTTAATTTTGTTTTAGAAGTAAAACATCGACTTCAGCTCCGTTGTTGGTTTTTCATATGTACTTTTATGTTTATTCGCTAGATAAAAATGTAAAAATAAGGTTGTTTTATTTTTTTTTTTTTCTAGAAATTTGTTTTTATGACGGACTGAAATTTGACGCACTGGCGTACTTTTTGGCGAACCAAAAAGAATTACCCGACGATTGGTATGCAAAATAAGAAAACAGTGTAGGGAGAGAATAATTAAGAAAGCCCGTCCTATATCAAGAATGATTTTCTACATAATAAGGTATTATTTAGAAAAGCATTTTTGACATTGGGAGGAGGGATTTCTGTTAACTATTCTGTACGTTGCTGCTTTGAAAAAAAATTCACATTTTTGTCTCACAATTATACACATTTGGTCGATTATCAGATTGAGTTGTGCTACATATACTACTACTACTACTATTATTATTATTACTACTACTATTAATAATAATAATAATAAATAGTAGTAGTAGTACTAGGAATAGTAATAATAATAATAATAATAATAGCAGCAGCGGCAAATATATTAATCCCTTTAGATAAATCACTTCCCCTAAATGGGATACTACATTTTTAAATGATTATCTGGCGAAAAGAAAAAAAAAGCAATAATTTTAAAGTTTCGTTTAGGAAAATTGTTTCGCGCATAAAATTAACGTAAAATGATACTCATTTCCGGCCCATTCTTGCTTAATCGCTTAAAAATCGAAACTTAAACAAAATACTCATACAGCATTACATTTTCGATCGATTGTTAACATTTATTTATGTGTTTTTACCAGATTTTGTTTAATTTTCACTTTTGAGCGGTTATCAATGGTCCCTCTGCCGGAATTATTGGGTAGCCATTTTTTAATTCTAACTCAAAGAGGAGACACGAAGGTTGTTTTGAACCAAAAACGCACTTTAAAAGAAGTTTAAAAACAAATAAATTTATTCATATATGTAGAAGATTCTTGCCTTTAGTAACATTTATTTGTTACATATTTGTTTATCATTTTTTTTTTCTTTTTCTGTTAATTACAATAATAAATGTCCCAATCCTATTCTTCGTTTAGAAGTGCGTGTATGAGTTTAAATGTAGGTATAATTTACGGGTGATTCTTTTTTGGGACGCCAGCTCGCCAAAAAGTACGCCACGGGCCAAATTTCATTCCGTCATAAAAACAACTTTATACAGAAAAAAACAACAACTTGTTTTTACACTTTTATCTCGCGAATAAACATGAAATTATATATTGAAAACCGCGTTTATTATTTTAAATATCCAACAACTGAGTTGAAGTCAATAATTCCGATTTTAAAACAAAACTAATTTTTTTGATAAATCTCTGTTTGGCGTACTCATGAATTATCTTTTTTTAAAGAATAAAATTGAATAAAGTTTATTTTTACAAGAATGGTCAGATATTTACTTAGCAAATAAGCATAAAATTATATAGGGAAAACCGCGTTTATTATTTTTTAAAAATCCAAATTATACATCGGGTATGAAGTTGACTTCCTTTTTTTTCCTTAAACGAAAGTGACTTTGTTTGATAAAATTGTGTTTGGCGTACTCATGAATTATTTTTTCTAAAGAATAAAATTGAATAAAGTTTACTTTTACAAGAATGGTCAGACATTTACCTAGCAAATAAGTATAAAATATAAAGGAAAAACCGCGTTTATTATTTTTTTAAAAAATCCAAATTATACATCGGGTATTAAGTTGTTTTTTGTTTTTTTTTGTTTTTGTTTTTTGTTTGTTTGTTTGTTTTTTCTTAAACGAAACTGACTTCATACGCGCTGTATAATTTGGATTTTTTTTTTAAATAATAAACGCGGTTTTCAATATATATTTTATACTTATTTGCTAGGTAAATTTCTGAACATTCTCGGAAAAATGAACTTTATTCAATTTTATTCTTTAGAAAAAATAATTCATGAGTACGCCAAACACAATTTTATCAAACAAAGTCACTTTCGTTTAAGGAAAAAAAAAGGAAGTCAACTTCATACCCGATGTATAATTTCGATTTTTAAAGAATAATAAACGCGATTTTTCCTATATAATTTTATGCTTATTTGCTAAGTAAATATCTGACGATTCTTGTAAAAATAAACTTTATTCAATTTTATTCTTTAAAAATGATCATTCATGAGTACGCCAGAGATTTATCAAAAAAATTAGTTTTGTTTTAAAATCGGAATTATTGACTTCAACTCCGTTGTTGGATATTAAAAATAATAAACACGGTTTCCAATATATCAATATATAATTTCATGTTTATTCGCGAGATAAAAGTGTAAAAATAAGAGGGTTTTTTCTGTATAAATTTGTTTTCATGACGGAATGAAATTTGGCCCGTGGCGTACTTTTTGGCGAGCTGGCGTCCTCGCGTCCTGGCGTCCTGGCGTCCCAGAAAAGAATACCGTATAATTTACTGTTTAATAAAGAAAATCTTTCGAATGTTTTCTCTTTATGTATTTTACCCAAGATTTTAATAAACTGATCAGAGATTTCCAACTATATTTTTCGGTTGCGTCCAAAGAGAAGTTCACTAAAACTTTATTTATTTCAGAAAAAGTTGATGATAGACACTGCCATTGTACACATGGCGCCAACGAAATTTAAAAACCCCGTCCAGAGCATTTAAAACCTTTTAATAATCAAGTGAACTCCGTTAGATGGGGGCAGATAGACATCTAGCGAATAGATGCGAAAAGTTTATAAAGGAATAGGCAACTCATCTCTCCATAAATGACCAATAAATAAAAATAAATTAAACTCTGTGAATCAATGTTAAATCTATAAATGAGATTTATAACCCATTCTGTGTCCTTTCTTATTCTAATGATGCAAATGAACAACTTCTAATTTACAAAAATATAATTTGTGCTTGTTTCATTTTTAATTGTCAAAAAAAAAACAATCTGTTTGGAATAGGGAAGTAGCCTACAATTTTTCCGATTCCGATACCGAATTCGATACCCAAAAATGTTCCGATTTTTCCGATTCCCGATTCCGATTAATTGTAACACTAATATATATATATATATATATATATATATATATATATATATATATATATATATATATATATATATATATATATATGGGTGAGAAGAAATTTTGAAGTTGAGAAATATAAGGATCGATAGAGAATTAGGCCGATAATAATAAATGCGAAGCCTGCATTAATTAAAATATAATATAAGGTGTAGAAGACCTTGAGAAGACCTTGCAGAGTTTTTGATTTTGATTTCAAATGATATATTTTCAAATAAGTTTTCGTTATAATACCTTTACTTTATATATCATTTTAAAGAATGGTTTTCGCTCTATCTCATCGTTTAAAAATCACTGTCGTTTAAAAACAATTATGTCTTCTTTTCAGAACGTTGAATTCAATATAGATAAAAAAAGCAAATTCGTATAATTTTCCTATTTCAATTCAAGATAGGCCGAAAAACTGCTGAAACAGCTCGCGATATCAACGAAGCGGCTAGCCCAGGAACCACTACTAAATGCACAGCACAATGGTGGTGGTTTAAGAAATTCTGTAGCGATAGCGGGAGTCTTGAAGATGATTAGCTTAATGATCGGCCATCAGATGTCGAAGCCAATCCACAAACAGCTGTTCGAGAATTTGCTTCTGAATTAGACGTAACGTATACGACGATTTCCAACTTGAGAAAGATTGGAAAAACAAAAGACTTGATAAACGGGTACTTCACGAATTGAACGACAACCAAAAGAAACGCCGTTATGAAATGTCATCCTCTCTTCTTACGCAACAAGAACGACCCGTTTTTCGACCGGATGGTGATTTACGATGAAAAGTGTTCATCATTTTTACGATAACCATGAAACAATAGTGTCTGTAGCAATATAAATATAATTATTTATAATTATTGTCGTTCCTTTAAGAAATAAAAAGAAATTCTTAAAGATGAGCACTATCTGAGGAAATCGGAAAGTGGGCGGTTAGCTAGCCTTGTGCGCGACATCGTAACTTCCTGTTAATTGATCACGCTAAGATTAAACGTTAAGCTTCATTAATGTTAAAATTTCCCTTAATTTTGCGGCAATTAATAGTGGCCCTGGAGTATATTCTTTGGGAATGGACCCACAGATTCCTTCATAGCGAGATTCGAATCTTGATTTGATTGTTATGTCCCGCACTGAAGATGGCGTAAGCATGAAACACTAGTATTTGTAGGTATATAAAAATAAGTATTCATAATCTTATATATATATATATATATATATATATATATATATATATATACATATATACACTAGCATGGGTGCCCGACGTTGCCCGGGTGTTTGGAGGTGTATGCTGAGCAAAAACAAAAGGGTATTTTTTTTTAAATTTGACCCCTATTATGACCCCTTAACATTTATTGTTTGGAGTTTAAATCAAGTCATCAAGGTAGATCCATGTCCAAGGAACCTATATCTAAAATTTCTAGTGTGTAGGCTCAAAATTGTCGGAGGAGTTTGGTAGAGTTGTCAAATGTTAAATCGTTGAACTTTGAGCCCTTAACAGCCAAATTTCTGGCCGAAAACCGATCACATAGATTTTTCCAAATCTCAGTACCCTATATATCTAATTTCGAGTCTGTAGACTAAAAATTGACAGAGTTATTGCGTAGGGAAATGTACACAGACAGACAGATAGACAGACACACAGACACACAGACAGACCCGTTCACTTTTATAGATATAGCAGCAAGGGTGTCCGGCGTTGCCCGGGTGTTTGGAGGTGTATGAAAAAAAAACGGTCCATTTTTTTAAATTTGACCCCTATTATGACCCCTTAACATTTATTGTTTTGGGCACAAATCCAGTTATTACGCTAGATCTAGGTCCAAGGAACCTATATCCAAAATTTCAAGTGTTTAGACCCCAAATTGTCGAAGGAGTTTGGTAAAGTTGTCAAAAGTCAAATCGTTGACATTTGACCCTTTAAAAGACAAATTTCTGGCCGAAACCCGATCACATAGATTTTCCCAAATCTCAGTACTCTGTATATTAAATTTTGTGTCTATAGACTAAAAATTGACAGAGTTATTGCGAAGGGAAATGTACACTGACACACAGACACGTTTATTTTTATAGATATACTAGCATTTTATCCCGGCGTTGCCCGGGTGTTTGGAGGTGTATGCTGAGCAAAAAAAAAAAAAAAACGGTCAATTTTTTTAGCTTTGACCCCTATTTTGACCCCGTTAACATTTATTGTTTTGAGGTCAAATCAAGTTGTTAAGTTAGATCTATGTCCAAGGAACCTACATCTAAAATTTCAAGTGTCTAGACCCAAAATTGTCGGAAGAGTTTGGTAGAGTTCTCAAAGGTCAAATCGTTGAACTTTGACTTCTTAACAGCCACATTTCTGGCCGAAAACCGATCACATCGATTTTCCCAAATCTCACTACCCTGTATATCAAATTTCGAGTCTGTAGACTAAACATTTATATTGGTCAAAAAGATTTGTTGGAAAGATTAACGACTAATTCTGCACAGGAAAGCAATACGACTTTTTCCAACGCAACAATTGTGAATAGCATAGATGTGTTCACGTATCTACCAGAAAAGAATAAAACTTTTGAGGCATACTTCAAGAGGTAAGAAGATATTTTCGAAACAGATTGCGAAAGCTGGTCAAACGCAAAGAAAGTAAGTTTATTACTTTTTTTTTTTTTTTTTTTTTACACAGTGATCACCACTTATCAAGGCCCGGAAGTCACTCAGGGATAAGGGTTATTGCAAGTACATTAAGTTAGTGAGGAGATTTGCTGAAGTGTTTACTTAAGGGGGCGGTTCATTGGGAATTTGTTAACATTGGACTTGAAGACATCCAAGTTGTAGTCCGGAGGGAAGCAGGCAGAGTTCCACAGGCGTGCAGTTCTAAGAAAGAAGCTTTGTTCATGGAATCCGCGTTTTGATTTAGGCACAGATATAGAGTGGGGGAAATTTTTCACAGTGGATTCAGCTAGACGGGTGTTTTTCGTGAAAGATTGGCGAGGGGGGACCAGAGATTGGAGTTCAGACGAGCATCTGCCATGGAAATAACGATAAAACAAGGACAGGCTCGCAACGTCTCTTCTGTGGGAGAGAGGTTGCAGGGTAGAGAAAAGGGCATCCCCCACTAAGCCACGAAGTCTATTTTGTACTCTGTCAAGGCAGGATAGGCTGTTTTTAGCAGCTCCTGCCCAGATATGGCAACAGTATTCCATACTTCGAAAGCTTGGTACCAGTGGACATTGCAAATTTGTTGATTTCATATTGCCAAGGAGAACGAATCAGTTAGACTTCGCTGAGGCCGTAAAACTTCTTAAGGAGTTATTCAGACCGAACATGTCTCTTTTTCACAAGAGATGGTCGTGTATGAACCTTAAGAAAACGGAGGAGCAGGACTACCTGACATATGCGTCAGTAGTGAATAAACACTGCGACAATTTTAAATTATTGGAACTTACGGTGGACGACTTCAAATGTTTAATTTTTGCACAGTGGCTAGTTTCTACAAAAAATCCAGAGATCCGAAGACGCGTTCTCTCAAAATTAGAGACAGAACAAGGTCTGACACTGCAAAAGTTAGCAGAAGATTGTCAAAGGGAAGTATTACTAAAAAAAGACTCCAGAGATATAGAAGAAGCAGGAGTGTCGTACATAAGGAAGATTTAAAAAATCTGGCAGAAACGCGGGGCAAAGAAAGTGTGAGACTCGTCAACATCCAAAAGATTACGCGAGTTATAAATACTCAAACTAATTACAGAAAACGAAATTACGATTCAAGTCAAAGGAAATATTTACAATGGGACTGGGAAGATGTAATAAATTTAAAGCTTCGTTCGAGCTAAAAAAAAAGGATGCAACACCAGTATTTAAGAAAAAACGGAACGTACCGTTCGCCGGATTAAACAAAATAGATAGCGAATTAGACAGACTTGAAAGAACGGGCATTTTATCGAAAATCGAAACTAGCGTTTGGGCAGCGCCTACGGTGTACGTAAAGAAGAAATCGGAACAAATTCGAGTCTGCGGAGACTTTTACACCCGGGTTAAATAATATGCTACAAGATCACCATTACCCTTTACCAAGCCCTGAAGAGATTTTTGCCAAACTAAATGGTGGGAAGTTTTTTTCAAAAGTAGATTTGTCCGACGCCTATTTGCAAATTCCGATAGAAGAAAAATGCTCAAATATTTTATGCATTAACACACACAAAGGGTTATTCAAGTATAACCGATTACCGTTCGGGATAAAAGTCGCGCCGGCGATATTCCAGCAAGCAATGGACACAATGCTGAACGGTTTAGATTGTGCTTGTGCATACCTGGATGACATAATCATAAGGAGCGCGTCCATAAGTGAACATATAGAGCATTTAAAACAAGTGTTCACAAGAATAAAAGAGTACGGATTCAAGGTGAAAGAAAACAAATGTGAGTTTTGTCTAGACGAAATCAAGTATTTAGGACAAATAAGTAAAGATGGTCGACGCCTTGATCCAGAAAGAGCGATAGTAATTAGGAACATGCCAGCACCACATAACGTGACGACTTTACAGAGCTTCTTAGGCCTCGCGAACAACTACCAAGTATTTATCAAAGGCATGCACGGCCTAAGAGCTCCGCTGAACGAATTATTAAAGAAAGAAACACCATGGATATGGACAAAAGAATGCCAAGACTTATTTGAGGAAATTAAAAAGGCTTTGACGTCAGATTAATCCATAACTTATTACGACCCAAAATTACAAATAATTGTTGCGAGTGACACGAGCTCGTATGGTATAGGAGCATGTATACAGCATATCATGCCAGATGGAACGAAGAAACCTATAGCGCACGCTTCGAGGACCCTAATCCCGTCAGAGAAGGCTTACTCCCAAATAGAAAAGGAAGCATTAAGCATTATTTTCGCGGTGACGGAATTCCACCGCTATCTGTACGAGAGACATTTTATACTGGAAACAGACCACAAGCCCCTAGTGACTATTTTCAGCTCAAAAAAGGGCTTACCAGTATATACGGCAAATCGGTTACTCCGTTGGGGTACGATCTTGATAAATTATGATTTTCAAATAAAACCTCTACGTTCGGGAAAAATAGGTCATGCGGATGGATTGTCAAGGCTTATACCGAAAAGGGATGAAACCTTTGAAGAGTCAGTAATTGCAGCTATACGTTCCAACTATGAGGAAAAAACACGGTGGCGAATATAATAAGAGAATTACCAGTCATGCTTATCGATATAAAAAGGGAGGCTGAAAATGACGACGTTATCAAAGACAAAAAGAAAAAGTTAAGGGAAAATTACGGAAAAACGCAAAGTATATTTTCCTTATGCAATGAGGTATTATTATATAGTTAAAGAGTGGTACCGAAAACATTGCAGAGAAAATCTTACGTGATTTTCATACAGGACACCCGAGTATAAATAGGATGAAGACACTTATGAGGAGTTATGTTTACTGGCGTAATATGAATGTGGATATTGCATTAACAGTAAATAAATGTAAAGGTTGTGCGTTAGCCGCTAAGGCACCACCGATAGTTCATAAACCTTGGAAAAAAACTGACCATCCATGGTCACGCATTCATCTAGACTTTGCTTGACCGATCGAGGGACAATATTACCTAATCATAGTAGATAGTTTTTTCAGATGGCCGAAAGTAAAGCGGGTCAAAAACCCAACGACAGATAACACAATAAGTTTTCTGCATGAAATATTTGCACGTTTTGGGGTACCAGACATTGTAGTCACAGATAACGGAACACAATTTACTTCAAGTGTTTTCAAGGATTTTTGTGAATCGTTTCAGGTAAACCATATAACTACACCACTGTTCCATCCTAGATCAAATGGATTAGCGGAAAGGTTCGTAGATACGATTAAGCGTGCCCTTAGAAAATCGATAGGGACACCGACGGATAAAGCATTACAACAGTTCCTGCAAATATACAGGATAACTGAGAACCCAAATACATCGTCGAAATTATCACCAGCAGAATTAAGTTTTGCGAGAAAAACAAAATCATCATTTGATAAATTAATACCAAAGCAAGCAGTTGTATATAAAACGACACACACATCACGTAAAAGGTTTAAACCTGGTGATCAGGTATATTTTAAATGTTTTAAAAAAATTATGTCATATTGCGAGTCTGGTACGGTAGATAAACGTATCGGCGACTTGGTCTACATGATAAAAGGTCCAAAAGGGACGCACAAAATACACCAAAATCAATTGAGAAAACGTCATAGGAAGGACAAAAAACATGACAAACCTGAGGAACAGGAAGATCCAATAGATATAGTATACGAAACGTTTAATATTGAACCACCACAGACCATGCCCGAACCGAGGAGATCGCGAAGGAAAAGAAAGGCTATAGACCCAATAATAATGAACCCCAAAAGGAAAAGATATTGAAATCTACACGACTTCAAATCTTGGGAGGGGGGTGTTGTGGAGACGCCCACTAATTAGCATACGTGGTTGAACAAGATATAGATACAGGCATCAAGTCACCAAGACCGGGAGCTGTGTTCGAACGCCGGATAGGCAAGACGCATGTGCCGGTTGCTCCATGAAAGACTTTAACACGCCCTCTGCCGGACAATCTTCCAACTTCAGTACAACTGCACCTTTGTAAATATGTATTATATATTCGTCTTAACTTTCTGCGTTCGTGTTGTTATTGATACAGACACAACAGATAGATAGATAGATAGATAGATAGATAGATAGATATAAGGTTATAAGTAATTATTTTTATATACCTACAGACACTAGTATTTCATGCGTACGTAATCATCAGTGCAGACGATCACTATTCAACGCTGGTCGAAGGATTCGAACTTCGTAACGAGCCGCATTTTGGGTCCATTAGAAAAAAAAACATACTCCAGGATCAGTATATTAGTGGTCTAGCAAGGCCATAGGGGAAACAAATCTGAAGCTTGCTTGCAGAACACTATATATAAAAATGTAGGCAAATTTAGGCATATTCTATTGATTTCAAAATACGTAAAGGTTCTTTTTAGCAATTGTCATGAAATTTTCACCATAGAATAGCATTATCATTTTGATATAACCCTTAAGGTGGCACATTAAGGGGATCATCCATCATCCAGAGCCTATTTTGGGCAATTTTTTACAGCCATAAAATGTTTCAATCATAGTCACTGTCATAAGATTTTCACCATAGTATTATAATCTTCAAAAAGCCCGAAAATTTTGATGTAGTTTCGTCCCATAGAATCAAAGATATGAGCATTTAAGTATTCAATTTGGCTACCAGTATATATCTATATACATATATATATATATATATATATATATATATATATATATATATATATATATATATATATATATATATATATATATCACAAAATCAAGACAACAAAGGTTGGATTGATATCAACAAGTAGTGTATTTTCGTTATTCGTTACAAATGTCTCGCGACCAATCGGACAATTTCAGACCTTATATTGTTTGAAAATATTCAAAAGAACGGCCTCTCCTCAGATGTTGAGAGAAAAAACACTTTTTAATGAACAATATGGAATCTATTTCCCTTTTAAGGTAAACAATGTGATATAAAATTTACCTACGTTTCTTCCTTCAGAGGTATTTCCGTTTTCTGTTTGTTAAGGATTTTTTTTATATCTACCTATTTTCGCATCCAACTCTTGGACCCGCACCTGTCGGGCTGATTGTCAAGAACGGATTCTTGATTGATACTTTCTACCCAGTCTCCAAGCAACCGAAGTCCCATCCGCCATAATTAAAAATTATGCGATATAGAGGGTATAAATTAGATAGAATGCTAGTTATAGAGTAAATAAATAATTAAAGATAAAGAAAGAAAGAATGATGAAAGAAAGAAAAAAGAAAGAAAAGTAGAAACGAGCAGTTGGTGTGTAAATTAGGAAGAATGGGCATAATAAAAAAAAAACAATAGAACGAAAAAACAATGAGGTGAAGAAAGTAGATACGTAAGCCAAAAAGAAGCAAAATAATGAAAGGATGACATAAGAAAAAAGAAGAAATGAGGTTTGAATTATGAATGAAAAAAAAAAAGCCAAAAGGAAATAAAGAAAATGAAAGAGAATGAATGAGAAGGAATGAATTCAGTAAAGAAAAGAATGTATAAATTGGTGGTAGAAGAAATAAACTCACAAGAATGTATACAAATTATGCGACCGAAAACTAAAATCGAAAGACAAAAAAAATCGAATGAAAGAATTTCCATGAGAAAATAAAGTAGAGGAAGCAAAAAAAAAAAAGAAGAAAAAAGGATTTCTCAGAAAATAAAATTGGGATATGCAAACAAAAACAAAAATCATGAAAGAAACCCCGCTTTTTGTTGTTTGTTTGTTTTTGTTTTATTTTTGTTTGTTTGCTTCATTTTATTTTTGTTTGTTTGTTTGTTTGTTTTATTTTTGTTTTTTTGTTTGTTTTATTTTTACGTAAATGGACAAAAAATGCAACGTTGAAATGATAACATTAAAACAAATAAACTGTCTCTTTCGGAGCGGGTACCGACGACAGATACGCAAGGTTACCCGTTCCCATCACATTAAAGAGGAGAAGAAGAAGAAGAAGAAGAAGAAGAAGAAGAAGAAGAAGAAGAAGAAGAAAATCTGACTCACATACCGTATGATGCGTCCTCATCTTCACATGATGCTTCACATATACGATTGTCATGACAATCTCTAAGTATTGCATTTCTCCTAAGAATTATAAAAAAAGTTTACAAACTAATTCGTTTGGATAAACTCATCTCTCTTCCTCTCTCCATCTCTCCCTCTCTCTCTCTCTCTCTCTCTCTCTCTCTCTCTCTCTCTCTCTCTATCTATCTTTATCCTCTTCCCTCTCTGTCTACCTTCTTCTTTTTATATATACTGATGAGAAGCATTTATCTATAAAATACCATAACCTAAAGAGGTTTCTCGCTCACTCCTCGGTCTGTAACCCTTATTGACAATGTAATAAAATTCCATGTAACTTCAGTTTTCTTAACGTATTCTCTCTCTGTCTCTGTCTCTGTCTCTGTCTCTCTCTCTCTCTCTCTCTCTCTTTATATATATATATATATATATATATATATATATATATATATATATATATATATAGACTAGAGAAATAAAACTAGAATCAGAGGATCAGGCCTTTATGTGCTTCAGACTAAATATGCAACACAATATTAGCTACTTGTATTTTCTCTACCGCTCTCCCTCAAACCAAGACTGTACCCTAACTTTTTTTTTTTTTTTAAAGATTTTTACAGTTGCTTAATTATAAGTGGTTGGTCATACTTATATGTAAATGTGCACGTAACAGATACCATAATACTTATTATACCTATTTACAATGCCTCCCCACGGGACAGAGTTAGACACTAGGGTCGTTTTTTAACCTTTTCTCCACGTTAAAAATAATCTATTATGATAAACAGAACGACTCATAGAAATCTATCTATATTCTTTTTTCGTTTTAATATACTTTGTAGTGGACTAGCCCTTTCTAGTCTCACACAACTTTCATAGAAATGTTTCTGCTATATAAAAAAAAAACTATTTTCTTTACGTCACAAGTGCCACACTCATACATGAATTCCATAGCTAATATAACAAACTGACCCAACGGGTCACGGGTAGTCTAGTATATATATATATATATATATATATATATATATATATATATATATATATATACTAGCGGGGGTACCCGGCGTTGCCCGAGTGTTTGTTTCCGGGACGGGGGGGGGAGGAGGAGTTTAAAAAAATGTTATGGTAGGTAAGTAGGAAGGATCAAACCCGGAGTCATGAGTAAAAGTAGGAAAATAAAGTGTGAAAAAAAAAAAAAAAAAAAAAAAACATCTGCAACGTTAACAGTTCGGCCACCAAGAAAAGTCCATTCCAGTTGTTTAGGAAAAAAAAAAAAAAAAAACACTATGGTAGGTTGGCGCGAACGTGAAAATATAATGTGAATTGTCCAGCACCCTAACCACTACGCCACAGAGCTCTGCAGCTTAGTTTAGTGATTTTAAATAACTTGACATGAGAGGACTACGAAGCCAAACCGGTGTTCTCTTCTCAACTGTTCCTTGTGAACGATCTCCAAACGGTGTTAAGTGGTGGCAGGGGGAGGAGGAATTTTTAAGAGAGAAAATATTTTACCACTTCCATTGATCTTAACCGATTTTGGCCGTGACTTCTCAGCAGAAAAAGTATAGAAATCTAAGATTATCGAGGAATTTGAGAACTAATAAGCCTATAACAAACCTCAGGTATTGTTCTGCCGTTTGTGCATAATGTATTTGCATGATATATCTTGATTTTTAATCCTATTAAGGTCAAAATCCCACGGGAAAAAATGAGTTCATTTTATTTATATAGAGAAGAGAAGAAGATAGATAGAAAGAATAGATAGAAGAGAAGAGAAGATATATATATATATATATATATATATATATATATATATATATATATATATATATATATATATATATATATATATATATACAGTGATGATCATATTTATTGGCACGGTAAAATAAAAGTTAAATTTTGTCTAATAAATTCTAAAAAAGGGATTAAATTAAAGAAAATAACAAAGTATATTATGTATTTTTAACTGGCCTTTCCGATGCAGCAATCGGATTTTAGAAAAAATAAATAACAAAGGAACAACAAACATAATTGCAAAAAACCCTTGTTCAAAATTATTGGCACGATTTATTTAATAATCAATTGTATAGCCTTTGGCCTTGATTACCTTCCTCAGTCGCTTTTCATAGTTTACAACCAAGTTGTTGCACTCTTCAGTAGTAATTTTAGCCCACTCTTCCTGACAATAATCCTCCAATTGAATAAGATTCTTAGGCTTCCTTTGCATTACCCTCAATTTTAATGTTCTCCATAAATTTTCAATTGGATTAAGGTCTGGGCTTTGTGATGGCCACTCCAAAACATTAATATGATTGTCCTCAAGCCATTTCTTAGTCAGTTTAGCCGAATGCTTTGGGTCATTATCTTGCATGAACCACCAACGACGACCAAGTGAGAGCTCTTTAGCAGAGTCTTTCAGGTTTTCATCCAATATTTTAACATAATCTTCCTTTTTTATGCTACCTGTGACCTTAACAAGTCGCCCTGGTCCAGAGGCAGCAAAGGATCCCCAAAACATCAAACTGCCTCCACCGTGCTTCACTGTGGGTATGGTGTTCTTAGGCAGGAAAGCTTCGCCAGATTTTCTGTAAATATAAGACACTTTATTATGGCCAAATAACTCTATTTTCGTTTCGTCAGTCCATAGAACACGTTTCCAGAATGCAACATCTTTATCAATATGACGTTTTGCAAAGGCTAGCCTTGCTTTCAGGTGCATAGGCTTCAATAAGGGAGTCTTTCTCGGACGACATGCTTTTAAACCAGCTCTCTTCAAAACTCTACCAACTGTATGTCGAGATACATTCACTCCAGAGGTGCTCTGTTCATCAACAATCTCCCCAACAGAGATCCTTGGGTTTTGTTTTACTTGTCGAACAATTTTCCGTTCATCTCTTGGGGAAAGAATCCTTTTTCTCCCTCTACCCTCTAAACTCATAACGTGGCCTTGCGATTTGAACTTGTTTATTATGGCTCTAACAGTGGATTTGGGAAGGTTTAGCTTCTTTGAAATCTTATCATAGCCCTCCCCATTGGTATGGCATGCTACAACAAGCTTCCTGACGTCTTTGCTGTGTTCCTTAGTTTTAACCATGGCGATTGAAAATTATAATTTAGTCACTTATAATAGTTTAAATAAATCGCTATCTAAAAATTATCTGAAAAAAATTATTCACTGAATTAGCGTTAAACAAGCATAATATGGCTATAAAAAAGTTCAGAAAGCACGTAAACGGGAAATTGATTGATATTATACTGATACTAAAAGAAAAACAAAGCCGTGCCAATAATTTTGAACAAGGGTTTTTTGCAATTATGTTTGTTGTTCCTTTGTTATTTATTTTTTCTAAAATCCGATTGCTGCATCGGAAAGGCCAGTTAAAAATACATAATATACTTTGTTATTTTCTTTAATTTAATCCCTTTTTTAGAATTTATTAGACAAAATTTAACTTTTATTTTACCGTGCCAATAAATATGATCATCACTGTATATATATATATATATATATATATATATATATATATATATATATATATATATATATATATATACTTGTTGCTATATATATATATATATATATATATATATATATATATATATATATATATATATATATATATCGCGGGGTTCGAATCGTTCGACTGGTAGTAATCGTGACACCCTGCACTGAAGAATCCCGAAAGGATGAAACACTAGTGTCTGTAGGTATTTAATTATTATAGTAAAAAAAATAATTATGACAGCCCCTTTAAGAAATTCGTTTCTTATCGTTGAGCACTTTCCGTTGAATTAAAAAGTCGGTCAATTTAGCTCTTATGCGTAGATCATCGTATAACGATTTGATCACTGTCTGTCTGACGTAATGAACATTTAAATTTAAAATGTTTAAAATTCAACGCTATTTCATACGGTTAATAGTAGCCGAATGGATACGGCCTCCGCTAATCGAGCCAGAGATGTCTCGTGTCGCGGGGTTCGAATCGTTCGACTGGTAGTAATCGTGACACCCTGCACTGAAGAATCCCGAAAGGATGAAACACTAGTGTCTGTAGGTATTTAATTATTATAGTAAAAAAATAATTATATATATATATATATATATATATATACTTGTTTATTGTTATATAAACATGCTCACATCCCGCTGCTACAAATAGCCACTTGTTTCAATCAAACAACAGATATCATCTGTAAAAAAAATAATTATGACAGCCCCTTTAAGAAATTCGTTTCTTATCGTTGAGCACTTTCCGTTGAATTAAAAAGTCGGTCAATTTAGCTCTTATGCGTAGATCATCGTATAACGATTTGATCACTGTCTGTCTGACGTAATGAACATTTAAATTTTGAATATTCAAAAGTTCAATGAATAATGGATTTTTATTTTAGGTAGGAACTCTTTAGAAGTTGGAGTTAAAAAACTTAAAACACAGGACTTTAATTAAATAAAAAAGTAAAAAGGGAGAGGCAATTTAAATAAAGTTAAAAAATTACAATGGGGAGAGAGTGATTGAGAAGAGAAAAAAAGGAATAGAGACAGAAATAGAGAAAGAAAATATAGAGAAAACAAAATAGAGAGAAAAAGAAGAGAGAAAATATATATATACATATATACACACACATATACATATATACACACATATATATATATACACATATATATATATATATATATATACACATACATATACATACATATACATATATATATACATATGATATGGAAAGGAAAAGAAAAGAAATAAATGGTTATAATAAAGAGAATAAGAACTAGAAGGAAAAGGAAAGAATAATGAGATCTAGTTAAATGGGGAAAGAGAGAAAGTAAGAATTTGACAGTATATAGAAAAAATTCTTAAACTTAATTAAAAAGCACTTCCCTATTAATAATATACTACATAAAATTTTCAATAAAAATACAATAAAACTTAGTTATAGCTGTAATGAAAACATTGAAAAAATAATTAAAAAACATAATAACAAAATATTAAACAAAAATAGCACACCCATTGCTACCGAAAGTTGTAACTGTAGAATTAAATCAAAATGCCCTCTTAAAGGAAATTGTCAAATTACTTCTGTAGTGTACCAAGCAACTATTTCTACTAAGGAAAATCCGAATGAAAAAAAATATTACATAGGAATGACAAATAACAATTTTAAAGAAAGATTTACCGGTCACAAGTGCTCTTTTGAAAATAATGAGTACAAAAATAGAACTTCATTGTCTAAATATTACAATGAACTAGTAGAGCAAGGTTACTCCCCAATAGTAAATTGGAAAATTTTAAAGAAAGCGAAAACCTGTTCATCTTTAAACTCGCCTTGCTACCTATGTCTTTATGAGAAATTATTTATACTTACTTTTAGAGAAAGAGATAAATTATTAAATAAGAAGCACGAAAATACAATTAATTGCAAACATTATAAAACCCATCTTTTAAGTAATTTAGTTTAGATATAAAATTTAAATAAATTAAAAATTGTCACTGATTTCTATAATTTATTAATATTCTATTAATATACTTTCTCCTCTCCTGATTTCATTCTTTACTTCTCCTGTCTTATATACCTGTGTGTCTATGTGTATATGTATGTGTCTATGTATTTATTTTATGACCGTGTGTACTTAGATCTATATATTTCTATATTATTTGGTATACCCTCCCATGTTTATTCAATCCATTTGTATGTTTCTATGTGTGTATACATCTATCTGTACCCTTGCCAAATTATTTGTATTCTTATGTATTTCTATATATATAATTTATGTAAATTATACATATTTATGTGTGAGTATATATATGTGTGTGTGCGTTGTTGTTTATGTATATATATATATTTATATATATATATATATATATATATATATATATGTATATATGTGCTTATTAATATGTCGGTTGGTTCTCTGTGAGTATATACATATGTATCTTATTATTTTTAATTTGGGTATTATCTACCTGTGCGTCGCTATTTTTGAGTATTTCGTTGATTTAATTACTTCTTTTGCCTGAATATATTTATAGGTAAGTGTACTTGTATCTGTGTTATTAGTAATCTGGTATTGAATGTATTATTTTGTGATTTAATATGACTTTATATCTATACTTAAATAGCTTAAACTTCCAACTTAATAGTATAGTTACACCTTTACTTATGTGCATGTATATGTATATATATATATATGTATATATATATGTGTGTGTATGTGTGTGTATATTTGGGTATACGTGTGTGTGTGTATATATATATATATATATTTGTATTGTATTCTTTTTATATACATAAATATTAGTAGTTTTTTATTTATAATTATTGGACCTATTTAATTTATTTAATCCCCTCTTATGGCTAAATATGTTATATTAAAAAGATAATAAATATTAATGTTATTCTGTTTTTATTATTATTATTATTATTATTATTATTATTATTATTATTATTATTATTATTATTATTATTATTATTATCATTACTATTATGTCTATTGTTATTAATAATAATTTTAATATTGTTTTATCATTATTTTCTTCTTTTATTCATATATTTATCTAAAAACGCGAAAACTTTAAACTTATATCATTTAGCATAAAGGGCCTAATTAATGGTAGACGTATGTTTGAATTGCGTTGATTTTACTCGTGGACGTATGTAAGAGGATAAATATGCTAGCCGAATACATTCACTGCCTTTTTTGACACGTTCATTTCTGACGCTTGGATTGTATCTTCTGTTTGTATTTGTAATAATATGTTTCATTACTGAATTGTATAATTGTTCATAATTTGGTTGACACGCAGATTTCTTCTTTTTCTTTTTCTTTTTCTATATACTGTCAAATTCTTACTTTCTCTCTTTCCCTATTTAACTAGATCTCATTATTCTTTCCTTTTCCTTCTAGTTCTTATTCTCTTTATCATAACCATTTATTTCTTTTCTTTTCCTTTCCATATCATATGTATATATATATGTATATGTATGTATATGTATGTGTATATATATATATATATATGTATATATATATGTGTGTATATATGTATATGTGTGTATATATGTATATATATATTTTCTCTCTTCTTTTTCTCTCTATTTTGTTTTCTCTATATTTTCTTTCTCTATTTCTGTCTCTATTCCTTTTTTTCTCTTCTCAATCACTCTCTCCCCATTGTAATTTTTTAACTTTATTTAAATTGCCTCTCCCTTTTTACTTTTTTATTTAATTAAAGTCCTGTGTTTTAAGTTTTTTAACTCCAACTTCTAAAGAGTTCCTACCTAAAATAAAAATCCATTATTCATTGAACTTTTGAATAGTCAAGTCGCTGCCTGATGATATCTGTTGTTTGATTGAAACAAGTGGCTATTTGTAGCAGCGGGATGTGAGCATGTTTATATAACAATAAACAAGTATTATCAGCTCTTTTTATTGAGCACTATCTAACAACCTCGTTGAATTCATTAGTCCATTACTTTTGAATATAAAAAAAACCCCGAGTATATATATATATATATATATATATATATATATATATATATATATATATATATATATATATATATATATATATATATATATATATATATAGCAACAAGTAGTGTATTTTCATTATTCATTACAAATGTTTTCGCGACGATTCGGACAATTTATCGTTTTAAAATATTCAAAAGAACATATATAAGATCTCTTTCTCTCTCTCTCTCTCTCTCTCTCTCTCTCTCTCTCTCTCTCTCTCTCTCTCTCTCTCTCTTTCTTTCTACTTATTATAGTTAAATTCAAATTTTGATATATCTGCTTTTTTTTTACATCGTTCATTTTTGTATTACGTTTACGTTATTTTAAACCACACTCTTCCCATGTTAAATAATAATTTCGAAATAATAACGTTAATATTTTAGTGAGCAGGTCAGGATGTCGTAAACCGGAAAATGGATTACATACATCGTTACAAGGTCATTTGAGTTTTATAATTATTATATTTTTTATTTTTTTTAATTTTTATTCAAATTTCACCCCAAACAAGGCACAGTGCCACTTTGAAGCAGGGGGCTACTATCAGGGACTTAATTAGCGGGGTCATTATGAAGGGAGATGAGTAGAAAGATGTTTGTTAACATTACATTTGAACTTCTGCATATCATTGCAGTTGGGAAAGCAGAATCCCGGAAGAGAGTTCCAAAGACCCACAGTTCTGGGGAAGAAACTATTGGAGTAAAAGGCTTTCTTGCACCTAGGGATCTCTACTGTAAAGGGATGAGACTTAGTAGCTTGTCGGGTTTGTCGGGGGTAGTTACGTCGGGGAGGTACAAGTGTTTGCAGTTCGTCAGAGCATTATCCATTGAAGTATTTGTAGAACAGGCAGAGGGATGCAACATCTCGTCGATGGGACAGAGGCTGAAGCCTAGATGACAGTTCAGGACCTATCAGGTTGGCGACTCTCTTTTGAACCCTGTCCAGGAGTGAGAGACAAGAAGCAGATGCACCAGCCCAGATGTGACAACAGTACTCCATACATGGGCGAATGGTTGCCTTGTAGAGGTATAGGATACTGTCAGGCGTAAGTAGTTTTCTAGCACGGTAGAGGGAGCCAACCTTCCTTGCATCAGCCTTGGCAATGCTCTCAATGTATCTATTCCAGTTCATATTCCCTGTAAACGTTAGGCCGAGGAGTTTAAAAGAAGTACTTTCAGGTAATGTGTTCTTGGCCATCTATGTCAATAATTGCCTTTACATGTTTCCTGAAACCTGCACATCAGCAATAACCGAAACCAAAACATTTAGCGCTCCAGTCTTATTCGTCTTATCGTCTGAGCTAACCACAGCTTTAATTTTGATAGTTAAAGTTAACTTTAAAACTTAACTGATTTTAATGTCTGAATATATTTTTTGAATGCGTAGAATTAACACGTTTAGTTGACTTACGCCTGCCAAACTGTTTTTATTTCAATTCTGATACCTTTGTATCTATTTTACAAGCTAAAATTCAGCTACAAATTCCCTATATATCAAGTTTCAAATCTGTAGAGGAAAAATTGTCAGAGCAGTTTGTCAGAGATCATTCTGTGCACAGGCAGATACAAAGTCATTTTATATACATATACTAGCAGGCTACCCAGCGTTGTCCAGTCGAATAATACGCTTAAGTATAGTATTTTAATTTATGCAGATTTTGTATTTATCATTATTATAATTCTCTACTGATTATTATATTGTACCCAATACATAGTAGCGCCCTATTTATGCAGATTTCGTATTTATTATAGTGTGGTTTTCTTTTTTCACTTTATTTTATATTTTTCATTAGATTTTAATCAATTTTATTACAAATTTTATTACAAATATCTTAATTTTTCACCAAAGTATAACAATAAAACAAAACATAATTGGTTCCTCGACAGAAGACGGGTGGACCTGTAAATTCACTTTTGTCCGTTCGTACGTTCGTCTGTCCACACTTTTTTCAATAACTACCCCTTGGAATTTTTTAAAATTTTGCAAAAACATTAAATATGATATAAATAAAAAAAATAAAAAAAAGTAACAGAACGGATTTTCCTGTAAAACTCCATTTGCCCCCTTAGGGGTGCCTTTCGGCTAAAATTGATACTTTTGTGCTTATTTAAAAAAAAAATGATGCCTTGGATTTTTATAAAACTTTCTAAAAAGTTGTAACTAACTGATTTCTATATACTTTTGCTTGTCTATACTTCGCAATAACTCTTGGGTGTGCCCCAGGGATTCTTTCAGGGCTAATGAAAACATTGCATTTTTGGGACTATTTTACTATATTTGTCAAAAATTTTCTGTGTGTGTCTATTTAGCAGTTTTACATGGTGCAGAACTCAAATTTACATACGTTAAGGCCTAAACTGCACCGTTTGTCCATTTTCACCAGGATTTGACGTCCCCTGGGGAATTTGGGGGATAAATTGGGGTGGGGCCAAATGCTGAACTTAGTCATTTTTTATACATCATTCACTGTGCAGTCACGGGGCACCATGCATACTTCACTTGTTTCAATTTGTTACAGGCATACAAAAGCATATTTTTTAAAACAAACGCGATATAAGTTAGAAAGCATTTTTTGGAAAGCATGAAAATGTTTATACAAAATGATTTTTTATAAACTTTAAAAATTAAGGTATAAGATTTAATTTTAAATTTATTTATTTTTAAAGTGCCCTTTTTATAAACATTACAAAAAAGGTATAAAATTGTATTTCAATTGAATCTAAAAATTATCTAGGATTTATTTTACGTACATTTTGTTGCACTTTTAAAACTCTTCAGTTGAAAAATTATCTTCTTTTTTTTTTTTTTTTTTTTTTTTTTTTTTTTTTACACAGTGATCACCACTTATCAAGGCCCGGAAGCCACTCAGGGATAAGGGTTATTGTAAGTACATCACGTTAGTGAGGAGATTTTATGAAGTGTTTAATTAGGGGGGCGGTTCATTAGGAATTTGTTAACATTAGACTTGAAGACATCCAAGTTGTAGTCCGGAGGGAAGCAGGCAGACGGAACAGAGTTCCACAGGCGTGCAGTTCTAAGAAAGAAGCTTTGCTCATGAAATCCGCGTTTTGATTTAGGCACAGATATAGAGTGGGGGAAATTTTTCACAGTGAATTCAGCTAGACGGGTGTTTTTCGTGAAAGATTGGCGAGGGGGGACCAGGGATTGGAGTTCAGACGAGCACCTGCCATGAAAATAACGATAAAACAAGGATAGGCTCGCAACGTCTCTTCTGTGGGAGAGGGGTTGCAGGGTAGAGAAAAGGGCATCCCCCACTAAACCACGAAGTCTATTTTGTACTCTGTCAAGGCATGATAGGCTGTTTTTGGCAGCTCCTGCCCAGATATGGCAACAGTATTCCATCCTTGGCCGTACTTGGCTTTTATATAGATAGAGAATTGCATCAGTAGTGAGATATCTTCTGGA
Source organism: Euprymna scolopes (assembly GCF_053919585.1). Lineage (NCBI taxonomy): Eukaryota > Metazoa > Mollusca > Cephalopoda > Sepiida > Sepiolidae > Euprymna > Euprymna scolopes. The sequence goes on from NC_136488.1 coordinate 126,136,565, forward strand.
GCGGTAGAAGGATCCCACCATCTTTCCTGCGACCTTGGCCACAGACTTGATGTACGTGTTCCATTTCAGATCAGGAGTAAAGGTCAAACCCAGAAGCTTGTCAAAACACGGGGCCTCACCCAGACGAGAGCCATCCATCACAATTGATGCCAGCTGGGGATCAGAGCGTTGATGATGTAAGGATAGGAGTTTGGTTTTGGATGCATTAAAGGTAACTAGCCACATCTTCCCCCACTGAACCACGCGCTCGAGATCAGAGGAGAGAGAATCAGAGAGAACTTCGTCATTTACAGCCTTTGATGTGTTGCCGTAGATGGTAGTGTCATCAGCATAGATGTCAACGAATGATTTAAGTATGTGTTTAGGGAGGTCATTGATGTAGATCAGGAAGAGAGTTGGGCCCAGGATTGACCCCTGAGGGACTCCAGCATTTATATTGCAGGCCTCCGATTTTTGTCCATCTACCACTACTCTTATGAGCCTATCAGAGAGAAATGATTTAATGATTGAGAAAACATTTCCAGTTATACCATAGCTGGAAATCTTGTGAAGTAGACCCTTATGCCATACTTTGTCAAAGGCCTTTGATATGTCGAGAGCAATTGCCCTAGAAAGGAAGCCTTTGTCAAGAGATTCACTAATCCTGTGGGATATAACCGTCAGCACATCTGCGGTAGATCTTGCAGAGCGGAAACCATATTGTGTGTCACTAAGAAGGTTATTCCTGCTGAGGTGGTTTACTATTTCTCTATTTAATATTGATTCAAGTAACTTACTCATAACACAGAGAAGACTTATTGGTCTGTATTGAGAGGGAGATGACTTATCACCTGAATTCTTAAATACAGGGCAAACTGAGGAGGTCTTCCAGGGGGTCGGAAAGCACTTCTCCTTAAGGCAGCGCTTAAATAGTTTCGTAAGTATGGGAGCAAGTTCTGGTTGAAGCTTTTTTAACACTATAATTGGGATGCCATCAGGGCCAGTTGCTTTACTGGAATCTAGTTTTTTTATTAGCTTGGCGACCTCATGCACAGATATTTGTATGTTACCTAGCTTGTTCTGTGTTATAGGAGGAAATATGGGGAGTTGATGGCCTTCGTCGCATAGGGTAGAATTAGCTGCAAAGTTCTTTGCAAATAGTTTGGCCTTGTCTGATGCTGACGAGATAACCTCTGGTCCATTGATAATGGTTGGGATAGAACGCACACTTCTGTTCAAGATCCTATTTGTTATTTGCCAAAACTGGTGGGAACCAAGCCGCTGATCAGCTACCTTGGATTTAACAGACTGGGCATATAGCTCTCTTGCATTTTTTATTACTCTTTTACAGTGGTTGCTGGCAGTCCTGAAAGCAGCTTTAGTCTCAGTGCATCTATTACGTTGGTAGTTATGGAAAAAGTGATTTCTGTGCGCGATAGCAGCAGCACATTCTGGGGAGAACCATGGCTGGCTGTTAGGTTTTTGTTGGAATTTTTTAGATGGTATGAATTGGTCTATGCCTACAATTAACCATTCGGTCAGATCTGATACTATAGAGGACACTTCCTTTTTAAACATGGAGTGCAGAGGTAAATCAGATATGAATGTACGGAAGCTATCCCAGTCAGCCATAGAGTATCGGTATACAGTACGGTGGAGGGGTACGTCTGATGGCTTCTTACATTTTGTTTTTATCTTAACTGATACGACGGAGTGGTCGGAGGATCCTAAAGGAGAATGAACGGTACATGAACATAGCTCAGGGGAAGTTGAAAGAAAAAGGTCTAAGAGGCTTGCATATTGATTGGGTGTATCGGGCACACGGGTGGGTTCGCGAACAATCTGAGTGAGGTCATAAGCAATGGCAAAATCATGACAAAACCTCCCCTCATCATCTGTCTTATTTGAATGGGTTAGCCATTCCACGTTATGGACGTTGAAGTCACCACAGATGTGGATGTTAGCCGAGGGATGTGAAGACAGTATGTGGTCTATTTTCTCAGATATGCTCTTAAAGATAGTAACTCCGCTGTTGTGGGGCCTATAGAGGGCAAATATAAATACAGTGGTGTTAGCAAGTGCAACCCTGAAGCACATATAGGGTAAATTAGGATCTTCTCTAGAGATATCCTTGCCACATGGGAAGCCATCCTTAATGTAGGCACATATTCCATGCCCATGGCGATCTTGGGAATCAGATTTAGCTGTTAAATTGGAGTATCCATTAATTATGAACTCATCTAGGGAAGTGGTCGGCCCTATTCCAGTTTCACATAGAAATAATATGTCCGGTTTCGTCTCCTGTAATTGGGTTTCAACCTCTGGAAGGTTGGAACGTAGACCCCTGATATTGGAGAAGGAGACCTGGTAGTAGGGGTCTACGCTGGAAGATGGGGTTCTAGGTTTAATCGAGTTTTTATTCTGGAGATATTTCATGTTGAGGTTTTGGGATTTGTGGAATAGGTCGGCATACTTGGTTAGAGCAGTACAGAGAGGGAAAGTAAGAGAGAAAAAGACAGGAAATTTTTTTTTTTTATTTGTAGCACACGAAAAGGTAAAGCCGTAACAATTACCCACTAGTATGGCATCGAGAGGCCCCACCAGAGACTACTGCATGGTCCAGATCCACTCACCAAATGGCAATACAGCAGTCCCAGTACTTTGCGCCTGCTGATAGGACAGCCTCCTTAGTGGTTAATCCAAGGTTCGGGTCCCTGACTATCAGGCGGATAACGTCAGCCCAGACAAAACGTTTACCTCCAGCACCCTTACTAGTGACATGGCAACAAGGACAGACAAAGACAGAAAAATATCCGACATCTCAGACTACTGGTCACCAAGTAGTACCGACCTTTAAGCAGCTTTTTCTTCACCCTTTGTCAGAAACATCACTCATTGAATGAGGACTGAATGACAAAATAGGAGAAGCGAGAGTTACTGGAGCTGCCGATAACACATCCACTGTATTATCTACTCTCCATTTAAAAAAAAAAAAAAAAAAAAAAAAAAAAAAAAAAGGGGGGGGGGAGGTGAAAGGGGAATGGGTACAAGTGACTTATATCTAAGTAGTAAGTCCGGTGCGAACTTAATAATTCATGACACTTTTGGTGATAATCTCCCCTCCCATATTAATGGGTGGAAGTTTGTCGGTTATCTATCTAGTTTGAATCATTAAAGTTTCATCTTATAATTAATTAAAATCCAATAATTAACTATTATCAATTTGTAAAGACTGCTTAATATTAATTTACATTAGAGTTTAAATAATTATTCAAGGTTTTAGTTTAGGAGGTCCGTTTTCATGAGTGACTTTCTTTGCATTGTATTATATTTCGAATGTACTTGAACATAAGGCTAACTATATAAGGTAGGATTCGAAAAAAAGAAGAAAGAATTTTCAATACAGGCAAGCTTGCAGTAATAGTATATATTAAGTATACTACTTAAATAAAGTCCTAAGTTTATCTACTCTAGAGAATAATTTCCGGCATTTTTTTTAATTTTTTTTTCGTTAGTTGCCGGCATTTTGATTGTTTGTTTTCATCGTTCAGCTTTGTAGCAGGAGGGGGGGGGACGGATAAGACGGAATAAAGACAAAAAGACAGGAGAAATACAGACAAAATACATAAAACACGAAAAGTAAATTTCAAACAATGTAACAAAACATTTAGGATTAGTTTAGAAAAAAAAATAAAAAAGTAAAAATAAAAAATAAAAATACTTAACGTTTTTGCACTAGAGATTCCGCCAGCGTTTTTTTTTTATCAACTGTTAGCTAGCATATGGCTTACTACAGTGACAGGAGATTTCTACTTCCGGATGACTTGGTCGAGTGCCTATCTATAGAATAAAAGTCGTAACGCTTCTATGTGTAAACAATATCTAATTTACATTTTTTTTTGTTAAAAAAAAAAAAAAAAAAAAAAATTCTAGCTTTTTTTTTTATAAAGTCCTAAGTGTATCTATTCTTGAGAATAATTTCCGGCATTTTTTTTTTTTTTTTTTTTTCGTTAGTTGCCGGCATTTTGATTGTTTGTTGTTCCTCGTTCAGCTTTGTAGCAGGAGGGGGGGGGCGGATAAGACGGAATAAAGACAAAAAGACAGGAGAAATACAGACAAAATACATAAAACACGAAAAGTAAATTTAAAACAATGTAACAAAACATTTAGGATTAGTTTAGAAAAAAAAATAAAAAAGTAAAAATAAAAAATACTTAACGTTTTTGCACTAGAGATTCCGCCAGCGTTTTTTTTTATCAACTGTTAGCTAGCATATGGCTTACTACAGTGACAGGAGATTTCTACTTCCGGATGACTTGGTCGAGTGCCTATCTATAGAATAAAAGTCGTAACGCTTCTATGTGTAAACAATATCTAATTTACATTTTTTTTTTGTTAAAAAAAAAAAAAAAAAAAAAATTCTAGCTTTTTTTTTATAAAGTCCTAAGTGTATCTATTCTTGAGAATAATTTCCGGCATTTTTTGTTTTTTTTTTTTTTTTCGTTAGTTGCCGGCATTTTGATTGTTTGTTTTCATCGTTCAGCTTTGTAGCAGAAGGGGGGGACGGATAAGACGGAATAAAGACAAAAAGACAGGAGAAATACAGACAAAATACATAAAACACGAAAAGTAAATTTAAAACAATGTAACAAAACATTTAGGATTAGTTTAGAAAAAAAAAATAAAAAAGTAAAAATAAAAAATAAAAATACTTAACGTTTTTGCACTAGAGATTCCGCCAGCGTTTTATTTTATCAACTGTTAGCTAGCATATGGCTTACTACAGTGACAGGAGATTTCTACTTCCGGATGACTTGGTCGAGTGCCTATCTATAGAATAAAAGTCGTAACGCTTCTATGTGTAAACAATATCTAATTTACATTTTTTTTTTGTTAATCTATGTCATTAATTGCTAAATAATAGATGCATTTCATTTTAAAAATTGCAGCAAAATGTACGTAACATAAAATCAATCCAAGGAAATTTTCAGACTCAATTCAAAATATTTTTTTTTCTATTTTACTTTGTAAAGTTTATAAAAGTGCGTTTTGAAAATTGATACATTACACATTAGATCCTGTACCATATTTATCAAAGTTTATAAAAAAATAATTTTTAACCATTTCCATGCCTTGCAAAAATGTTTTATAATATATATATATATATATATATATATATATATATATATATATATATATATATATATATAAGATTTGTTGTATGCGTTTTTAGCGATATTAACAACTTCGAAACGCTGTTAGCTACCTTAGCTTTTTAAGAGCTATAATCTCTTCATACATACATACATATATATATATATATATATATATATATATATATATATATATATATATATATATATATATATATGAAGGAGTCGCCCCTGGAACGTACTTGTTTATTTATTTTTATCCCTATTATTATATATATATATATATATATATATATATATATATATATATATATATATATATATATATGAGTTCATTATATATATATATATATATATATATATATAATGAACTCATTTTCCCCCTATGGTTTTGACCTTAATAGAATTAAAAATCGACATTTCATGCGAGTGTAATATGCACAATCTGCAGCACAATATCTGGGGTGTTTTATAGGCATACTACCTCTCCACTACCTCGAGAATCGTAGATTCCTGTATTTTTTCTGCTGAGAGTTAACTACCACAATCGGTTTAAATCAATGGAAGTAGTACAATCTTTTCTCTCTAATTAATTCCTTCTTCCCCCGCCACCACTTACACCGTTTCCAGGATCGTTCACAAGGCACGGTTACGAAGGAACACCGGTTTGGGTTTTCTTTACTTCGTAGTGGCTTTTAAAAAAAGCTGGAATGAAATTTAACGTTCTTTTTCGTTCTATGCTTTCTACTGGGTGAAACGCACCATGAACTTAATCGAATCGAAGTGTTATTCATGCCATTTCTTTCGATTTATTTCGTTTTGTAGTTGCTTAAAAAAACTGGAATGGAATTGCAACGTTCCTTTTCGTTCTATGCTTTCTACTGGGTGAAACGCACCAGGGACTTAACCGAATCGAAGGGTTATTTATGCCATTTTTTTTTCGCTTTTCGCTGTGTGTGTGTGTGTGTGTGTGTTTTTGTTTTTTTTTGTATTTGTTTTTCCGAACACGTTCATCATTTTTCCCCTTATTTTTGCTTTTTGTTTTAGGATTTCTTTTTTAAAGAAGTTTTACGTTTGTTCGCTGGGGTTTTTTTTCTTTTTTTTTTTTTGCTTTTTTCCGATTTTTAAAGAAGTTTATTTTTTTAATATTTAAACAGGGTTATTACTTTGCTTATTCTTTACACCCCCCTAAACACACACATCTCCAAACACCTGGGCGACGCCGGGTACCCCCGCTATTTCTAAATATTATTACGTACATAAAGGGTATACCTTTAGACATGCATCTTTCTAGCTTTAAGCCGTCATCAGCATAGGTTAGGATCGAACTCATAATGCAAGTATCCGCAGTGTGATACTGAATAAATGAGCCAGAATGAATCCCCACTTGAATGCACGATTTTGTAAATTTAAAATATATATATATATATATATATGTGTGTGTGTGTGTGTGTGTGTGTGTGTGTGTGTGTGTGTGTGTGTATATATATATATATATATATGTATGTGTGTGTATACTGTGTCAATCGCTTTATTGCAGATTAGTAAAATATCAATATTTCGCTAAATATACATCACAACAAAATGAAAATTATATCATCAAACGACTCATTTATGGTTAGTTATTTCGAAAAAAAATTTTCAAATTCATGCGATATTCACGAAGTTATGACAGTTTATTATCTATTGTAGGTCTCTTAAAATGTTATTTTAGGACAAAAATACAATGTCTTATCTTACGAACTTTACTTTTTATTATATTTTTCTGTCAAGAAATAATAAACAAAAGCATATCCTAGGTATGGGCCTCATATAAATAAATTATTTATCGACATATTCACCATATATTTAAATAACTTGAAACAACCTTTTGTCCCTCGGAGAAGTCGACTGTTTGATCTTAAAAGGAGATATGGCTCTAATAACATCAACTATGTTCCTCCACAAGGCATCCCTTGAAGTAAATTGCTCTCCTCCGTCATAAACTCCTCTTTTTAATATTGACCAGAGATATTCAATGGGGTTATGGTCTGGAGAACACGGTGGTCAGGTCATGAAAGTTTCCCCAACGAATTCCATAGATTCAGAGAAGGCTGCAGTCGCCCCAAACAAAATGAGATGGCACATTGTCATGTATAAATATCATCTGAAAGTGACGTGACAATGGTAGGTCATCTAGCCATATTGATAAATAATTATTCAAAAGGCCGTGTAAGCATCGCTGATAAGCTTTACACCCTCTGGCGCTCGGAATGATCCAACCAACTTATCCCCAATGATTTCCAACCAAAACATGATGCCTTCAACACCTTGTTGGCGATGAACTCTGTAACGGGTCGGAGTTCCGTTCGGATTTCAAACTTTGGTCCATCTATCCGAACCGTCAAGAATAGCATGGGCCTCATCTCTAAATATGATCTGTTGGAAATCCATTGTTATATAATTCTGTGTCCAAGCCATTCGTTTTTCCTTATGTTGTTTTCTCAATGGAGGCATTGGAAGAGGTTTGATGTTGCTTGCAATCTCATTCAACACATTGCCTGGATCTTGGAGCAATTCCAGCTTGTGCAAAAACGAAAGCACTGGTGCTGTTTGTGTTTCAGTGACTTCCCTACGAATTTTCCGAATATCCTGATCTGTGTTGGTGTTCGGGTTGTTCAAGAATGCAACCAAGGTTTTGGATCCCATTCCAGCCCTGTGGCTAAATTTTTGATGGACAATCCTTCCGCGAGTCCAGCAACTATCCTTTTTCGATAACCTTTATTCGCCTGATTTTTTTAGCATTGTAAGAGATCTGCGATAAAGCGATGGACAATAAAATTTCTTTGATGATAAATAAAATGCCATAGCTTCGTGAATAAAGCATGAATTTGAATAAAATTTTGGGAAATAACTACACTTAAAACAACCCTTATTTTTTGATGGGACATATTTATTTATTCACTTTCATTATTAAATATTATTACGTGCATAAAAAGTATACCTATGGACATTCATGTTATTTAATAATAATAATAATAATAATAATAATAATAATAATAATAATAATAATAATAATAATAAAAATAATAAAAATAATAATAATAATAATATAATCATTTCTACAGTCCAACAACGTCGCAGCTAACACAAGCTATGATAGTCAAGGCTTGGGTTCTCAATAGTCCGATGATCCTTGTTTGAGACAAAGTAGATACATTCCATATTCTGATTTCGCCGCAGTTTACTTGATCTGTGTTAGCTAATAAACTTTCTTGTATGCGGCGCAGTTGCTCAAGTTGAAGATTACTCGCCTCGCATACAAAAGATTCGGGTTTCAAATCCCGAGTTCGGATATGATCAATTGATGAGCCCAAATGAGGTCGAAACTCAGTCTTGGATTTTCCGTTTGTTGGCTATCATGATTTGTATGAGCTGCGACATTGTTGAACCGTGAAAAAAAAAATATATATATAAATATATAAATTATTATAGCAATAATTATATATATATATACATATATATATATATATATATATATATATATATATATATATATATATAATTATTATATTATATAATTATTGCTATGATAATTTTTAAATACCTACAGAGACTAGTGTTTCACCCTTTCGGGAAACATCAGTGAAAGGTGTCACGATTAATATTTATATATCTCCTTTGAGTTTCCAAAATCATTTTTGTAAACTTTAATGTTCGAAATACGTTTCTTATCGTTGAGCACTTTCTGTTGAATTAAAAAGTCGGTCAATTTAGCTCTTATGCGTAGATCATCGTATAACGATTTGATCACTGTCTGTCTGACGTAATGAACATTTAAATTTAAAATGTTTAAAATTCAACGCTATTTCACATGATTAATGGTAGCCGAATGGATACGGCCTCCGCTAATCGAGCCAGAGATGTCTCGTGTTGCGGGGTTCGAATCGTTCGACTGGTAGTAATCGTGACACCCTGCACTGAAGAATCCCGAAAGGATGAAACACTAGTGTCTGTAGGTATTTAATTATTAGAGTAAAAAAATAATTATATATATATATAAGAAAGAAGCAGACATGGGTAGGGTCCAGAATTCACGCACGTATTGAATAAGTAAAAAACGTAGATTAAAAGACGCAGAATGAAATGGCTGACATGAATTCTTTTGTTTGATTGAAAAGCACTTGACTCATGCCTTACGTATTTCCGGTCGTTTGGGCGTAGGTGAAGAAAACGTAGAACGAAAGAAATCAAATAACTAAAAAAAACGCGGACAAAACAATAACCTATCGGTGCATTGAGGAAAGGTCTTACGAAACACTCATAATTCATAGACGCCTATGTTTACAAACAATTGCCTTGTCAACAACCGCGACGATTTATTCGCTATGTAAGCTTCCTTCTTCTATATTTGTCAAATTAGCCGATCAGATACTGTGTGTGTGTGTGTGTGTGTGTGTGTGTGTGTTGTTTTTGTTTTTTATTTGTTTGCTTTTTGTTTGTTTTTTTGTTTGTTTGTCTTTTTTGTTGTTGTTTTATTCGTTTTTGGGGGGTTTTTTTGGGGGGTTTTGTTTTTGTTTGAAAAGGTCATCGCTACTCCAGGTTAATAAGAGAGGAATTATTGTAGATTACAAGATGAAGAAAACTATGCGAGTACTGAAATTTATCAATTGTATGAAGTTATTACTTATGTGCCGTTTTTTGACAACTATGTGTTAATATTGAACTTGAAAGCACCTACGTTGTAGTCAACAGAGAAGCAACGCCGTAGAAACGAGTTCTACCGGCAGCAAATTCTAACAAAATATCTTCGTCTGTGAAGATTTTCGAGACTTGAGGCAATTATTTATGTCCCACGGCGGGATGGTGTGATACGAAAATCGGAAAGCCGGATTTTAAGAGCAAGCGCCTCAGAGGAAGAACACTCTGATTTACAAAAAATACCTTGGCATTCCGCGGGTAGGGGCGCCTCAGGCGATTAGCAATAAAATAACCTGTTCTCGAAGGGAGAAGGAAAAACCTAGGAGGGTGGATTTTCTAGAACTACACATGACCAGAGGCATACATCAGTTCAACACACGCATAGAATCTGTTGGTTTTGGTGCCGAGAGAAAAACCAGGCTAATTTGTTAGAAAAGTCGAGTTTTTGCAGTAAATGTCTTACAAGGGGTAACCAAAGATTAGAGCTCAGTCGAGTACATTCTCTGGTAATAACGATAGAGCAATATCTCTTCTGTGGTAAATATAATGCAGAGAAAAAATATGATCACGACCCACTAGATTTCGAAGTTGATTTTTGTACTTCATCATAGCAAGAAAACGTTTAAATGCGAACGAACGATCTTATTTTATACGTTGTTTATCACTCTTGCTTCCATCACTCATTCTCCCCTCCCTCTCTCTCTCTCTCTCTCTCTCTCTCTCTCTCTCTTTCTCTCTCTGTCTCTCTCTCTTGTCTTCCCCTTTCTTAGCCCGCTTTCTCTCTTCAAGCGAATCTCTCTTTCCTTATCCCCTTTCTCCCTCTCTTTATTCCTCTAAATAATTGATCGATTAGCTTATCATTTATTTATTTAAAATAGTTATATCACAAATTATAAGTAATACATTAAATTTTTAAAATACCATTTAACAAAATAATGATAATTTGGAAAATATAAACCAATATGCCTTTCAGGCCCTTATTATCATTTATATATTTTCCATCCATAACTTTGAGCCACTGGAGGAGCTTAGGCCATCTACAACTTTGTAGATGCTTCTGTAGCGAGGAATTCTTTTTTCGAGGTGAAGGTACATACAGCGCCTAGCCTTCCCAAATGGTTACCTATCTGGTAAAAGCCAGGCTCAACTTCGGTGATCTAGCGAGAACCGGTGAGTCAACGTGATTGTGCCGTAATTTATATATTTTAGAGTTTAAAAAAGTCGAAAGTACTTATGTGATTTAAAATTAAATAGTATTTATTATTTTTACATGATTTTAGACTGAAACATACTCTTTTATTCTTCAGATTTCCGACAGAGTTTTCCGTTACGTAAATAAATTCGTAATATTTTAATAATTAAAGGGAAGCAATTATGTGCAATTATATACGTTCTTTCCCTGAAGTTTTTATCCTGGGTTTCTTAAGTAAGGTATGTAAGATAAAAATGGGTGGCTTTAAATATATATAATTGGGACCAGCGTTGGCTGATATCTTTGTGGGTTTTCATGAAGAGGGTCTATTGTCTGGTTTGCATAAACCAGGCATTTATTTTCGTTACGTTGACGACACTTTCTGCTTATTTGACAACGAGACGA
>NC_136488.1:126152973-126160473 GCF_053919585.1 Euprymna scolopes
ACATTAGGGGTCATTTCCAGTTAAAAGATTATTTACTGTACCCATCTGAACTAGAGAAAATCATGATTAAAATGTGTATGGCTTGTGTAAATAGCTAATGGAGAATATGAGATATGGCCGACGTTCAGTAGTCCGACAGGTGATCAAAAAGTCAGATATAGCGTAGGGGAACCTGGGGCAAAATGAGATAACGGAGTAAAACAAGACACCACAGATAACTGAAACAGAGAGAGAGAGAGAGGGAGAGAGAGAGAGAGAGAGAGAGCTCTTTCGTGAAGAGTCTGATCAAGAGATCACGTGGTAACGCCTTGCCGCCAACGTCTACTATTGTTTTATTCAGCCCCGTATATCAAAAATGGGGTAAGTATTCAAAATTTATCTATTTTGATCTGTGACGAACTGTACTCTGAGAGTGCAGAAAGCTGGGTAGCCTGTCAATGGGACTGTTGGAAATGGGCACACTACGGCTGTGCAGGACTAGACGAATGCAACAAGACCCCAATCTTCATTTGTGAGCTCTGTGAAGACTGACTTATTCAGACCAAGATCCGTCTTGTTTTGCCCCATGCTTATACAGTTATCTGAATAAATCATCTGTATTTCTTTTGAAAATAATTCCTCATCTTTTTTTTTTTTTTTTTTTGTGGCATTGTTTTCCAATACGTTGAATGTTCAGTACACAGAATATGGTTTATATGTCAATGCTACCTTTGACTCGACAGTTCTTTTTTCCTTACGTATCTCGTTTTGCTCTCGGTTCCCCAACCGGAAAACAAAATGAGACCAAATTGACAACTCGGAAATTAAAAAAGAAACAATTTAAACAAATTTTATTTTATACTTATGTAGAATAAATGAAACAAAAAAAAATAGAAAACATGAAAAATAAATTAAACAATAAAATTAATTTTTTTTTAAATATTTTTAATTAATTTTTAAAAAATGTTTTTTAATCACTTTTTTTTATTTTTCATTTTCAATTAAAAATACATTTTACTTAAAAATGTAACTTAAGGTTAGTTAGTTATTTATTCTACATAAATAAAAAATAAGTTGTTTTAATTATTTTGTCTTTCCCATTTGTGAAAAAAAATAAAAGATTGTTTACATCATTTTCTTGAAAAATATTCACCATTAAAGTTTTTTTTCCTTTTAAATTTCCGACTTGTCAATTTGGTCACATTTTGTTATCCGGGACACTCGATCTGGCTTTTTGACTAACTGTCGGTCTACTAGCTATTTAGACGAGACATACACATTTAAATCATGATTTTCTCTAGTTCAGATGGATGCAGTAAATAAACTTTTAACTCGAAATGACCCCTAATGTACTAATGTATAACATAAGAAACAAAAAAGAAACATTTGTAATGCGTACACAGCTCTATTTTCTCTTATAACCTCAATACGTTTTGAAGGTATTTTACCTAATTTTCTTTTAAAATATCAAACTTAATGTGTTATTATATTTAATGGCAGGACCCGTAGAAAATTTCACCAAATGAAAAGCTGATATTTTTCTGGATAGCGGAATTTTTTTTTTTTTTTTTTTTTTACGGAAAAATCAATAGCACTAATAGCAAATATGAATGCATAACATTTCTATGAAAATAGTATCCATTGTATTTGAAATATAGAACTGTACAAAATAGGATGAATTAATACGTACTAATTAATATTCAGAAAGTAATATTGTGCTACATAGTTCAATACAAATAATAAAATTACATTGGAAAAGATAATTTTTAATTTCTCCTTCAGTCCAGCACCTCTTGGCAAAAAATAAGTGTTATTTTTATTTTTTTTTTTTTAACCATTTTTTTTTTTTTTTTTTTGCTCTTTTTCGTTGATTATTTGGTTGGTTGTTTTTGTTAAACGGCATATCAACCCTTTTCGGATTATTTAATGCCGAATCCAAAGATTTTGAAGAAAAAATTTTTAATAAAATATATTTGTTGTTTTCAAGTCGGTTTCTATTCAACCCATAGTTGGGGTCTTAACAGGTACTACTACTTCGGGTCAGAGTGGACCTGGGAGCAGTGGCAATTAAAAGGTGGATCCACATTCCCCAAAGCCCGCAAGCTGCAGCCTCACCACTAGATATAGTTTAAGGTCATATCCAGGACCAGCTCTTTTTCCTTCAAATGTTCTGTTTTTTACGTAACATTTCGCTGATATTCTTTTTTATGAAGAACTGCGGCACGTCGAAAAAACTAATTCTTTTCTAACGCCATTACAATAATGATCATATATTTCTCTACTTGGCCTTTTTGGTCAAGATCAAAGTGTAGTATCTGTTCCGGCAGATGCTGCACTTAAGATAATTTGTACCAGTCAATGGAGGGGAAACCCTCTATACTGGGACAATTATTATTTTTGGTAACCAGAGTGACCCCTTTTAGGGGAGCTGGTTTTTACCTCACATTAAAAACGGCCTTGTGCCTAATTTGCTCAGTGGGGGAGCAAATAAACACCATCTGTTCCGGCAGATACTGCAAGCTATGACTAGCTATGACTAGCAAAGACCAGATGTGGGGGCAACCCCACATGCCTGACCATTAACCAGCTCCCATTTCCCACTTCTCGGGAGCTGGTCCCCTTTTTCCCTTCCCCCTCCCTTCACTCCTCACATTAAAAATCGGCCTTGTGCCTAATTTGCTCGGTGGGGGAGCAAATAAATACCATCTGTTCCGGCAGATGCTGCACTTAAGATAATTTGTACCAGTCAATGGAGGGGAAACCCTCTATACTGGGACAATTATTATTTTTGGTAACCAGAGTGCCCCCTTTTTGCCTACTTTTAGGGGAGCTGGTTTTTACCTCACATTAAAAACGGCCTTGTGCCTAATTTGCTCAGTGGGGGAGCAAATAAATACCATCTGTTCCGGCAGATGCTGCACTTAAGATAACTTGTACCAGTCAATGTAGGGGAAACCCTCTATACTGGGACATTTATTATTTTTGGTAACCAGAGTGCCCCCTTTTTGCCTACTTTTAGGGGAGCTGGTTTTTACCTCACATTAAAAACGGCCTTGTGCCTAATTTGCTCAGTGGGGGAGCAAATAAATACCATCTGTTCTTCAGATGCTGCAAGCTATGACTAGCTATGACTAGCAAAGACCAGATGTGGGGGCAACCCCACATGCCTGACCTTTAACCAGCTCCCATTTCCCACCTCTCGGGAGCTGGTCCCCTTTTTCCCTTCCCCCTCCCTTCACTCCTCACATTAAAAATTGGCCTTGTGCCTAATTTGCTCGGTGGGGGAGCAAATAAATACCATCTGTTCTTCAGATGCTGCACTTCCATTTCTTGTTCTCTTTCGGTGGAGGATCAGTCCTTCACGACTGAGGCAATTTTTTATTTTTGTACCTTTTCTCCACGTTAAAAAACGACCCTGGTGTCTAACTCTGTCCCGTGGAGAGGCATAGTAAATAGGTACAATAATGATCATATATTATTATTATTATTATTATTATTATTATTACTACTACTACTACTACTACTACTACTACGACTACTATCACTATGACTACTAGTAGCGGGACCTGTAGAAATTTCACACGGGACTCATTCATATGTAATATATTGATGGTGGCATTCTGTAAATGTTCAGCGTAAAAGGAGATGCTCTGATATCATTGTACCTATTTACAATGCCTCCCCACGGGACAGAGTTAGACACCAGGGTCGTTTTTTAACGTGGAGAAAAGGTACAAAAATAAAAATTGTCTCAGTCGTGAAGGATTTCTCCTCCACCGAAAGAGAACAAGAAATAAAAGTGCAGCATCTGAAGAACAGATGGTATTTATTTGCTCCCCCACCGAGCAAATTAGGCACAAGGCCAATTTTTAATGTGAGGAGTGAAGGGAGGGGAAAGGGAAAAAGGGGACCAGCTCCCGAGAGGTGGGAAATGGGAGCTGGTTAAAGGTCAGGCATGTGGGGTTGCCCCCACATCTGGTCTTTGCTAGTCATAGCTAGTCATAGCTTGCAGCATCTGCCGGAACAGATGGTATTTATTTGCTCCCCCACTGAGCAAATTAGGCACAAGGCCGTTTTTAATGTGAGGTAAAAACCAGCTCCCCTAAAAGTAGGCAAAAAGGGGGCACTCTGGTTACCAAAAATAATAATTGTCCCAGTATAGAGGGTTTCCCCTCCATTGACTGGTACAAATTATCTTAAGTGCAGCATCTGAAGAACAGATACTACACTTTGATCCTGGCCCGAAGGATGTTTCTTTTATCATTGTAGCTCTTTTGTTAAAACTGCAAAAGTATTTACCGTAGCCCGGTCGTAAAGTACACTTAAATATGATAGTTTATTCATTCTTGCAGATTTCGTATATATTATTATGGAGTTAATGTTCTATCGATTTTTAGATATTATAAAGTTGTGATTTCAAAAATAAAATAAATATATCCATATGACTTGGGTGCATCAGCTTGAATCCGAAACCAAAACTGATTTCCATAATAATTAAGCGACTCGGATGTAAACGTGACACATATGATAAATAAATAACACGCACGCTATCGTATTAATGTATAGATTATTATTATTATTAGTAGTAGTAGTAGTAGTAGTAGTAGTAGTAGTAGTAGTAGTAGTATCATCATAATCATTATTATAATAATAATAATAATAATAATAATAATAATAATAATAATCGAAAACGAGGCAATATTATAAGAAGGGCACTCTCATATTTTTCTTCAGGGTTGCCAGATCGACCTTTTAAAGCCAAATTTCACGAAATTTTCCTGTTTTAAGCAATTTGGCCTTCAAAATATTCTTTTTACCTTTTTTCAAAGCGTTACGTACGGACTAGCTTAGGAAGGAACAAACAAGATATTATATAAATGGATGTTTATACATGTTAATATGATTTCTCGCCCTATTTTAAAACAAGCAGGATGAAATAGTAAATAGTAATTGTTTTTTCTTCACATCAAAACATGTTGAATAGGATGTTATTTCTATTTTAAACAAAATTCCAGTAATACCCTTGCAGATAAAGAAAGGGAAGCTATGAATTAATATTTATTTCAAGTTGTGCACCGAAATATTTCTTTACACTACATTTAAATTTCTGCATATTGATATAGTCGAGGAAATAGGGAGAAGGAATGGAATTCCAAAAGCTAGCAGTTCGTGAAATACGCTGTTAGAGTAGTACGCTTTTTAGCATGTGGAAACAACAATAGTGAAGAGGTAAGATTTTGCTGGTTGTCGGGTTAGTCGGGAGTATTAGCGTTGAAGGGGCACAAGTGCAACAGCTTCTGTCGGAGCACATCCCATTGGATTTTAAAACAAGTACAGGGATACTATACTGTGGTGATGAAACAGGGGTTGGAGCTTGATGGAGCAGTGTGAGATCTATTGCATTATAAACTCTTTTTAGACCATTCTAATAGACAGCACAGATTTGGCAACAACATTCAATGCATGGGCGAATGGTGATTTTGTAGGAATACAGGTCCCATTTTTTGTTAAGACTCAGCTATTGTCTTTCAATCGAAGGCGTGCACCTTATCTTCCTGGGATTGTTATGGATGGCTCTGCTCTCGATAAAAAATCGACTATAAAACTTCTTGGTCTTTCTTTCTCATCAAATTTTTCGTGGAGTCCATATATTAAATCCATTGCTTTTTTAACTTCTCGTAAAATCGGTTCTCTCTATTTTCTCGGCTTATGGAAGGTGTCCATATTATTTGTAACAGACTTCGAAAAATCTTCTACTGTTACAAGAAAAGGGCCCTTTTCTTGTAAGAAAAACATTAGATATGTAAAAATGAGATTAGGATAGACCGAGATTCGAACTTTGTAAGCAAGGTTCAGAAATAGATTCAGAAGGGAATTTCGCATTGTTCAGTTTCACATAAAATAGTTAGATATGTTGTTGTAAAAGGGATTTTAATTGTTCAATTCTTTTTATGAAAACTGAATTAAAATAAGGTCAGTTAGAGAAGAACGAACAATAGCAAATTAAAAACATATTGAAAAATAAGTTAGGTCGAAAAATAGGTTAGTAAGAATTCTTTGTCTGCATAAATGGTTTGGAAACATGTAGGGACGACGCATGTTCAGGCCACGTGGGTCGATCACGTTTTTGGACACACGTATGACGTCATGGCAGAAATGAATTCTCAATATAGGAGCTGACACGAAGATGAGTGAAAGTTGGAGACGAAGATAGGAGACAGAGCTGACATGGTGAGAGGAGGGTCCCTTTGGAAGCAAGGGAGAAAGTTTCAATCATGTAGTCGACATTTAATTCATGGATGTCATCATCATTTCGACCGGTCAAATGGAATAAAAGAACATCTCATATTTTTGTAACTGCCGTCTTCGTGTCACCATTCTACCAAATTGAAGCTAATGTGAAATTATCGTTATTAATGAACTTTGTATAACCCATCTTAAGTATATGTGTCCCTCTCCCCGTCTAAGTAATGACGGTGTCCTCTTCTGGTAAAAGAACCGATCACCCCCTCTCTCTCAGTCTATATATGTTATAAGAAGACACACTCTTGAACTGTTTAAAATGGCTCTATCTTCTCCCCTCCATTAATATGCATGTCTCCTATGCAACAGTATGTACTTGTTCCAATTCGTGTTACCTATAAAAGTTAAGCCGGAGAATTTGAATGTTGGACTCTCAGAAAGGATTTTATCAGCCAGGCAATCAGTGGTTGGTAGAGTTTCTTATGATTGCAAAAGAAAAGTTTTGTCTCAATCGCACGAAATGTAATCATCCATTTCTACCGCATTCCATTCATTTTCTAAGAATTAAGCCATTGCTTTGCATATGTGTGCGTTTTGCCCTCATGTCGAGAACAGAATATGGAGACATCAGTAAATATCCCCATCTCGGACGCGATTGGATCATAGAGTGTAGTACAAGCATTAAATCTATACTCCAATAAATTGGGGGTTTTTACGTATTGATATTCATATTAAAAACCCCTTTTTCTATTTATTTAAAAAGAAAATACAACATTGTTATATATGGATCGTGGAATTGCATTCATCTGCAAAAAATCTAGCTAATTTGCATATTCTTTTAAACATTCATTTTAATTAATTCCCTATTAGTTTTTCGGTTTTCTTATGTGTGATCATCTTTAGTTAACTATTACATGTAATTATATTCATGCAGATATTCTACATGATTTCTGCTTGCGTGATATTTGTGTAAAAAAACTTATAGTAAATACAAACCGTTTTCTATATATATTTATGTATGCGTATATATATTTGTTTAAAAAAAATTCCTACTGAACTCCTTTGTCAGTTTTTGTCTACAGACATGAACTTTAGTATATAGGGTATTCGAACCCATGCGAAACTTTATATTATATAAGGGTTTTAGCCGGGGAAGATCGGTACAAAAGTGTGAAAATTAAAGAAATGGAATTTGCTAGGTGAAGGTCGAACGACGCAATTACAAATATGCATGCCTAACGTAATAACGTGTTTTAATTTTTTAGCCTTGATGCAAAC
>NC_136488.1:126167973-126170473 GCF_053919585.1 Euprymna scolopes
TGGTTGGTCCATTCTTCTGTTTTAACACTATGGAACTGGCTAGTGTATTTTTTCCGACTTTTCTGGGCTATGTCAGTGGCAGGCTTGTTTGGGTTCTCAGTATCATTTGTAAGGCAATCTTTTCCAAAATGAGTGGCAAGTTGTGTTATAGATGTTGTGCTACTTGCTCGATTCTGATAATAGTCTTTAATTTTCATAAGCTTGGGGTTACAGGAACTTATTATGTACTGACCTATGCTGACGATTGTGGCTCTGTGTTGATGATTGACTTCCGAGAGCCCCATACCTCCTTCTCGCCTGGGTAGGTACAAACGAGGCATGCACTGATTTCGATAAATAACTCGGTACAAGGTTAGCATTTTCCTTGTCTTTGTGTCAAGCCAATTTATGTCTTTCTGAGGCCAGTCAATAATGCCAAAACTATATGTTAGTACTGGCATGGCAAGTTGGTTAATTGCCGTAATTTTGTTCTTGTTTGTGATTTCAGTTTTGCAGATTTTTCTTACCCGGCGTAAATATTCTTGGCTTAGTTTCTCTTTCATCTTTGAATGCTGGATGGACTCATTTTCATCAATGCCGAGGTATTTGTATGTTTCCTGTTCATCCAGTTCTCTGATTACACTATTTTCATCGTGCTGTATATTTTCAGTAGATATCTTCTTGCCAGCTTTAAGAGTACACATAGCACACTTATCCAGTCCGAGCTTCATTTTGATGTCATTAGAAAAAGTGTGGACAATTTTCAGTAGATTATCTAAATCCTTATCCGAGCTAGCATAAAGCTTAAGATCATCCATGAAAAATAAATGGTTTATTAACTTGGAGGATTCTCTTTGGCGGCTGTAGTTTAGATTATAAGCACCTTGGTAGTTCTTTAGAAGCTTACTTAGAGGATCAATTGACAGGCAAAATAGTAGAGGAGATAAACTGTCTCCTTGGAAGATACCTTTTTTTTATTCTTATATTTGGGATGGATATCCTTCCCCCGTTATGGTTTAAGGTAATGGATGTTTGCCACTCCTTCATTTGGGCAGCTAAAATTTCTCGTATAGTCGGGTGGATTTTATATAATTCAAGGCATTTTAGTATCCACGAATGGGGTACACTATCAAATGCTTTCTGATAATCTATCCATGCCATATTTAGATTTCTTTTTCTTTTCCTGCAATCTTCCAAAATGGTCTTATTAATGAGCAATTGATCTTTGGTGCCCAGGCAGTTTTTCCTACATCCTGTTTGTTCCTCCTCAAGATAATCACCGGATGAAAGATGGTCATATATGCTGTCAGCTATTAATCCAGTGAACAGCTTGTAAGTCGTGGTTAGGTAGCATATTGGGCGATATTTGCTAGGGTTTTTGGTTTCTGTGCTTTTAACTATTAAGCTTGTATCGCCTTTTAATAGCCATGATGGTGTCGCTTCATAAGCTTTCAACATTCTGGTGAAACATCTGCTATAATGATCATGCAATGCTGTTAGCTGTTTTAACCAGAAGTTATATATGTTGTCGATGCCAGGTTTCTTGTGATTTGAAGCTCGTGCCAGCTTTGATCTTATCTTATCTGGCGTTATTTCTGGCTCTGGCATTTCTCTTTTATTTTTGTTTGCATTGATAATATCCCCGATCCACTGGGCCTCTTCGTTATGTACTTCCTCTTTTTCAAATAAGGGTCTCCAGTAATCGTCTAATTCCTGTTTAGATGGGGGATCTTGGATTTTAATTTCCTCTCTTATTAGATTCCTGTAGAAAGTTCTGGGATTGTTTGCAAAAAGCTTATTCTGTGTCTTTGCATGAATCTTTGCCATGCGATGTTTAATTCTTTGGGCAATGGCTGGTATTTTGCCTTCCAGTTCCTTCACTATGCTTCTGATATTTTTACAATTTGTTTTAAATTTCGCACAGATTCTTTTGACGATGTTTCTGAGTCTACCTTCCACTGTGGAATTATTCATGAACTGCTTTAATTGGCTAAGTTCCTTTCTACAGGTGTTTATTTTTTTTTATCAGCTTGGCTTTCCATTTTGGTGTTGCTTTGGTTACATTAGGTATTTTATTTCTATTTTGGTGTTTATTCAGAGGAAGTATTTTGTTGCTAATGTACAGCCCAGCTGCATATGTGATGTTATTTAGCTGCCTGAGGTCTATTTCTTCTGGAACAAGCCTTATAAGAGCAATATTGACTTTGATGATCAATGACTTAAAGAATCTTGAGGCTTGTATTTTAGGTAACCTAGGCCTTTCTTCCATGCTCATATTGTTGACTTTTTCTATTGTGTTACAGAGTTCCTCTTCTATTTCCAATTGCTCATCATCTGGTTCTGGAAGCAAAACACAAGGTGGAGGTTTTCCTGGTGAAGGTGTTATTTCACACGTTGATGGAAATGCAGATGTGTTACCTGCTTTATAGTGAGAGTGAGCTGGTGTAGAGGATTCTGTAGGCATTTGAGTTCCTGATATAGAGTGATGCACTTCTGTTGGACTTTGTGCTGTAAGATTTAT